>NC_045698.1:7039562-7342593 GCF_009834535.1 Camelus ferus | reverse complement strand
ACCACCAAGAGATCTCTTAAAGTGCGAATCAGTTCACTTAAGGAGACTTCCCTGCTTACAGCCCTGAACACGGCACACCAAGTCCTTCATAACCTATTCTGTTTATCTTTTTTTTTAAAAAAAGCAAGTATTTTTTTAAGTATCATATAACATTTAAATCTATTCTTGTTTTTGTTTTTTGGTTTTTTTAATTTAGTGGAAGGACTGGGGATTGAACCCAGGACCTCATGCATGCTAAGCATGCTCTCTACCACTGAGCTATACTAACCTCTCTAAATCTATTCTTACATAAAACTGAACCCTTTCTAGAGAAGGCTGGAGTCCTCTGTGACCCCCGGCACAAATCCTAACCCCTCCCCAGCAACAACCACTGTGGACATTCAGTGTGTACCCTCCACGCTTTCCCCTACACACCCTTCTATGCTTATACACGTATGTCCCACAGGAATTACACAGTATCAGTTTTATATGGATTTTGCTCATACTGTTTTCCCTCCTCTTCACTGCCCATTATCTTGAGCCTGATGTTTTGATTTTCTGGTTTGGTTGGTTGGTTAGTCTTCTAAAAGATCTTCAAGTTGAGTCAGAGGCTGATGCACTGAACTCTTGCATATTCCCAAATATCCCTCTTCATCCTGACAGATGAACAACTGGATGACATTTGGTCTGGGTACAGAAAGCTTGGTTTTTGTCTGTTTTATCTAAATGGCCTCTAACTGCCCTTCTACTTACGGTTTTCAGTGCTACAAAGTTCACTGCCAGTGTGCTTTTTTTTTTTCTTTGAAGCTTATGATTTCTCTTTCAGAAATCATAAATTCAGAAATTTTACTAAGATATGCCCAAATATGTGTTTTTCTCACCAATTTCCATTTCACCAAATGGGATGAACCCTTTCAACCTACAGTATCAGTTCTTTCTTCAATTCAGCTAAAACTGTCTCCTATTTTTGTTTCAATGGTGCCTCATATTTTTGCATTGTAGAATCCTTATTATGGGTATATTAAGTCTCCTAGATGTAGCCTCCAAGACACTTCCTTTCCCCTTAATTTCCTATTCTTCAGTTTTGCCCTGTGCATTAGTCATCCAGGTCTCCAACCTGAGCCTCAGTGGTGACTATTCACCCAGAATCTGTTTGAAATCCACGCTGTGTGACACCACACCAACCTCACCTCGCTTGACGGCTGCTGTTGGACCTGCATGCACACACACCTCAATCGCCTGTGTTTCTATTCTTCTATTTGGATGCCTGTGGCTCCACAAGAGTTCTCTGTCACTGGGCATGTGTTCTGATGGTTCTGCCTGATCTTTCTTTCTGTGGCTGCTGGATACCCCTTACACAAAGCATTTCTTATTTTTCTCTGTAGGCTCAGTGTGTCTCAGAAGCTCAGACAGAATATCCCATAGGGCTGCAAAAGGATCTGTTACTTGTTAGACCTCTGGGATAGCAAGCCAACAGTCCCCCAGGAAGAACATGGAGAAAGCCTCCCTGTACTTTCTGTATCCTTTCAAGGCTCACAGGCAGGGAAGATTCAATCCTCCCAACTCAGCCTTCTCTTGGCCTTTGGGAGTCCAAAAGGCACCCAAGTGAGGTTAATGTTCACCTGAGGAGGTCCACAAATCACTGAGGTTCCAGCTCTTTCAAGATCCACTGCTTTCCAGTCCTTTCCCACAGGACACACCACAGTAGTTCCCCTGCTAGAATTCCAAAAGAGCCCAGACTCCCATAGATCTGCAGTCGTTCGATGCAAGAAAGGCAAGTAGCTTCAAGTCAGGGATGGAGGAAAAGCAAGATATTCTTCCAAACCTTGGAATTTTATCCAGAACATTAAGGCTACCATACTACATGTGCTATCTACAACTTGTGTTTTTCTCCTACTCAAAAACATGTCTAAGTGCTATCTATATCAAAACATACAGCTTTACTTCCTTCTTTTTAATTGCTGCACTAGATTCCAAAAAAAGATACACCACATTTTATTCAATCATGATGGGCATCCAGTTTGCTTCTAATTTTTTTGACATTACAAAAAATGATACATATTAGAACAGCCTTGTTCATGCCTCCTGCACACAGGTACATGTTGCTTTGCAGGAGATTCTGAAGAGTGAAACTGATAGGTCATAATATATAAGCATTCTTAAAATTGAGTAATTTCAAATAATTCTCCAAGGACATGAAATTGGGTACTGTCAAGACCACCAGAAACACAGGTCTAACTGAACAAGCTGCATTGATACTCAGTGCAGTGAGGGAGACCACACAGTATGGGGAATGTGCAACCCTTAGCAAGGAGAGTGTTAGAAAAGGCTTGATTTCAGTTCATCAGCTTGTGTGAGGTCATTTGGGGGGGATTTAAGGAAGCAAAGCTTTGCTCTATACCACATGCTGTTTAGAAAGTACAAGTATTCTGTAGTTGGGTCCCTTAAATCTTACCCAGAGGGGACAGACTGGGGGTAATAAATCTGTAGTTGGAAATGAAGGAGCAACCAATCATGTCAGCCAGGGCAGGGTGTGTTTGGTCATTTTTGTGGTTTAGACAAGCTCATGTTTTGCCTGTGTTCACACATGATTAGACAGGGGTCTTGCTTTTGTCTCAATCGACTGTGGTCAGAGTGGCCTTGTGTAATGATGATGTTCTGTGAGTTGTTTACATCCAACAGGGAACACCAAGGCCTAAGGGATAAGGCCAAGCCAGCTCCTCGATGCCAGGGGCTGCTCTGCCCTCTTCCGTGCTGCATACCACACGACGTCAGGAGGCATGTACTGTCTGCCTGCTGCATTTGCAGCGACCACTGGGTTAAGGCAGCATCTGCCTAAGCCCTCCACTACAAAGCTGTGCGTTTCTCTTTGAGGTATCAAGAAATCTGCGACACTTTCCCACCATGCAAACAACTCCTTCTGCATTGTAGGGGCATCAAAACATGGCAGCAAATTCTTCTCCCATGGAGTGGAAGGGGTCTATGTCCCCTTCCCTTACACCTGGGCCAACCTTTGTGACTTGCGCACGTCTAGTAGAATGTAGTAGAAACAGTGCTGTAGGACTTCTGAGATGATGTCATAAAAGGCGTTGTAGCTCCTGCCTTGTTCATTGGGACACTCATTTCCCTGAAGAGCAATGTGAGAAAGCCCAAGTATCCTGAGGCTACCAAGCTGAAAGGGGATCCAGCTGACAAGCCCAGATGAGGCGCAATCAACAACCAGCATCAACCCTCACACGAGTGATGGAGTCTTCAGATATTCCAGCGGACGCTGTCAAATCAAACAGCCACTGTGTCTTCCCAGATGGGATCCCAGACAACAGGAAACAAACACAAGTGGATACCCCTGCCTTAATTTCTGACCCACAGACTCTGTGGACAAAACAAATGTTTGTTTTAAGCCAGTAAGCTGTAGCTGTGAGGTAACTTGTTATTGTAGCAACAGTAACTAAAGACCCATCAACCTTCACCTGACGGCTTCAGCATCCACTGACAACCCTTCTTAGAATCAATTACTTTATTAATTATTGCAAAATAGGGATTTTTCTAATTCTATTAATTCTTCTACCTTTATTAGTTGGCATTATCCTGTAAAAACAGCTTTCCTTCAATCACCGATGCTGTTAGACCACACTGCAATACAGCTCCCACAGAGAGGCATCCTATATGCTTTTTAAAAAGTTTTTATATTTGGGGGGTGATTATGTTTTATTTACTTATTTTATTTAAATGGAGGTAGTGGGGACTGAACCCAGGACCTCGGGCATGCTAAGCATGCGCTCCACCACTGAGCTGCACCCCACCCCCCAATATGCTCTTTGACTCCTGCCCATTCCTGCTCACTTCCGCTCCAGTTCTAACCTAGGAGCACACCTCACCTGCGAATAAGAGGCAGCTCCCTCCGTACGTGTGCTGTCTCACTTCAAGGTCTGCCCGCTCGCTCCTTCCTGGAATATGCTTTTTCCTTTCTTACCACCCCTCTGCTCTCTACTAGCCTGTCCTGGACATTCTCTCCTACGGAAGACCGCATCTGAAATCCCCCAAGATTGGGAACACCGCTCCTACACGGCCTGCAGCTCCTCCTGCCTGCCCGCATCACAGCACAGTCTCCCTATCTTTCTGACCCGCCAGTAGGCCCTCAAGACGTTCCTGCATTAGCCTTACTTCCATCTAAGTCAAACAGTACAGGGCTTTGGCACACATTAAAGCATTCAAGCAAATATTTGCTATTAAATGAAGTTTATGGAGGTTCTTCTTCTGGAAAGTAGAGGGTAATTTTCATTTCTGGAAAATTCATAATACACTAAGAGGAAATTTTTTAAACAGGCTGAAAAGCCTTTGAATGATTGAAGTTAATACCTACCTCTTTTCCCTAACACCTCTTAAAAACCCAAGGTCTATAACGTTGACCTCAGGCTCTAAGCACTACAAAAAAGTTAAATTTCCTTTTCCATGAACTTTCGGTCGTTGGTTGTGACCTGCATAGGTTCCCTCAGAATGTTCTTTTTAATAAGTCTGTGATTTTGTGGGAAAACATTCTGTAACTACCCAAAAAGTAAGTTACTGCTTAAAGTCTCAAAGCCAAAAGGAACAAGATATCTCACCCTAACTAAAGGTGAAAAGATCAACACATTAGTTTGTATCTTTAAATACTGGTGAAGCCTAAATAAATAGTGACATCCTATAAAGTAAGGTCTTTTAAAGGAGTTATATGACCCGCATATTTTGAAAGCAATAGATTAAAATCCATTATCTAATTGATTTTACAAGGGCTCCAAGAATAGAAAAAATTAAGGAGTCTTTCTAAACAACCCTCTTGAAATCACTTTTAAAAATTTAAGGATTTTTCTGATTCCAAATACATAAAGAAATACCATGAGACACACACTTACCTGCCACGGGTAAAAAAGAGGAGTCTGATCCAAGGGGACCCTCAGGGGAGCAACAATAACCAGCTCAAACAGCAGCCCCAGGAGAAGCGGGACAACCCCAGCCAGCAGCACCGCAACAATCAAAGTCTTCATTATCTATTAGGAAACAAAAGGCCACGTCATTAGAAAGTCTGTCCGACTTTTAGCCAAATTTTTTATCTCATATGGAGATTTATTCTTCTTTGACCTGATGCCTAACAGAACAAATACATTACCCTTAAACAACTGACATTTTATGTTACATGTTTAAATGAAATTTGAATGCATAACTATAAAAACTCTAGCTATAACAAAAACATGAAATTACTATGCATTGTTGCTACAAAATTATAGGAAATTCATTTTATGACACATATTAACCAGGTGGCTGTGCTGTTTTTCTCAATCTCATTCTCAGAAAGAAGCTTTTGTCGGTCCAAGAAAAGCTACTGATTGTCCCAGGCCCCTGACCCAATGGTGGCCCACCCACAGGCTGGCCTGTGACCCCTGAGACGGACTGGAATAGTGGAAGGGCTGTACATAACCCTAGTTAAAAGTAATTAACCAAGTTGATCAAATTAGCTCTCCTGAGAACAGTGCGGTCCAACAGAACTCACTGATGACAGAAATGTCCTTTTTATCTGTATTATGCAATATGGTAGCCATTAGCCACATGGCTACTCTACTGGCACAGCTCTAGAATCTGGACAAAGTGACAAAATGAAAATAAAGTAGACACAGGAGAAAAGAAGAATACTATTCAAGAGCCAGTCTTCAGAGTGGCCTTGATGTCCCTTTGTCTTAAGGCAGCCTTAGTGAGTACATTTGTTTCAACAGCAAGAGACTAAAATGGTGTTAAGATGCAGTACTTACTTATTTACAAGGCAATATAATATGGAAGAATATCAAATGAAAGCTGCTATTAGCCAGTTTCTGCATTTTAAATATAGTTAAGTCTCATTATCTTATAGATTACACAGCAATTAAACCCCTCCATTCTTCATATACAATGAATCTTTTGTTTTTCTTTCAACACTAATATTAAATGGATATTAAACTTTCAATGAAATCAAAATATAAATTCAGACACAAAACTAGAGTTGATTATACAAATGAAAAGGCATAAGCACTTACCTAAACATGCTTATCAGACACAGCCAACATTACAGTCAATAAACTGCCATACTTGGACAATCAATGTCCAGGGACGTTTCTTCCCCCACCTTTGTGGCAACTGAGTTCTTTATTGAGAGTAGTAATTTCCACTACTTACTACACTTTCACATTAGGCAAGACACTCTTGAATTAGCAACAAACTATAATTAAAGGAATCCCATTTATATGAAAAACATCGACTCAATTCTGAAGTCAAGATTTTATGTATTTAAAAAAAAATTTTAATCAGATTTTAGGGAAAAAAAATGTCATGAAAGGAAATTTCTACTTAAACAAATTGACTTTAAATTCTACAAAACATCTTATTCCTTAAAAATGTAAAATATCTCCAAAATAAGCTTTCTAATTACATTATTACTCAAGAACCTTACTGGATCACTTAAAAGCATGATTCTCTTTTAACCCTCAAATACATCTGACTATGTTTCTCAGGATGAACCTGAAAACTACTGTATTAAAGGAACACTCTTCCTAATTCAAAAAATCAACTCTCTTGACACTATCAACAAAGTGAAGAAACAAAAGTGAGAAGATCCAAAGTTACCAGGAAACTATTTACTACTCCTGTCAGACAAGGTCAGTCTTTATTAGAAAAACCTACCATGAGAGACCACTCCTTAACCTTCTGGAAGATCACTCTGCGTCCCTGTGGCATCCATGCCACCAGCACCGTTACCGCCCGGATGGTTAACCAGCAAACGTAGAGACCACAAGCAGCTGTGTAGAGCTCATGGATTTTGGCAGTCCCCGTCCAAAATGACATTAACCAACGGCCAGCAAATACTGAAAATAGAAAGGCTGATAAATGAGACATGTGGTCATGTAAAGAGAACTCTAATCCTGGTGTCAATATTGTACTATTAGTATTTTCAATCATTTTAAGTGATCAGTAAAAAGATACCACATTTTGATATATCAGTGTCTTCATTAAAAGCAAACAAACAAAAACAAAACCCCCCAAACTCTAAAGAATGCAATCACTTGAGACACAAGCAAACCACAGTTAAGTCACTGGGGACAAGCTCTCCTGTGATGTGTGCTCTGACTTGCCAGGCCAATTGCTTGTTGTCTGGGGACTGAAAAAGCCTGAGGAGGATGTTTTTGTTGTTTGTCTCATTAAACGGTATCATTATACACATAATAGGACAAAAATGGATAATTTATTTCCTATTATTTGTGCTGTCAATATTTTTAATGTTTAGGAACATTACAAATAATTTACAGTAACTTTCCTTATACTGGTTCATTCATCAAGATAAAAAAGCTAAGCTTATTTTAGTAACTGGGCACAACAAAGTTCAATAACAAAGAACATCCTATTAATTTTCTTAGGAAAAAATTAAGATATAAATATACTGAAACTTGGGAAACATGTAAAAGTTGTCTAAAGGACAGCCTCACACAGAGTTATAAATAAATTCTACAATGTACCCACAAAAATCTATCAGGCAAAATCATTTATATAGTAACTTTCTTTACATGGCTACCTCTTACTAAGGCTGCACAGAAGAGCAAGACCCAAATTTCCAGTGTATTTTTCTATGGACTGATTTCTCCTTAATATAGTCTGTTATTTTTGAATACCTAAAATGCTGTGCCAAGCATTTTTCATACATTTTTCTTATTAATCCTCCCAACAACCCTGCAAGTAGCAACTATTTCCATTTTGAAGACTAAAAAACCAAAGCGCAGCAATAGAACCTTGCCCAACCAAGGTCACACAAGGGTGGAAGCTGAATTTGACTTCATGTCAAAATGACAAAGCTCATGCTCTTGACCACTGACCCACACTGCCTCCAACCAAGCCAAACCAACAGTCAAGTCTTATATAACAGTCAAGTCTTATAAGCCATAATGCTGATAACCACAGACTGTTCCACAACCTTACAAACCAGTTTTCGTGTGAAGATAACTCATTTTTACAAATACATATAAATGTTACATGAAATAAACACATGTGCATGTTCATTTAAAGATACTAAAGTATCCCTGATACTTCTGTAGAAATGTCTACTGTTCTATATATATATTTCTACTCCAAGGTTGTTTTGTTGTTGGTTGGTTGGTTGGTTTTTAAAAAATGTAAAGGCCATTTTTTATTCTATGCTTCACATACTTCTAATCAAAAGTGTCTCTGAGAGGACAGGTTAGTTTCCAGTCTGTAGAAACTTAAATCAGTTAAAATGTAGATACAGGACAGTAACCTATGGGGGGAAAAGCAGCCTCGCCACCTTACGTGTGTCTGACAAGAAGCATTCCTATACGGTTAAACGTAACTGCATTCTTTCCACTAGATGGTGGGACAGGAGTAAGAGGGAAATAGTTACTTACGCACCAATGAAATTAAAGTAGTTACATTGCCAAATTCAAGTACTAAAACTAGGTTTCCTTCTTTTGTTAACTATTTAATATTTCATGAAGAAAACATGAAAATAGAACATAAAAACCACAAATATAAAGCTGTCCAAAGTTCAAAAACTAAGTTTTCTCAGCAATCCATTTACCACACAGCACCCAATAGTTTAACTAGACTTTGTCATTTTAACAGCTGAGATGTGAGTAGTGAACTTAAGAGCGAAGTTCTAAAGGTCAAAAATAACTGTGCAGAAATACAAAAAAAAAGCAAACTTTATTTATACCAGTTTAAGGGAAATCACAATTCTTATCAATTAGAAAGTATTCTTTTTTTTTTAAATTACTTGAAATTAAATTGACTAGCTGATCCTCCTCAATCTTAGCCTGCATGGGAAAACTCAAGTATTTAATATAAATTTGATTTATAAAGTTATATGAGTTAGTGCTATAATCAAGACACTAACTCAATACACATTTACATGCCGATAAGACCTGAAAATTACCTTTTGCTATAAACACTAACTGGGAGAGGAGGGACAGCTGTGTCTGCCACTCTGTCACCAGCTTTGGACTCCACCTCCATTTACCCCTGAGCTCTGCAGAAGATGATAAGCCACTAAATTCATCCGTAGCGTATTACTTGTTAGATGAAGAAATGCTATTTAGCTAAAATTTACAGATTTACAGATTTATAATTACTAGGTGACAAAGGGAACAGTCTGGCTTCATAAGGGTCTCTAGCAACAACATGCAGTGTTTTGAAAAGATAATTACATAATGAGGCAAACATAATTAACATCAAAACACTGGTTTGAAAAAATGACTTAAGCCACAGAGAAGACTTTTTGAGAACCCATACTGCAATAAGACAATGTCCATAAAAACTGAGTGACCATGAATACTCTACTTCCAAAAGTGAATCATAAATTGTATCTTGACTCTGTCCCCCTCTGCTCCAATACAAATGAGTCTAATGAGATGGAGAGCCCTACACAGAACACCACCCCATAGTCAATAAAGAAATGAGGGGAAAACTACTTCAAATTTATATTTGATTAAAGATCACATCTCAGCAAGATACACCTTTTAAAACAAAGCATCTTTTCATGATGTCATTAGCAGAGAGCTAGCATAAGCTCATACCTGGTAGAGTAAGGCAGATGAGGCTGGCGATCAGTAAGGTTATACACATGAAGACAATCAACAAAAATATCTGCAAGGCAAAACGTAAGAGTCATAAACAGTGTTCACATGTGCTCAGTGCGTTTCATGACACCCCTCAAAGTAAAAAGAAACTGCCTCTATTTGAAATCTCCAGGATTCCTTCCATTTTACACAAAAAGGAAATTTTTATTTTAGGTAAACTTACCTATAATTTTGGTCAAAAGAAAATTAAGTGTCCACTTCCATATAATCGATACATCAGCAAGTAACAAATGTATTTTAAATCAGAGAAACAACAATAAAACATAATCAGCTTAAATTTTCCCTCATTATTTATTAAAACTAAAAATATTCATTTTAAATCAAATTCACAAAATTAACTTTTCACAAAATGAGAACTTATTTTCTAGCAGTGCTGTCCGATTAGAACTTTCTGTGATGTCTACACCCACACCGCCTGACAAAGGAGCCACCTGCACATGCGGCCACTGAGCACTTAACATGGGGTCAGTGTGTATGAGTAAAGGAATGTTAAACTGTGTTCACTTTGAATGTGTGTTGTCTACCAGGAACGTACTTTTTCTTTTTTCAGCTTTACTGAGGTATATAAAATTGTATATAGACTTAAAAATAAAATTGTAATATACTTAAAGTGTATCATATGATCTGATACACGTATACACTATGAAGGGATTCCCACCGAGGTAATCAACACATCACTCCACACCGTTATAAACTGTGTTTATTTTTAATTAAGTTTACATGTACAGCTACATGCAGCTGTAGCTGGTGGCTCCCATATTGAGAACTGCAGATAAAAAGGAAACACACTGAGACAAGAGAGAAGCAGCTACCCTGGACAGAAAGGCAGAGACTGCTGCCTGCCTCTACCTGAACAAGTCCCAGAGAGCCGAGCTCCAGCAGGAAGACTGAAAAGGACAGATGGCAGCACTCCAAGAGGGGCCTGGAGCCTTCTCCAGCTTTCCCTGCCCGAGAAACCCCTTAGTGATTTTCTCTCTAACCTGGACCAGAAAGTACCTTTTGCTTAGAAAATAACCTTTGCTGATCCAAGAGCCTCATCTCTCAGAGTTCCCCTCATCTCTGATGGCCCCCTCCCCATCTCTCTCAGCTTGCCTGCGTATCCCGCCCCTCTGGGCACATTCACTCCCCTGCAATTCCACCCCTATGTCTAACCCGCTTCTGTCCTGACACAGGCCTGGAATGCCCTTCCCACTTTCCTTTTTTAAAAATCTGCCTGACCTCTTAACTTTAAAGACTTAAAGTTAACAATTCCTCCATGAAGATTCCTAAATGACTTTGAAAAAAATGTTTTGTAGGGCAAGGAGTGACCAATCATACTATGTGCTATTAATATAGCAAGTGAGGTGAGGACCAAGACCTGACCATCGAATTTAATACCATGAAGGTCACTGGTGACCCCTGACAGGAACAGTTCTGGAGGAGTCTGGGGGGGAAAGTCTTACTGAGGCAGGTACTTCCTTAATCAATCTGGTCTTCAGTTTCATCAGATGGAAACAAGAGATTAGTGCTCATATCTTGCAGTACTGGGATTAATACTATAAGGATTGAAGAGAGAAAAGCACTAAAAAGCCCATTCCAGTTCCTGACACAGTTGAAATGAATGAAGAATGTTAATATCTCATTTGATCTAGGGTCTTCCATATTGTTCCTTTCAAACAGCAGAGAGCTATAGCACATGGAATCCCAACTCCATGGCCCACCTCTAAAATCTGATAAACTTATCTGACATCTACAGAGACTATGCTGCATAATGAGAGGACTGAAATCTGGGTTCTTACCAGGACTGTGAGGTATGTCTCGAAGAGAACTACACACCAACAGCACCAGTAACAGCAGCAAAACTTCCCAGCAGAAATCTGACTCGACTTCTGGTAAGTCTGTACAGTACCTACCCTGAGTGGAAAATGTAAAGGCCGGCGGTAAGGCTGAAAGCCGACAGGCCCGCCCTGCTGGAGTATGGCTTGGTGGGCTGCGTGCAGGCCTTCCCCCACCACGGGAATTGCGTTGTTATTTCGAGCATGCTGGTTATTGTTAACTTGTTGGTTTGCACTGTTCTCATTTTCTTCCTGGTCTCCCAACAAATAGGAATGAAGATCCCTGCGTAAAAATTGCATCAGTGAAAATTCTCACCTCAGATCAGAATAAAGCAGCAGACATCAGACTTACTTTCTTGGTAATTATTACTTAGGGTAGAAAATGTCCAAGTAGAATCCATATACAGCATCACTACCTCGATCTACTCTAAATGCTGGTGCTTGCTTTTAATAAAATCTTTCCAAATTTAATGTTAATTAACATTCAGAATACCCCTCAATTTTATGTTTTCTTCAGCCAGTATCTGAGAAGAAATCAAAAACTGAAAAAAAAAAATGTACAAGATACTCTATGTGAAGAATTTTAGGGGGAAAATATTCCTTCTCTTCTCTGTAGATGACCACTGTGTCTGCTATGAGATGCAGCTCAACCAAAACATCCAAGCCACAATCAGTTGAAGCAAAAATGAGACGGGGAAGAAGGTGGCTCATGGTAGGACACAGGGTGGTCAGAGAAGGCTAAGTGCTCAATCAAGCACAACCAGATGCATACAGGCATCTCTCAGAGTTCCAGATCACTGCAATAAAGCAAATATTGTAGTAAAATGATCACTTTTTTGGTTCCCGAGTGCATATAAAAGTTATGTTTACACTATACTGTAATCTATTAAGTGTGCAATAGCATTATGTGTTAAAAAAAAAAAGTACGTGCCTTAATTTAAACAGACTTTATTGTTAAAAAATGCAAATCATCATCTGACAATGCAGGGTTACCACAAACCTTCAATTTATAAAAAAATGCAGTATCTGTGAAGCAAAATGAAACAAAGTATGCCTGTACTTCGCATTAAGGAATCTACAAGATGCGATGTATTTTCTGAAAAAAATGTTTAAACTACGAAGATTCAACTTCTAAATAAACATGGAATATATAAAGCCTGAAAAAAATAAATGCAACATGCTGGCTAAATGACTAGGAAACCAAATCTGAGAAGAGCTCTTTTACCAGGTCAGGACTTCTAAAATAAAGGTAACTTGGCTTGTTTTTAATGCACTAAAAAGTATTTTATTTTTACCTTGTGTAATGAAGTGAAAGAACCTAGGCCAGCAGCAAACCCTCTATAGAAAGGTAAACATGCATATATTCTCCATAAAAGGATAAAAAAGGATTAGAAAAATTAGAAAAGTTTAAAGCTTTTATAAATGAGTATTATACACACCTGTAGATATCATGAAACTCTCTTATTAAAATTAACTTTTCCTGGCAGGGCATGGGACACACTTTTTCAGGAAAGTTATTAAACTGACACATACGCCACGCCTACAAGTCATCTGCCTGTACTTACAGCAGGTATCCAGCAGTGACAGTCCACGCTCGCACAAGCCCCTTCAGCCACTGCCGTGTGTGTCCCTGTTCAAGTAATGCTGGTAAGACCACCTGAAGGAGAAGCAGCTCAAGGGACAGTTCGCTCACTGGAGCATCACTGAAACAATTACAAAAAGCCATAATTCACAGCATGAATTCAATTTTCCATTATAATTGTATCATATTAACTAAACACCCAATGGAATGACAGCAAAACTCCTTCAAGAGTGGAATGAACTCACTGTCTTCTTCATCACCTCACGTCCAATCTCTCCTGAAGCTAGCAAGGCTTCCTTCTCAACCACCACCCGAACTGTTCCCAAAAAGGGTTGCCACGACCTTCATGTTGTTTAAATCCAAAAGTTAGGTCTTGGTCTTCACCTAACTTGCTATATTAGTAGCATATTACACAACTGGTCACTCCTTGCTCCTCAAAACACTTTCTTCCTTGAACACCTTTCCAAGACCTGCTGGTTCCTCTTCAAGTCCCCGCCCGACCTGGAAACAATAAAGGGCCCATGTTCTGTCCTCTCCCCCTATTATCTACATGTGCCCTCTGGATGAATGCATCCTCCTGTGGCTTAAAACAGCACCTTTCTGTAAATTTCTGTGCACTATTCAGACACCTTTCCTAGTTCCTAACTTATATATCCAAAATGCCAACTCAATGTTTCAGGCCGAAATGAGACATCTTAAATTGGTCATGTTCAGTATCAAATTCCCACTCTTCCCCTTAAATCCTGCTCCTCCACAAAACTCATCTTAGTAAATGGCAACTCCATCCTTCCAGGTGCTCAAGACAGAAGCTTAAATCCTTGACTGCCTTTTTCACCCCACATTCAAACAGCCAGAGAACCCTAGTGACTACCCTAACAATACCCTAATCTAACCACTTCTCATTACCTCTGCTACTACTTCCTTCATCATACCCACCCTCACCTCCCACCAGGATGGTTGCGTTATCCTCCCAGCTGGTGTCCTGCTTCTGCCCTGGCCATCCTAACCTAGTCTCTTCTCATCACAGCACCCGGAGCAATCTCTGTTAAACCTAGGTCAAATCACTCCTCTGCACAACCTTTCCAAGATCTTCCTACATCACTCAAGTTAAAATCAAAGTGCTTACAATGGCTCCCAAGGTTCTCTAGGACCTGGCTTTCCATGACCTCTCCAACCTCACAGCCGACTACTTCCTTCCTCCTTCTACTGCAACCAAACTGGCCTCCCTGCTGCTCTTCAAACCGACCTTGATGCCCAACCCCCTGCAAGGAAGCTCTCCCTTCAGGAATCCACATGGTTCACTCCCCCATCACCTCCTTCAGGGCCTTTCTCAACTGTCACCTCCTCAGGTCCTCACCAGTCACTTCTTTGTTTCATTTTTCCCCACAGCACTTATGACCCTTTGACATACTATATATTTTATGTTTTATTGGTTGTCTCCCCTACTGAAATATAAGCACAAGTGCAGAGATTTTTTTTGCTTCTGTTCTGTTCATCATTATATCCCTAGTACAGAGAAAAGTGCCTGGTAGATAACGGGCCCTCAGTTTTGCTCAATGAAAGAACGGATGAAACATTGCTATACTTTGCTAGACTTCTAGGTATAACTGACTACCAAAATGGGTCTATTTCAACAACAAATAAAGCCAAAAACTATGCTTCCTGGTTCTATGATGACCCAAATACATAAGGAAGGAGGAATGACTTACTCAAGTTAAGGAAAAATTCAAAGAATAAAATCTCAGTTTGGATTTTGAGGAAAGGCAGCAAAAGCATGCCAGGCAAACAAGGGAAGATGGTCATTCCAAACAAAGAGGGAAAGCCCAGGAACAGACAGGCATTTACGGGGAGCCTCAGTGGAAGCTGAGCATGGCTGGAGAGCAGAACTCAAAGTCTGACAATGCAAGATAAGGAGCTCGGAAGGCAGTGTGAGACTATGCCAGCCTTGTATATCATTCTAGATGACCCAGTATTACCGTGTACATTATGAAGGAAGAGACAGGTGTGTTAAGGATGGATCATAAATAAAGAACAAGAGGAAGGCCTAAACTAAGTTATTAAGTAGTAAATCAAGTTAGAATAGATAAAGAGATCATAAAGAATTATAACTGACGAGATTTAAAGACTAATTACAAGTAAATCTGAGGAGGAAATCTAATTCTCCTGGTATATTTGGTGACTGAAGGGATGATGCAAATCTCTGAAAAAGGGGGAATGGGAGGAGTGAAAGAGACTCTTTCCAAGTGATGTGAGATTTAAATTAAAAAAAAGACTGTCCATTTATAAGTCTTACATCCTAATTTTAATCTATAACTAAATGCATAACTATGGCTGCATTACAAATGATGTGCTTCTCATTTAAAGATGACACAACCAACACACTCTTATTAGGTACGTTAAACATTTCAATGCTAATAAGCAAGGGCACACTTCGTTTGCAAAAAATAAATCTTCCTTTGGAAAATAAAACTGCTAAACTAATGTTTATGTGATTCAGAACATAGCAAAATTTAGTTATCAGATGATTTCTAATATCTGTAAGAAATGAATGTTTTAAATGTATGTGCTCTGAATATCAAATCTGTAACAGAGTTAAATTAGTAAAGTTTTTGAATTTTAAAAACTTACCTATAAAGCATGACATTATATGGAAGAAAATTAGGCAGCAGACTCTTAATTATCCGTATAGGTAGCCAAAGCATCAGCAGGACAATGGAGCCAAAGACGATCTGCAGTAAGAAAATGGGCATGGCACCACTATAAATCACTCCCATGAGACAGGCTGACTTCCCAACACACTCGATACACAATCCAAATCTGTATGCACCCAGGCACGAAGGGTCCTCACCCAACACTGTACTTGGGTCACTCTATGTAAAGACGGCATTTCTGGGACACTGCTGCTCCCTCTCTCTCTCTCTCTCAAAGGACAGAAGGGCTCAAAGAGGAGCCACAAAGGATAATCACTGCATGGTATGTGAGGAGAGAGTTAGAAACTCACAATGAAGGATCAGAATTATCTGCAATGCAATAAACCACCTGTAACAAGTATAAGACATGACCCTAATATTAATGGCTACAAAAGCTTCTAAAGGGCACACAATATTGCTTTTAGAATTTTATTTTGGAAAAACTTAGATTTAACTAGGCAATTTCGTCTTCCAGGCAGGGAAGAAACTTTGAGATGCTTCTGTTAAGAGTTTAATTTAGAAGCTATTAACAGGTTTCCATTGCTTCAATGCAAATTAAAGGTAATTCAGAAACCCGTAATTTGACAATCAATTATACTAGTAAAGAACCAGAAGGCATTTTTGGTTACTAACATTTTTTTTAAATCAAAGTAACCAATTAAAACAGCTATTTGATAACCAACTTCCAAAGGTTTAGATAAACCTAAATTATTCAGTCCACACTACCAGTGCCCAAGACCGGAAAAAAAAAAATGAAAAATCATTTTACTTCAAAAACAATAAAAGGTATGCTTACCACTGACAAAATGAATCTTCGGAGATGCCTATAAATAGGCAAGTGAATCATTTCTTGTACTGGATTAAAATCTGGATCATTCAAATTCCTTAGAAACCACAAGACACCAGGTCGAAGTACCTGCAAATATATTTTAAATGCTATAAATACTCACCAATGTCTTCAGGCTGTGTATATGAGCTAAAACATTAACAGAAAAATAAGCTCTTAAAATTATTACGGCATCTTATAAAATGGGCCCTACAAAATTCACATAGCCTTCCTGGGAAAAGAAGTTCCTAACCAGAACTTTATGAATCAGAATCTTTATGAAAACATATCCCATGTTTGATGTCCATTAATGTTTTTAATCACTCAAAGAAAAAAAAATTTAAGTATATAATCTGTCAAGAAATCTAGATCTCCAAGATGAAAAACAAATATTTTTATAAAAATTATCTCTATATATTGGAAAGGATTAGGCTGCAATTTATAAATGTCCTAAGCAGAAGATGTGATTTCACTCTCAAACTTCCCAAGAAGGGTTATCTTAATTAAGAAACCCTTCAGCTTCTCAGTATCTTCATTTTACTACCTACATCTTTTTCTTGTCGCTCAGGAGAAATCATCAACCCTAGAGGCTGTGGGTAATGGGGCAATGAATGAGTCTGGGGATTATTCTGGGCGGTCCAAACTCACTGAGTTACCCTGTGTAAAGCATCTCATCTGCCTGAACTCTCTCTCTCCATCTTCCAAACAAAGGGGTTATACAATACATGACCTCTAAGGTTCCACCTAACTCCAAAATGTCAGGAATTTCTGTTATCAACAAAAAAACACTACACTATAAAACGAAAAAATTCAGTATAAAATATGTTATCACTGAACAATGTAATTTAGTGGTCATATATAATTATAATTTAAAAACAGATTAATTTAGTCTTAATCACTAGTTTCAAAACAAGGTTTGCAAACTTTATTTGCAAGCAGAACTTACTGAATTTACACTATATGATTCAAGAGAACATTCTGGCCCCCAGCCCCATCTCCAACCCCTCAAATCTCCCGAACAGCAAAGTTCACCAAGAACAGCACTGAGCCTTTGTGCTTCTGTATTCTGTCCACACTGGACTCGCGTCGGCCCACTCCTTTAGGCCCTGCACGGCTCCATCACCTCTCTCAGAGGAGTAAGCAGACCTGTCCCATGGCTGCAATTCCTTCCCAGGATGTAAAATAAAGGAGAGTGGGGACTGCATCTTTGTTTCCCACTGCTACCTCAGCATACAGCACAGTGTCTGGCACAGAGGGAGCATGCAGTAATGTTTAGGGAAAGAATGCACACCAGCAAGTACACTTAGCAGAATTACTCAAGTTTTATACTTGCTTTTGCACCAGAATGAGTAAGCAAGAGATGTATACTAGTCAAATACTGACCCTGCTTTCACTGTCTTCAAATCAGTAAGGACTCTATTCTGAAAACAGGATTAGCACAAGTACCCATCTGGCAAGTGAACCAGAGTCATAAAGGCCCCTCACTATAATTCTACACTCCTAAGCGCCTGCTTCAAGACCATCTTACATATTTAATCTTGCAAAACCCTATCCTTTGGGTATTTCCAGCATTAAATGTTCTGCAAGTCCAAGACAGGCTTACACCACATAAAATTCCAAGAATATGTATTTGAGGATGGTTCTGATATATACCAAGTAAAACAAGTGCTTTTAATCTTTTCCCTCCATTTACTCATCTTTCGAACTCATAACAGAATAAAACTTGTCAATTTTTGAGACAAATGCCTAAAAACTATTTAAAGCAGTTGAGCCAAACTAGTCGATACCTGTTCCTTCTTAGAATAAAATAACAGAAAAAATGATTTAGTTAGGAAATCATCACAGCCTTAAAGGCATGACTTGTGGTTAAAACAAAAGTCCTTTTTATAAACGTATAGTGTTGACACTTCCCTGTAGAACTCACCTCTCTCAGTAACAGAATGAAGGAGGCGAAGTAGAACACATACACCATCCCCACCAGCCAATGCAGAAACATGGTAGTGCCTGGAGCTGACTGAAAGCTCAATTCTCGATCTTTCAGAGTAGCATCAAACATTTCCTAAATCAGAACAGGTGAGAGAGGTCTGTACCACTTACATCTGTCAAGTTAACATCTTCTAGGAAGTGAGTGAATCACTATGCATGTAGGTTCTGATATTTCTAGGACTACAATTCTCTTAAAGCCATTTCATGATATCTCAGAAATACAAATGATATAAGGTTGGATACTATTTCAAAGATGTACGTGACACTTTAAAAATTTTAAAGAGGCAAGACTGATAAAGCAATTGGTGAATAAGAACTTTACCAATATTGCTATTGTGAAAAGAACCATTTTTGGTTAATACATTCTCTTCTTGGTTACAGGTCTGAATTCATGACAAGTTTTATAGTAAAGTATGGAAGAAAATGCTCTCTCAGAACCAAAAGCAGCTTTCCTACATTTAAATTTTTTGAAAAGTCAAAAACTGATTATCACTGACAGTCATTAAAGATTTTAATCAAGACTGATCATCTTAGTTAAAACAAATGGTGAGGGTTGAATTTATTACTACAAAGGCAGCCTTTCTACCAGATTATTCTTTTTACATATATAATGTCTTGGCATCTTCAGAAAATTTAGAAGAACAAATGAGTAAGAAAATTCTCCACTGGTTATTAGAAAGGTTCCAGTCAAAAATACTCTGACATCAAAAATGTTCACAAAGCCTCAAAAAAATCAGGTGCTTAAGAAAAATTAGCAATATTAAGACTCTACAATGATACACTCAAAAGAAAAAAAACCAAATTATTATCAAGTACTGACTTTCCATTAAAAGGAACCCATCCTAAAGACCACTTTTTTTAAGCTTTAAAATTATTAGATTGCATGATAATGAATAATAAACTCACCAGGGAACAGATATCCAGCCACCAGCCACAAATGAGAGGGAACACTCCAATTTCTACCACCACTAACAAAGAAACCTTTAAGTAAAAATAAAGGTCATCAATATCACCCAAATGGGGAGAAATCGTTTCCAGTTTTAACTCATAATACCTTATGAATTACCTTAACGACAATATAGCAGACTCCCAGCAAGCGACGAGACCTATGAAATTTAACAAGAGTGGCCAAGCCCTACAGCATCTAGTCAAGGAAAAACTGAGCATTTAAAGAAAGATACAATGAAACAGGTGACTATTTATATGTCAACACTTAATATGATCTGACAGACAGACAGAATTAATTTATTCCATATTTTTTCTGCTGTCATCCTCACTATAAATATCTACAACTTTTACTAAAAGGATAAATGGAGAAAAATAGTTTTGTCATTAACAGGAACAACTCTTGGGTATGAACATTACTGATCACCAAGCTGGTTCACTAAAGGATACATGACAAATTATCAATGTTATTGCTAAAAGTATATACCCAACTATGGTTGTGATTAGGCCTTCAAAATGAGATGCCTGGACCTAGAAATAGGAAAAAGAAAAAGAAATTTAATTTTACCACATGGCCTATACCCCAGTTTAACAATACTTATCAAACAATCCAAACAGACTAAAAGTGAACTATCTAGGGAATTTATAACTAAAAAACAACCAAATAAATCCCCTCAGGATGACATCTCTACAAACCAGGACCTCCCACTGCCTACTACATATTACAAAAAGATGAGGGAAAATTTTAAAATAACATTTACTCAAGAAGAAAAAATAAGAGTAGAATGAATTAAATTTTACAAAAGTAAGGGAAAAGCTGTAATAGTCTGCACTCTATTCTATTCTGAAGTGGACTTGGTAAAAACTGAGTGCTGAAAGCAGTTGCAAACTGCCCACACGGTCCAGCGGCCAGATGCATCCTAGCCACCCTATCACCTACCACCATGTTTCAGTTTCCCCTGTTCTCCAAATGTGTTCCATTCCCAACTTACAGAAAGTAAGAATTTAAATAGCGACAAATACTGCCTAACTTTTTGGTTCCTGAATTTCAAATTGTAAGTGGTGAGAGTCTAGAAAGTCAAAATTTATCAAAGCATTTATCTGAGCCTTTCAAGTTCTTGCATTCAACCAGTGAGAATTCGGAGAGTTGTATTAAACATTGGAATGTGTCTCTTTGGCATTTCAGAATACTTCAGAATGTGATCATGCGATCTCCCAGGATTCACACGTACAAATTGACCAGAATATTCCAGATGTCAGCTTGTCTTAAAAGACTAAATACTTCTGGAGACCCCCCCAAAATAGTAGTAGTTGTCCATCCAAATACTTAACTACCTCAGAAAGACAACAAAATGTCAAAATTAAAGCAAATTCTTTAGAAAATACCACAGCCCATCATTCCAACACAGATCAACATTTCTAAAAATCGATTCATATATCACTACTTTCCAAAATTCACTATGGGACAACTAGGGAAAAGGGAAAGGAGCACCCAAGCTATTAGAACAGGTCAAAAATCAGCCTATAAGAGTGGAATAGCTGGGCCATATGGTGGTTCTATTTTTAGGTTTTTGAGAAACCTCCATATTGTTTTCCATAGTGGCCGCACCAATTTACATTTCCATGAACAGTGTACAATGGTTGCCTTTTCTCCACATCCTTGCCAACATTTGTTATTTGTGTTCTTTTTGATGATGGCCATTCTGACATGTGTGAGATGATATCTCACTGCGATTTTGATTTGCATTTCCCTGATATTAGTGATGCTGAGCAACTTTTCATGTTCCTGTTGGCCATTTACATTTCCTCTTTTGGAAAAATGACTGTTCAGTTCTTTTGCCCATATTTTAAATGGGTTGGTTGGTAGGTTGTTTACTTTTTAACTTAAGTACAGTTGATTAAAAAAAAAAAATCAGCCTGTAAGAAAACTTTCCCATAGTATGTCTCTGGCCTGCCCAACATTAAGGAAGGCAGTGCATCATGAGATTCAGGGCATCTTCCTTAGCCGGCAACGTGTCCTACTACATCTTGAGCCATTTTTAGTTTAAAAGAAATGAGCAAAATGGCGTAGATAACTATTCTTTTATATAAGACAGGCTGAAAAATGAAGTAACTCTTTACAACATTATAACTTACTCAACAAATATCAAATTTGGGGAAATCAATGTAATTAAGTTTGTAAAAATATTATACTCACGTGTTCTTCAAATCCCAAACCAACAAGGGAGAAATGACCAATGTGGTAAGGGCAAAATGCTAAAAGGGGAGGAAAAAAACTCAATGAAAAGTTCAAAATCAAAACAGTAAACACTCCTACTACCCACCCCACTAAAAAGAATAGACTTCTTGGAGAAATGGAGAATTTTAGAACTGACACCAAAAATGTACCTATCACCTATGATATTCTCTATAACCAGAGAACAAAAAAGTTACCAACCTCTAGTAAGTTCATGGTGAAAAGGACACAAGAATCATTGTGAAAAAGGCCTCACAGTCAGAGAAGAAGATATGAGCATTAAAAAAAAAAAAAAAAATGACCAAAACTCATGGAAACACATTGAATACATGCAAATCCGTGAGTTCGTAATACTCAAAAAAAGAGAAAGCCAAAAAAAAAAAAAAAAAACCACAAAAGGAAAAAAAGCTACATAACAGAAACTACTTTTATTACCAAAGGAAGTAGTCAGCATATCAATTCCTTATCCTGAAAACTAGTAATTAAAGGAAAAGAACTATACATTTGCCCTGCTTCTTCTGAACAAACAAATGCAGGTTAACTAAATAGTTCTAGAACAAGCTCTTTTTTATAGAAAAGCCAGCCAATAAATGTTTAAAAAGAGATGACGGAATCTGAAAATCACCATTTTGCAATGCCTAACAAAAAATAAATTACTTCAGGCAAGTATCAAGGGATAATAAAACGATTAAGTAAAAGGCTGATGGAGCACTAGGTATCTGCACAATACTAAAATATCACCTCCCACAGATTACTTTCTGACAGTTAAGGGAAAAATGAAATCTAACAACAGAAGCTTCAAGATACCATCACCTGAACCACAGATAAAGATGAATTAACCAGGTTTCTTCCACTTCTTCATATGTCATATTAATAGGCAAAGCATGACCAGTGAAGGTTCTGTCCCAGAAGCACTGCACCTGAATCTAATCAGGCCCTCAGATGTAACTTCCAGTTTAAAGGAAATACGGAGACAAAGGAGCGAGGGAGCGGACATCAACAGTAAGTATTCAGACAAACACAGGAGTGAGGTACTTAGGAGACAGCTGACCTAGTCTCTTAGACAAATCAATGGCAAAATAGGGTGGGGACAAATGAGGGGAGCAAACAGAAGATTATTCTAGATCAACGAGAACTTAAGACTCAACAACCAAAAGTAACAGTAAACTGCTGATGTAAGATGTCTCAAGGATGCACTGTATGTGTGACACGGGGAATAGAGCCAGTATTCCATAACAACTGTAAATGGACAGTAACCTTTAAAAATTGTACAAAAATTTTTAATTACTATAGCTTAAAAAAATTTCAGTATCTGGGCAATGCAAGCCTCCCTCAGTACACTTTTCTCAAAATCTTTTTGACTGTTCTCACCTATGTTTTAAAAACAGATGAACTTTAGTGTAATTTAATAAATTTTTGTCCAAAACTTAAGAAAAAAAAGTTATGTGTAGACCTTATCTGAATCCTCATTCAAACAAAGCAACTATAAAATGACATTTAAGGAGACAATCTAGAATTTTTTATATGATCTATTGATAGGTAACATTAAATTCTGTTAATTTTGTAAAATTTGATGATACTATGGTTAGATTAAAAACTAGCCTTAAAATTTTCACACTGAAAATTCTTAGAGTCTCTTTTCCTCAAGTCTTTCTTGCCATGTTAATAAAATTATAATTCATTCTTAATAAGATTTAATTATCTTCCCTTTATGGCAAAAACAACTGAATAGTACAGATTCAAAGGGGGAGGAAAGAATCATGAAGACAAAATCAGAGTCAATCTATAGGATCTGGTTGCCAAACCTTCGTGACCAAGTATTCGTAAGTAGAAATTTTCTTTTGAACAGGTATTCCTAATATTTTTACATTTGTTTATAAATTACACATATTTATTATTTTACTAATATATTATGTGTACTATAAAGCATAAGAAAACTTTTAAGGGTAAGAATAAACAATATGCAGAATTTTTCCTATTTTGTTCTCACACCCAACTCTCAGGATGACTCAAGCAGGCCCCAGGGAAAGGTAAACTTTCAAATTCAACTCTATTTATATATGTAAACATCAACTTGAAGCACTAATTTTAACAATCTATTCCTATCCATTATGCAGCAACTACTAGATACTCATCCTGAAATTAAGGTCAGTCTTTCAGGATCATTCCCTTCTACTGGAAGACAGCAGCATTGTAAGTTCTTATTGCTGCAAAGCACATGACCACAGAGGTCTAAAAATGCTAGTGAAAACTGCAGCAAAGCAATGCCAAGTAGGAAAGAAACGAGTGTTGCTTAATCCCTAGGACTATGTCCACCTAAAAGAAAAAGTCTATTCCTAAAAAGAGGAAAACTTCCTGCTTCATTTCAAAAGATCCTAAGTATAATGTATGCAAGTTTACTAAGGTGAAATTTTTTCCATAGTATAAGCTTAGGAGATTGGATTAGAAAAAATTTATTTAGTTGAGAGTTGCTTCGTATTAATGAGTTCTTACTTCTATAATTCATGCTTTAAAGGTGACTTGTTCCTCCAGATATTAATTCAGCATTAAGTTTTTCTTGCAGAACAAACACTGAATCTATAGATCATTTCTTCTCTCAAAGAAAACTCGGTCATGATCAAAACAGTTTCACATTCTATAAATCAATTATTTTATATAATGGAAAATAAATGCAGAATTACCTGCAGACACATTTTTATACCCATATGCATGGAGAAACAAAGAATGGGCTTCCTGTTAATTTGTATTATCTTAAATACCTATTGAAAATTAAGAATCAATGGAACTTTTAAAAGATACTCTGTTTCAATAAGATGCATGTAAATTTCTTTTGCTCTTTTATAGAAAATATTCAGAATATAATTATTTTTTGTCTCATCCTCAATGTACTTATCCAGTGTCTTTTTGACCACACAGCCTATTGAAGACACCGCTTTCTGCTCTCCAACAGAGCAAATAACCAGGAGTTTAGCAGAAGGAACTTGGGAAATCCTCACCTGTCCTCAGCAGAGGTGAGGGTAACTCACATGCACTAGGGAAGGATTTCTTAAAGACCCTCCCTATACAGCGATCTGTAGCCTGAAGTCTCTCTAAGAGAAATAAATCATAGCACAGTCTAACAGTAACCCAATTCGATCAGGCTTCACCTTGAGAAATGCAGGAACTGAACTCTAAAGCCCTGGTTTACCTGCCCCAGTTTCCTTTAAGCAGAAAAACCTGTCAGCTGCATTTCAACCCTTTCTCTCATGACTCCCAATGGAGCCCTCACAGCTGCAGCTGTGAAAAGTGTCTGGAAGTGACCGCATTCCTGGAAGCTGGTTCTGAGGGGAATTACACTTGGGGAAAGTTCAGTCTTCTCTCAAGCCTGCATCCATCTCTGTGACAGCTCCCGAGCCAAGGTCTCTGTAAGACTATGGTCAGGATTTTAAGAAATGAAAACAAGATCTTCTGCCATAGGGTAGAACACACAGATAATCATTATAAATTTAATTTCAGAGTGGGATACTGTATATTTTCAAGTCAGTGTAAAATCAGCTTCTATAAAAAAGAGATAGAAATGCCCAACAGAAGCAAAGGTGGTAAGTACCTGCAGTCAGCGTTGCTTAGGAAAGAAACTGTATACCTGCGGCCTTACTATACCAGGTGACTGTCTAAAACTGTTTCATATATTCCTATGAAATAAAATCTTTTTAATAAGGCTCCTAGAAAATTAAACTTCTACCATAATATCATAAATTAAAGCATAAACATCACTTACCAAAAACAAGAATGAACAGTGTGTTTAAAGACACCACCCAGAAGACATGTTCCTAAAGGAGAAGAGCATTAATAAAACATATTCATCTCTTATTTGATTTATGTTTACATTTAACCCATTTATTTAGTTAGAAGATTGAAACTTTCACTATAATTTTGAGAATTCATTCAGAAATCATGTCCAACTTTTCATTTTTCATTAGAGAGCTCATAAAACTAAACTTAATAAAACTTGAAGTTCATAATGTTATGTATAGGAAAAAAAAACCAAAGAAATCAATCCATACATATTTCCTCTTTAGAAATCAATACTCTATACCACAAACTACAAAGATTCTCATAAATAATCATCAGACTTCATTTAAGTCAAATGACACTAAAAAATTCCAAATAAAGAAAAATTTGAAAACCACACTATTTCTGAACAACATATTCATGTAAACTGTACAGCACTTCTTTCAGTGTGCTCTCACTACTTCCGCAAGGTCACCTGATCTTCTCTGGTCCCTCTCTCCCCTTGGCCGCTGATTAACTCCACAGTTGTGCATTATCACCTCCAAGAGGACTCCTACCCAACTACCCCCCAACATGTACTTTTGTCATGCTCCACACTGACAATCACCAGAACATCCAAGCCCACTGGTCCAGACTCACCACCTCGCCTCCACCATCAAGTTAAATGATCCTTCCAAGGGGGCGATGGAAGATTTTCATGAATCTTAACATGGTAAGATTTTCTTTTTAGAAACATTATTGTAACCAGGCCCCCAAAATGCCACAAATCCAAGTGGCAAGAAGGGTGATCAGTTTGTCTAAGAGAAGAGTACTACATTCCTTACCATGTGAGCTCCTATCACTTGAATTTTTCAGCTTCTCTGCCTTAAGGGCTCTCAAACTGTCCTTATCCCCAACACCTTTTGTGCCTCAATCTCTAATTATCTTCTATAAAATTCCCTGCTGACAAACTCCCCTCTGCTAAGAAAGACCTGACTAAGCCCTCTTCTGCATCTCTTGTGTCCTATACACTTTTTGTCACTGAGTCTTTACCTTAAGTTCCTTGTTTATGTGTTCATTTCTCTCTACTAAACTACTAGCATCTCTGAAAACAGGTGCTCTATTTCATTCACCTCTGACTCTCCCAGGAACTACCATAAGAGCTGGCACATAGCAGATGCTAAATAATGTTCAACAACTGCAGGAAGTCATCCTGTGGTTTTTTCTAATAATTAGAATGGGTTTGAGTCAACACCACTACCTCAGCGACCTCTATCACTCACCTACGAGGGACTGACAAAGTACAAGACAGACACGAGGATACGGACAGGTAATACCTCCTACACTGACTGTGAGCAAGCCCTGAATAGGAGCTCACAAATATCACATTCTCACTAATCTATGAATTATCATCAGATATGTTCCTTAAAAACCTCACACTACTAACCTCAACTTCCTATTCTGGCTCCCATCCAGAGCCAGCCTGAAGAGGAAGCCAACACTGTGGACAGCAGAGGAGACTGAAGGAAATTATCTGGGTCTTCAATAACACTGCTGGGCCCCTGGATCAAGCACACCTGAAGCCCATCCTTTCTCTGGACTTCCTCTTATGTTACTGTTTTGGTCAGTTGGGGTTTGGCTATCTGCAGCCAAAGTCATCTTGATTCCCAAAGCTACTTAAAAATCCCAAATGGCAAGTCATTTTATATTCCAGAACCTGAAAACAGCATCATTGCTCCTTAAAGAACAGGTTCTTTAAAGAACTATTCTTCACCTTACAGTTGGACTCTTTACTAATAAGGTAAGGACAGGTGAGGTTCAGCAAACAGTGGGGCCTCTCTGTGAACACTGAAGAGCTGCTCTATTTTCACTAGTTCAGGAATCACTGCAAGGTGAGACTTTAAAAGAAAGCCCAAGTTTTCTTAACTACCATCAACTTTGTATTTTTCTTTTCTAAAAATCAAGTATTTTTAATAATTTCCTTTTTAAATAGCATTACCTTTATGCTTTGCCAATATTTTCAATACACAAAATGGACTTTCTCCTACGTATCAAGTAATCAAAAATCAAAGGGCATTTTGACCTTTAGGATAAAAAGCCAGCATATACTGTAAATTTGAAATCACCGAATCACTAAGACAAGTAATTAAGTCACAACTCTATTGTTAAAAAAAATCAGCTTTACTTACTAGAAAAACTAGTGATCCATCAAGTCCTAGCATCTAAAATAAATAACATGCATTAGTTCAAGATGCAACAGAATTTTTCACTGTTTATTAAAAAAACCTCATTTTCCTTTCAACATCTTTAAACATAATATGTACCCAATATCTTCCAATATGGTCTATCATTTTCAGAGAGTGAAAAACTTCTGTTCATGGGAGTTTTATAATTTGGATCTCCTTTTATTCCAAATCATATGATTATAAAGTTAAAAAAAACTCCATCTTGGGTTTAATTCTTACATTAGATATGGAGCCAGTTAAGATTTCATGATACAACTGTATTATTTTGTCAACTGAAGCATCAGAATAACACTTCATTTTTGAAAGTCCACAATTTCAAGTTAAACACTCCCTATGTGGAGCAAGGGGTGTATTAAAGGCAGAAGACAGAAAAAGTCTTCAGTAGATCTTCATCATGTATTTTTAATATTTTCATCCCAAATAATACATCGCTTAATTTTCCCTAGAAATTAAAGTTCTGGTAACTGTTTTCATCCAATGTAACTGCAAAATTAGTGTATACACTGAACATATAGCCAACTTTAAGATACATATTAGGATTAAAACTCTAGGATGCTTAATAGAAAGAAGTCTTACTCACTCTTTCCCATGTAAGCTCTTCTGCAGCTCGGTCCCATTCTAAAGCATTCCAGTTCATGTCGTCTGCAAATATAATTGTTAGTTTAAAGATTACTAATGGAACTTGAATTACAAATATAAAACATACTCTTTTAATTTGGTGTTTTATAACTGTTTTTGAGAAGTTAAACCGCATTTAAAACTTTTCCATACTGAGTATTTATTTACTTGTTAGGCAATAAAGAATAGATATAAATAAATACAACATTTAAAATAAATTGGATGATTCTCGAGTGTGATAGTGTGAGAAAGGAAATAATGTGAAACAGGAATTCAACAGCTCTGAATCAAGAATGAATCTGGTGGCTTTGAGAAAAGTAAGGAAGCCAGGGGACCAGAATTCTCTGGGCAGAAGATGTGGTATGAAAGGCAAACAGGGAGCAGATCACACAAGAGGAATGTGAAACCTGGATTTTATTTCGTTCTTCAGTATAACGGGTAAATCACTGACAGATTTTAAGGGCAAAAGAGCAATACAAATACCATGTGGAGCAAGAATACAGTGCAGCAAGAACGCAAGAAGGAGGACCAGTTAGGACCTCCTGCATTAGACTAACAGAAGGAAATGACGGCCAGCACTAGGGTAGCAGCAGTCCACATTCTCAGAGCCTAAAACACATCCCTGCCTCTCCTGCAAAGGCCTCTTGCTCCCATGACGCAACAAGCTTCTTCTCATCCTTCAAGTCTCAGCTCAAATATTACTTACTCTAAGCTACCTGGGGAATCTTGCTTAAAACAGGTATCTCCCCAGTAGCATCCTCAGAGCAACCTGCACATTTATCCCAGTATGTAACAGCAAGTTTGTTCACTTGGATACTCCTGCTTCGTCACTAGATCAGAAACTCCATGAAGGCAGGGACCTGGCATTTTGAGTGCATGGGACACACGAAACACTCAGGTACCAGCAATGATAAGTGGACCCAGAGACACTGCAACGCTTAACAGGAAAACTCTAGTGCGGGAGGAGAGAAAAGAAGGCGGTGAGCCACTGACAGCTGACTGCCAGGCTGGTCTCAGTCTTCTTTTATATTCCAGAGTTTTACTCCAGAAAGTGAGAAATTGGTTTCTCTGGGCGGTATCTGGCCTGTAGTACACACTTCAATTCCTCTTCTTTGATATTAACAGTTGCACTGACTCAATAAAAATGGCCAAGAAGTAAGATAAATCTGGGTCAAATTTTTTAAAAAACAGAATCCATTCCAACTTACAAATAATTTCTTCCTATCCATCCTATAAAAAGATCTGTGCGAAACAGAATTTTAAAACACAAAACGTGCCCTGCTTCATAAGAAAAAAAATATATGCGTATTCACATCCATAAACGCAAGTTTGCCAAAATACAGTCAAAACAGGTTAGAGACAGAATTTCAAACCCATTAAATTTTGAAAACTCCAGTCCTCCCCAAACTAAGCTGGGAATGGACTCATGGTCACGAAGGAAGGGTGAGGACAGGCCAGCACCGTTACCCTGCGCCCCGTTGTTGGCATCGGCTGCATCTTCCCCGCCTGCGTCATCTTCTTCCTCGTTCTCCTCTTCCTCCTCCTCCGCCTGGTCATCCTGGGCATCGGGGTTCTCCCCCACCACCGCGTTCTCCGCTGGTGGGTTTGCAGGCTGCTCGGGGGCCACATTTTCAGCACCATTGCCTCCTGCGGGAGCCTAAATGACAGAGGAGCACAGAAACTGCCTACCTTGTCTCAGTTGTATTCTGTTTCCAAATCGCACTCTCCCTGCTAAAGAAACAAAACTAGCAGATACAAATTTTATTAAAAATCCAAAAATCAACTCTCAAGGGCATCTCTTCTTAATGTATGTGAACTTGGATCAACTTCGTATATGAGAATTCAATAGTGTACATATTCATTCAGCATAATTCAGAGATTAACATTTCGCAGAGTATTATAGAAAACGGGTTAACAAATCTGGCTATCCTGAACACGTCATTTCATAATCCTTCTTTATAAGGCATCTCTTGTCTTTACTGACCACTTCAGGCCTGAAAATATACTTGTGTGTCTATTTATTTGTTTACACACAAACTGATATATAACTTAACTCGCAGTTATCAGTGAACACTTGAGGAAAGGTTTCTGACTTCTGCTCAGTGGGGAAGCCTGTCCATATGGACCTTATCAGTTCCCACATGTACACTTCCCTGGCTCTTCCTGGGTTTTGCTACCTACCAAACACAAAGACCTAGCTGCAATTAATTAAAACACTGAATGCCTATGGGGTCAATGAAGATTCTAAAAGAACTGCATTAAATGCTTAAAAAATATGAGGTATAATGATAAAAGTATTAATACTAGGTAAGAACAGCATCCTTTCTTTATGGTCCCTTTTTTCATATATGTGGTTTTCAAAGGAGAAGCTGTACTCTTAATTCTGTAGAGAAAAGGTATAGCGGAATTTGATGAAATTAATCTTCACATTAAGAAAAGCAGAGAAGGTCCTCAAATGAAAAATTAAGTCATTAATTATCATTTGAGTTAACTTTATAGTCAATTTTTCCATAATAAAATTTTATGTAGTGCAAATTGTTTTTGTAAGTTTTTTTTTTTACATTTTCAGCCCTATAATTTCTCAGCAAGCAAGATACTAAAACTCATTTATCATATCCTCTTCTCAACACCTCTTGCAAATGCTCTTACATCTAAGCATATCATCTCTCATGCAGGAAACGTAAAACTGTAGAAGACTGTTAGCAACAGTGTTTTAATTTTTCTATTTTTGGTAAAGTTTCTACTAAAAGCAACAAAGATGAGGCATTTTACACATGAAGAAACTAATGAACAAAGAGGGTAGGGGCCCTCCTTGATATAATGCAGCATGTCAGAAGCATCTGTAAGGAGGTGTGTCTCTCAACTTCCAAGCCAGCATGAAGCAGCTAACCCAGGCAAAGGCAATGAAAGAGCACTCCAGCATACTCCCTGACACTAGTCCCAATCTCGCTAGAAAACTAAGTCACAATAGCATTCTTTTGATTTTCCACATCTTCCTTACTCTTCTCCCAAACCTTGTCACTGTCCTGCTTTGCAATGAGGGACATGGGAGTCAAGGGTTTGGGTCTTAGAGGGTGCCAATAATTCTTATGTCTTACCCCAAATTAAGACAAACTCGGGGATGCAGGGAGTTACCTCATTCTGGTGATGCCCAGCAGCGTTGAAGGGTGGGGCAGCATGCTCCAGCCAAATCGGGGCTCCCCCGTGGACTATCTGCTCTCGCAGCCACACAAGGCTGATGAATGCACACAGTGTGCACGTCACCACAAAACAACCCTGCAAACAATCTGCCAATAAATTGTCCCTATTTAAAAAAAAAAGTACGTAGAATTATTCCAAAGAATACTTAAAAATTAAGAAACCAAAGACAGCAACATTTCATTTTACATAAAAATCCCAGAAAGAACAGCCAGAAAAGTCAGTCATACTTTCTGGTAAAAATCAGTCTTTCAAAAAAGAGTTATTTCTGAGGATGGTGACATTTTATTTATCTTATAAGATGGACAAATGTTTATTTATACATTTGTATTATATGTGTTTATATTATAGAAGGTAAAGAATAACATCAGATCTACATAAATCAGCTATCCAGCCTCTATTTGAGCATGACTGAGAAAAAAGAAGGCAGCAAGCAAAAAACCGAAAGTAGCCAAACACTGGACAAAAGCCAAGCATTAAATATATGTAATTTACTAACAGTAAATGACTTTGTCCAACCCTTACTAAGAATTTCCTTGTCCTTATTTTACACACGAGTTTAACAAACTTGACTAGCTGATACCTAAGCCCATGAAAATGAACAGAATCAGCAACTCAGAAAGATGCAGGAAGAGCCTCTAGAAAGGCCCGAGGACAAAGGCAAAGGAATCTGAGAGACAAGCAGCACACGATGTGTGAGGCAAAGAAGCCTGTGGCACCTCTTACAAATGTCTCAGAAAGCAGATTAAATTTTGATGCTAACTGCAAATATACCAAAAGTGTATTAGTTCCTCAACAAATTCAGACAGATCAAGTATGGTTCCTTTATGACGATAGATGAAAATACACGGAGTATTGTAATACTGAAGATTTCTCTCTTTTCCTGTCTGAAGGCATATCCTTCCCTGGTCTATGTCTGGTTTCAGAATAATTCAAAGGTAATTCAGGAATCTTTGCAGCCTTCAGAAAATTCAGTATCATAATGGAATGACTTTTTTCCTCGACAGAGAACCTGAGGAAGGGTAGACCTCGGCCTAATAGCTCCAAACTGAACTGATGTTGCCCTCAGGTATTATCTGGACTATACCTTAATAAAAAGAGGAACAGTAATTACCCCCTTATTAAAGAACCCTCCAGACCATTAAAATTTTGACAGGTCTGGACTAAAACACCCTCTTCCCTACTCCTTCCCTTGTCATCAGCAGTAAGAATAGCAACTGCTTGTTACAGATTTTAAATGGTGACAAACTTTGTAGAATCCTTTTCCCTTCCCTCACACCTTGAATCTGGGCTAGTCTGTGAACTGTCTGGACCAGAAGTGATATTTCCTAAGTTCTAGCTTTCAAGCTTCCACCCTCACCCTTTTGGAATTCTGCCGAGACTACCATGTAAAGAAGCCCCGCTAGCCTTCTGAAGATGAGAGGCCATGTGAAAGAACCAAGGCACCCCATCTTAGACCATCCAACCTCAGTGAAACACATGTCGAACTGAGGCAAGTCCAACAGATGAACTGATCAGCTGAGCCCAACCTAAACTGCTAAGTCCCAGAATTAGGAGTAAATAAAATGGCTGTTGTTTTAAGCCACTACATTTTGGGGACAGCAATCGTTTTAATAGCAATAGCACATGTTTTGCAGCAATAGTTAACTGATGTACTGTGCCGACAAGTGACCGGAAGAACTGAGCTACAGGGTATGTAGGAGCTGCTGAGATATTAAGAAATTTTAAGTAAAACTTCAGAAATAAAATGTATTCTATAGAGAAAATAAAACACTACTCAGAAAAAATTAACGATTTTGTTATAAGTGCTTTCAGAAAAACTGGCTCAATTCTTCAAATTCTAAAAGGCAGCATGAGATTGATTATAAAACCAACCTATGTTTACAATTTCTTTCAACTATCCCCACCAAGCCTCCAGCATTCTTCCCGTGTCAATGAGTAAGCGCATGAAGGCAATTCAGGTGTGTTCCAATAGCCAATCACGTCAGAGAGAAAAGGGCATCCTGCCAACGTAAGGCAAACACCACCTCTGAGTTCTGGTGATAATCCTGCTATATGTTAACATAGTGCTCAAAATTCACATACAGTTTTTACATATATTTGTGAATGTAGTCTTGGAACAGCCCACCTACAACCCTGAGGCATGATCTTCCTCATTTTATAGATGAGGAAACAGGGTTCAGAACTATCCAATGATTTGCTCAAGGTCCCCAAAACCTGGCAAACGCAGGAACTTTTTTATTCCATTATCAGGGTTCCCCCCCACCCCGTTACAACCAGCTACCTTGCTGCATCACCTAAGTGATCACATCTGTCAAACAACCAGATGTTTAATGATTCCACCAACAAGAAGTCAAAGTGGTAGGTAAGTGGAATACGGCCTGTTTATCTGGCATTTTCACTGACATAAGTGTTTTTCACAAAGCCAAAGCACACCAATTTAAGCGCTGGTAAAATTACCATATTCAGCGATTTAAAACAGAAACCATTAAAGAATTAACATATCTCCACTTTACTGAACAGCACAGATGGGACTTTGAGTCACCTTTTCTAAACAACTGAGATACTTACTGACTGGCTGCTACACTGTTCTCTCAAAAACTACAATGATAAAATACAACTTCAGCCTCAAACTGAACAGAAAAAGACTGCCTGTTTGAAATGGTTCTTTAATGAGTTCATAAACGCTAAAATACAGTTTCCATCACTCTTAGCAGTCACCCCTTGCTTCCTTCTGACCTCCCTCGCTCATTCTTTCATGTACTTTTATTTCCTATACAATTCCTAAATGGAAGCCAGGGCTAAGCTATGTCACATACACAGAGATGGCACCTCAGCCATTTAAGACTGATTCTCCTTGCCAATATACTAAGACTGTGTTCTGGATGGCTGAAATAAAAACCTGATGTCCAGAAATAGGACTACTGTCTTCTTTGTTTCCACTGAATCACTTCAGAGGTCAGTATTTTCATACAAAGTGTTATCTTATTACATCATTTCCAAACTCTCAAGTGTGTCAAATTACTGCTTCTCCTTTTTGTCACAGCCACAGCCATTAGTGCCCTATTCTCAAGATCCCTGTCTGCTTCTAAACATTACTTCAAAAGCTGTTCTAATATAAGTAAGGTTCAAGTTCAAAATCTTTTATCTTATCTATTCCCTTTACTGCCAAAGAAACAGAGATAAATTAAATAACTTGCCTGCTCTATCCAAAAAGGTATACCCAGCAAATAGGAAAACCAAGTTACAGACACGCATAATGTTTCTAAGTATTTTCAACCATGACTAAAAATAATGATGCAGACACAAGGCACTTAAGGAACTCCTTCTTGATTTCTTTTCTGTCAGAAATGCAACATGCTCTCCTGCTCTCTTCTATTGCCATCTGCCTTATTTTTATGGTAACATACTCTGAATGTTTCTGTTCTACAAGAGGGTCTTATATTGTTCTTTGCCTTCACTGACATAGAGATCAGAAACCTGAAGTCAGCTGGGTACAAAAGAAGATTTAGCAGAGTCGCAACGTTTTGCAAGCTTAATATTCTAACGATTTTGATACAGTTAATCATTTACAGCATTTCTAATTCTAACATCAATAATAAATGAAACACACGTCTTCCCCAAGAAACTGCAACTACAGTGCTTCACGTCAAATTAAGATACAGTAAAACAACTACAGTGAACAAGTTTTCAGAGTAAATATTCTAATAATCACAAAAAAAAAAATTAAAGAAATTTGAATTCGAATGTCTGTGCTGTTAGAAACACTGTTTAAATGAACTGCCAGCACATGACTATGTGGAATACAACACTTCTCACACTGCACGACAGCTTTTTTAACGAGCTGTCCCACCATTACCAAACAGTCCTTTAAAAGACAGGTATGTTTTAAAACATCATTTATGGATGCCAGCTACTTCCACTGTAGCTGCAACTGCTGGAATAGGTAACAAATTATATTTGTCCTTGGAACAGAAGGACTTCTCACATTACAACAAAAGTAAGTATGGGAAGAAAAAACGAGCACCATTTACACTGCACCGCCTTCCACCAGCACAAGGTCAATACTCACGTGGACAGCATGTCTAGTGGCAGTGTCAGGAGTGAGCTCACAGAGCCAGTAAACAAGCACTTGTAGATACGGCCTACCAAAAAAGGGCAAGACAGCATACAATCACAACTCTCGTCATGAATTCGTACAGTTCCTCAGTTAAACAGAGGTAAAGTGGAACACCATGAATGCCACTGAAATAAACAGCCTTTTCAAGTTTGAGTCTCAAAATACTGAACTAAAACACAGTCAAGCATTAAAAATAGTGACAGTAAAGAATAAATGTTACACAATAATGCTAAGGTTTAGATTCTTTCCAAATTTACTTGTTTTTATTAAATGAGCTTAAACATTTGGGGGGGGGGACCTCAAGAAAAGATCTCCAAAATTGCAATATGAAGAAATTTTTTTTAACCTAGAATTCTAAAATTCATTAAGTCTGCTCATGAAAACAAACTTTTGGGGGTACACATTTTTGAAATTAAGAGGACTTTTCAGTAGAGTACATGCCTCAGTGCTATGATTACCAAACTAACAATGAATTTTTTTAAAAAGACAGATTCAAGGGTCCTCAAAAGGACAAAATCTTAAATCTGGCCCTGAAGGGAAAAGACAAAGTATGGCTGAATACACAGCCATCCCCTTATCCCCTCAGTCAGAAAAAGCAGGAACAGATTCGGAAATGGGGCCCAAGAGCTGAGGTTTTCTTTCAAACCAGTGCTTCTGTATTAGTTTAAGCATTCCCTATGGTCTTGCACCCAAAATTTAGTGACTTTAATGGCTATTTTCAAAAGCCAAGTCAAAATGGAAAGATAGGAAAAGATTTTCTCTAACAGAATTACTTACATATGTGTGTAAAATAGTCAAAGCAAGAATGTCTGTAACAAAGTAAAACTGACAACAAGCCAACTGTCTGTAGATAATAACATTTACAGTCATAGTGGAAGGCTAACAGACTTCTCTGAAATCACTAGATCAAATATCGAAAACTAAGTCAAAAATTAAGTAACAGTTAACAAGCTTGATTTCTCTTCTGACTAGTTTACATACACACTCATCCACAATTAAAATCTAAATTATATCACACAGTACACATCCTGTAACCTTTTTCCTTAAGTTAGCAATGTACCCATGGTGTCTTTTCATGTAAGATGTTGAGCTACCTTATTTTTAAGCACTCTAGTAAGGAGGCCTCTAATTTATCAATCTGTTTTCTTATCTACACAAAAGCTCCCTCTCTTTCAATCTCTTTTACCTTCTGGAACCACTTATAGACAGATACTAAAACATATGATGTAGTCTCCAGCTCTCAATTTTTTTCTCTCAGAATGCAACATCCTTTCTCCGAGCTACATCCTAGAGAGGCACTTGCTCAATCTTCTAGCTCACTAATTCACTCTTCAACAGTACCTGTTCTGCTATTTGGTGTATCTCCCAAGATACTCATTTTCATAAATGACTGAGTTTATTTTAAGAAGACATGAGGATATTAATTATACTTATTCAAAAACCTTGTTTGTGTTTAACTCTAAAGAATCATATCTATCTACTCTGGCACCTAATTCTACCGACCCCTCCCCATGACCTTAAGAACAACAAAGAACCTAAAAGGAATCTACTAATCGTGAGCATACCAATCTCCCAGGGAGCCTCCTATGTTTCCCAATTATTCAGGATCATTAGATAGCTGTTTTTTAAAAGAGGATAAAACAAATCTGAGAAAGAATCCATCTTTTGCCATCTTTGAAAGCTTTAATAAACTTTGAGGAATAAAATTCAATTTCCATCCAATTATGGTTTCATTTTGCTTTTCCAATTCTTTCATGAACCCTAATTTTTAGCCTCTGTATGCTGTTTTTCTTTCCCACATTCATTCAAGAAACTGACTAGTTAAAAAAGTTCTTAATTCAGGTTAATAATGTTCTCTAAGTGAGGCTTTCCTAATATATGACATTATAATATCAAATTATTAAATGTCATTCAAACAAGTATGTGATACATTATCACTTTATAATATTAAATAGTTTTGCAATGTTTAAACAACTCTAACCACAGAGGTACAAATACTCACATGCTGTAAGAGGAACGACTCCCAACCATGCGAAGGCCACAAGTGTATAATGAAACCAATACCGTATTGCAGTGCCAATACTGGTAACCAGTCCAGCAAATATATCTTGGATTGGAAGCCGTGAAGGCATATCTGGGGAATAAACTATAAGGGGGAAAAAGGTCATATAATTTCATGAAGATTAAAAGACAGCTTATATGCTAGGCACGTAGAGCTATCTTAGCTTTCAGTATTTGTATGGCACTGAAATATTTTTTCTATAAGAAAAGTGAATCAAATAATTACAATACAGGGGGAGGGTACAGCTCAGTGGTAGAGTGCATACACAGCATGCACGAGGTCCGGGGTTCAATCCCCAGTACCTCCATAATAAATAAATAAGCAAACCCAATTACCTCCCCCACACTCACAAAACAACAACAACACATATATACATATGTATATAATACCACATTTACCCAGCAGTCATTTAAGAGAGCAAATCACGTAAGAAATGTGGAAGTCAACAAAAAAGGCCTCTGAGCAGGCAAAAAGATTCAAGAGAAGTACGCATCCCTCACTCACAGCCAGGAGCCTTATGCAGGGCTGATTTACACATATTTTAGAATTCAAACATAATAATTATCTGGTTTCCCAAATTATAAAAGATCACATAAAGTGACTAGGACCAAAAGGCTGATGGCATGTCATCAAGAAAGAACACTGCCCCCGATTCCAGCCTATTAGAAATAGCACTGAAAACACGCAGCCATCTGCAGCACGGCTATTTCCTGTAGGAGCAAACTGACGTTTGTGAGCCAATCCTCCTCACAATTTCAGCACAACAATTAACATTCCAAATGGTAAATGCAGGTCTTCCCACGCCTCTGCAAAGGTGTGGTTCAACACTCAGAAAAAGTTTCTGCCACAGGTAATATTGTGATTTATAAGAAATATATATTTGGTCTTTGTCCGGTAGTTCCTAGCTCACAGCTCCTAAAACCCTAGGAATGTCCTACGCAACAAAAGGTGTCTTTTGTTATGTTAACTAGGTGGCTTTTGGGGTGTGGGGAGAGCTTGGAGTGGGTTTTCCAGGAGGAACCTACCAAGTAATTAGAGGGCTGGGACTTTAAGCCCTACCCTCCAGACCTCCAGGGAGGAGGGGAGCTGAAGGTAGAAACAATCGTCAATAGTCAATAATTTAATCAATTATGCCTACATGACAAGGCCTTCATAAAAACCCAAAAGCCCTGGGATTCAGAGACCGTCCAAGTTGGTGAATACATGGAGATTTGGGGATAATGGTGTGCTCCCCCTTCCTACATAGCTTACCTTATGCATCTCTTCAATCTGGCTGTTCCTGAATTATATCCTTTTATACTAAACTAACGATCTAGTAAGTAAAATGTTTCTCTAAGTTCTATGACCTGTACTAGCAAATTAATTGAACCCAAGGAAGGGGTCATTTGGGAATCTTTTAAATTTAAAGTCAGTGGGTCAGAATGTCAGAAGCACAGGTAACAGCCTGGGTTTGTGACTAGCATCTGAAAGAAGTTAGGGGACTGAGCCCTCAGCTGGTGGAACCCAGTGCTATCTAGGGACTGACGGTGTCAGAACTGAGTAAAGCTGCAGGATCCCCAGTTGGTGTCCTGCAGAACTGCTTGCTGACGTAGGGACACCCACTCCCACACACACGTTGGAATTGTGTGTGAACCTATTTACCCCATTTTAGAAAGATTTCCTTTTTAAATGGTGTCAATGAAAACCACTTCTCTACCAATAGGTACCTCAGAAACAATATACAGAAGGAACAAACGTTTCTTTCTCCAGTGAGGCCAGAACAAAGAACTATGATAAAGTTTTAAAATCAGTGATCTAAAATTTATGAGCATACTGTTACAAAACTATTCACAGCTATAAACATTAAGGAATAAACAAGTAACAAACTAACTTTTACAACACGCCCACAAAGACCACTTACTTTAAGAGGATATTTGATAAACAGTAGCAAGTCATTAAACCAGTAAATAGAATTTTTGAGAAAGATAAAACAGAGCACATGACTGCTGAATGAAAACTACAATAGTACAAACACAAACTTTTACTGGCCTCACAACAAAAAAGCTCACATGATTATTTCCCATTAATCAAACTTCATGAAGATATTCAACTATTTAGTCTTGCAGTTTGCAATAAACTTTTAAGCCGTAGTTTTTATGCCCTACAGAAAAGACTACAAAATAACACAATAGGCATTTTTTTTAGCACAATGAATATAAAGCTTCAGAAGTAAAACTGTAATAATTTTAAACTATTATAAATTTTAAAATAATTTATAAAAATTTATAAATTTTATACTTTTCACATAAAAAACAAAGTAAAACTAACACTAATTTAAAGAATTCACATGCAGCAATTCAAAATGCTTTTAAGGAAAAAAAAAAGAAGATAAAACACAAAAAACCTTTGAGGGGAGGGGAAAGGAGAGGACAATGTACTATGATCCCAGAATGAAAATATGCCTGAAATTCTTGATAACTTGCCAGTATAAACCTCTACTTATTTAAGATAAACAACATTAAATATCAATCAATAGATAAAGGAACTGTAAAATATAATCATTATTTTAAAGACCTGCAAAATATTTATCATAGGCTTACAAAATATTGAGCTTAAAATTAAGTCTTATTTCTAAAAAGTGAATTAAATCTTTGTCTTTATTATTGTTGTTAGTCCAACTTACACAATTTTAACTCAAAAGACAACCCAAATTTGAACAGGGATGGGTTACTTGATAAATTCAAGGCATCATTAATTTTTCACAGTGAATAATGGTATTATAGCTATGTTTTTAAAAAAGAACCCTTACTTTTTAGGCATACATGCTAAAATATGTACAGAAATCATAAATGATGGGGTTTATTTTAAAAAGGATGGAGAGGTGGAACAAGAACATAGGTAATGACATGTACAGGCCGTGAGTTGAAAATGGGTGAAACGGAGTGATAGATACATATGGGCTCATTATACCTTTGTATATACATTTGAACTAGTCTAAGTAAAAATTTTTTTTAAATCCCCAAAATTAAATCACTCTCTCTCATTCACACACACACGTATGTATGTATGTGTTATAAGCTGACATGTAGTTTTTAAAAATATTTTCCAGAATGTTACAGCAATACTTTCTATTACTATTAAAGAAAAATGAACCTGAAAATAGTTGCCTTAGAACTGTTTAAACATCTTTATGCCGCCAGTTATAACCTAGAAATGCAGTGAAAACTTCTAAAGAACTTACTTGGTGTGAAAGCAAATCTGTGCTTGCATAATTCACAGTATTCTTTTCGACTGTGTTTCAGCCACTGAACTAAGCTGCAATTACAAATGCATTCATAAGTACAGCGTTTATGACAAAGAAACTTTAACATTTCGTTGAAAATTAATACTGCTTTATTAAACTATTACATATCACAGAACTTTCACAATTTTAAATTTAGAATATCCTTAACATTTTACCACTGATGCCCTCTAACAGTACAGAACCATACCAAAGATACAACCAACATGTATTTCTACTATTAAAAAGCAATTTAGATTAACTGGACTAAATTAATGAATTAATGTAAACTGTAATCTCCTCAAAGTTAACTGAATGTGAAAGAATCTCCAAGCATCAACATCAGTTCTAAACTGGTCCCTTAATACTGCTACCTGGTGGCTAGGTCTGTCACTAACTGGCTGTCAGTTTCCTCACCTGCATAATAATAATACTCCACCTCACAGTTTTGTTGTAAGGATTAAATGAGTTAAGACGTATAAAAGCACTAGGTATTATCTGACACAACGCATTTCATAAATGTAAGGTATAATCACGCCAAGCAAAACTAGAAAGTCATAACACTTCCCATGAACAAAGTAAGCTCTCCATGGTAAAATTAACAAATAGGTACTCACATGCACCTAGAAGACAACATACAAAATGACATGGCATGGTAATAAGGAATATGGGTAATTTCCAAACTTTCAAAATAAATTTTTTAAAATAATTAATTACAGAGAAAGTTCACTGAAAACCACCCCCCAATTACATAGATTACAAAAGTGAGGCTCAGACATAAAAATTTTCTAAAGGGATAACTCACCATTCTTGATGGATAAACTTAATACTGCCGGTACATACACAAGGATGGTAAAGAGGTTTCTCAGGTGTTCCTTCTGACCGACACACTCTACATATGTCTATTAATGAAAAAGAAAAATTGAATTATCCTCGGTTGTAACTTTTTAAAAAATAACAAACCGCCAAAAACTGAACTACTACATGTTAAAGAAGAATCTATCACTAGGTAAAACATCAATCAACATCATGGAGAACTGAAAAGTGTGGAAAGGATGGTCATCAAGTATATAACTGAAATTTAAAATTCTATATTATATAAGTAGGCCAATTGTTCCTTTGTATGATCTTGTAAATAAATCCAAACTGAAAACAACAGAAACAGTGGTTTTATTTAAAACTGCACTCTCATAACTAACAAATAATAAATAGAAATATGCAAAATCAGGTACCATTCATGTCCTAAGTTTAAAGTCCTAAGTTGGGTCCTAAGTTTAAATTCCACAAAAACTCATCACAGGACTTAACGCAGAAACAGCAGTGAGCAGCCCTGGAGACATCCCTCCACTAGAGGGAGAGAGACGCACTCATGCACAATGGGGCACCCCAAGACCAGGAAGGTGCAAGGCTCGGAGAAGCAAGCCAAAGACTGCCTTAAGCACAAACTACTGGAGTCCAGGGCTACCGGGTCCATCGCCAAAGGGCAGCAGCTCTTCCCTCACTTCCTCCACCGGCGCCCCAAGTGGTTCTCAGGAAACATCTGTCCGTCTCGCCCAGGGTGGCATGTTAGTGACATACAGACGACTGAAACGGACCCACGCGCTCACTCGTGCCTTAATGCCGTCTTCCCACAGGACAACCTACCAAAACCTGGTCTCAACTTTCATTCACACCAACTTCTCAGCAATCCACCAAAGCCAAGTACCGACCCCACACAGGCAATCTGAGGGGCAACAGGCAGTGTGAACAAGGGGGAGGGACTTAACACAAGCTTCTGATCTACTCTCTCACAGGGAACTCCTCATTAGTGAGGAATAATTACAACCCAGAGCTTATCATTTATGGATTTAAAACTAAATCCCCGGCACCCACCAAAATAGGATACACACATGCTGAGCAGTGTGGCGTGATCCCAGACACTTAAGAGCATCACAGACTTGTGACTGCTCAATCTTTGGTGGCTAAACAACACTTGCTGAAGTTAGGATTATCGAGCACTTGGGGTGACCTAGGTGTTTAGCATGCTAGTCTCCCTGGTTATTATCAATAAACTAGACAAATCATTTCAGCAATGCAGAAAGGCCATGCACCAGCACCCATGGAAGAGCTATATTAACGTGCCAATCCTGTTCACGATGGGAGTCGCGTAGAGTTGTTCAGGCTGAGTCAAATTAAGCGAAGATTACAACGCTGTGCCTTTCAATTTCAGCTTTGGAACAGACCCTCTAGCTACTACCATCCAAAAAACTTTGATTTCCCAGAAATTGCAGGCACTTTACTGGGAATAACGCTGGTGGGTCGGCATGGTTTACCATCAGAACTACAAGGGAACTGAACCTTTCCAAACCTCTCATTTTCACCTTCATTCTTAATTAATGAAAACACCCTCGGCAAAAGCTTCCACTCTGGTCGGTCTTGCATATATCTAAGACTTTAAGCTCTAGAGGTGCAATACAAACTTCCCAGGCGTTTCATCTAATTGGCATCCGCAATCAAAGTTCCAACACAAAAAAATAGAACCACGCTCCCATTCCATGACTCCCAGCAGCAATGTGCATGCAGCTTGCATCAGCTTTGAGTACCCTAATTTCCTCAAGTGCACACTTCAGTCTAGGGAAACTCAGCGAGAAGGCACGAGGGCTCCGAGAAGCAGTGGGTGGGGATGCAGACAGAGGTTCCCTGGCGTGGACCCAATGCTGCACAGCAGATCACACATTTTAATGGCACCAAACTCCATACCCTGCTACAGAAGCCAGGGATTACCGCAGGTGCTAACACCAGGTTTGCCCTGCAAGGATCCGCCTTGAAGGATTTTAAGTGGACTCATTCCAATTACAGGACCTTGAAAGAGTCTAGTATTGTTTTTCGATCACTGCCCTCCCGGGCCACAGACTGCTGTCTTCCTTGGTTGTGACAGTCAATTACCAGATTCCCTCTATGGAACCAAATCTGTATTCTCAGTCATGGTGGTCACCAAGGTAGGCACAACTACTTCTTGACAGGGCCACAGGACGTGCAATCTAGGTTATCTAGAACCATCACAGCAATAGCAACCGATGCCCATGGGCATTGATTAGTTCCAGAATTCCCACAGCTCTGCAGGTAGGAGCCAAATGACCACTCAAAGTCCTTCATTACATCACGGTACCAGCCGTGAGAGCTTACACACCTGTGGATTAACTTTAGGGAGAGGCACGTGCTACTGCAGGATCAACCACTTTGGGTGGGCTGGGTGCAAGAGTAAGTGGGCTGATGCAATCATAGGGCAAAGTGGTCCCACTTTATCCTGTCTCCCCAGCCAGCTCTCAGATGGCTGTGGGAGTAGACATCAGGGCACATTAGTGACAGTCCAGTAGTCAGAACACAGTGCAAAGGGAGGCAGCAGAGACACTGCTGCACTTATACAAACGAGGGCCATCACACTGCCCTCCAGAAACACCGTGACTGGTCAGCCATCAGTTACGTGACAATGGACTGGGGTTGGGCCAGGATAGCCCTCACTGGCAAACCTCAGCTAGCAGGGATGCAGAGACAAACACCAGGAACAATACCAACGTCGGTGTGAACGGCTGATCACCAGGTGGGCTCCTCCTGTGGTTTGGACCAGCCTCTCTAGGGCGACCTAGACCCCAGTGGCTTGAGGGAGCCTCAGGGGGGACCACACAGTGGGTAGCTAAGGGGTGTGCCCACTGCAAGAGGCACCACATCTCCCCATACTCTGCAGGAGGCCTGGGGTGGGGGGAGGGCGAGTGGCAGATGAGACTGGGGTCGGGGCAGGACTGGGGACACCAGATCTCCACTAAGCAGGACACAGAAACATACCTGAATAACAACAGACACTGATTTTCAGTAGACTCACCCTTTTGAAGGGCAAACCAACAACAATTAAGCAAACAAAACAAAGCAAACAAAACAAATCTAAATTAAGCCCCAGAGCTCTGTTCAACCAAGTCTAGACTAGAGAACTGAAACTCACTGGGCAAGGTCAAAACTATTTTCGTTGTAACACTTAAGACATTCTTTTACTCTTATTGTCTGGCCAGTGTACACTGGAGTTTTCCAGAGACTACATGAGACAGCTGTCTGAATGCAGCTGCCTCCCATTAAACCAGACATTCAAGAGATATGCAAATATAAAACAAATTCACTCTTTTCAACAAAACTTGGGGTTTGGAATAGTTATTTTCATGAAAAAATTATATTAACATATAATGGCTGTGTTAAGTGAGCAAATACTTCTAAATTTTGTTTTATTTTATTATACAGCAAATAAAAGCTCTTCTGAGTCTTTTCTAAGAGCGTACAGGGATCCCGAGAGCAAAAAAAGTGTGATTCCTACACATATATACCTACACATACACACACACACACACAGACACACACACACACACACACACACACACACACACATAAGCTCAGGGAACACCTGAAAAAAATCAGAACAACTATGGCTCTCTCAAAATACACATATACACAAAATTATCATTAATTTTTATCAGGGACTTCACAAGTTCCACTGATTATATAAAAAGAAAGGGAAGGGAACATTAGACTTCGGAAACACCTTGTTTTAGAACTACGGAAATCTTTTACATAACAATAAAAAACAAAAGTATATCAAAATGGAAAATAAACCAAAAACAAATCAAACAAATGAACCTATGTATATCAAGCTGAATAACAAAACAGAGACTTTAAAACATGATCATACATCCTAAGACAGAAGGAAATACAAAGAAATCCTGGCAGAGTCCAGTAATCATCATGTTAGTAGCAATAATACCGACAGTCATTTTAAAACTTGGCGGATAAAGCCAGTAAGTAGTATGACAGTGGTATTGTGGTCATTTGTTTAAAAGAAGGTATTATCTCTTAGAACATATAAGTATTTACATGAAAAGAAAGTGTATCTAAGATTTCCTTTAAAACAATCTGGCAGATGTGTGGGGAGGTCAGAAGGAAAGGATAGAGATTAAAAAAAAATTATCAGCCACATGCTAGTATCTGTTAAATCTAGATGCTGGTTATTTGGAAGTTTATTACATTAATCTGTTTGTAAGAGTTTGAAATTTTACATAATGAAACTTTAGAAAAATAATCAAAGGTTAAACATGCAATTAGTAAATACCATAGATGAACTTTTATTTTACTAACACTACCAAGTCCAATTTTATCAATGAAGTTCTTTAGTAGGAAGTCTTAGATTCTGATTTATTTAATATAGACACACAAATATGAAAACTCATGTTAGCGATTTTTTTTTCATTGACCATGCTTTTAAAAACCTGTTAAAACTTTCACTGGCTATATCTTCATCAGAGAAAGAAAGCAGAGTAAGATTCAAATAATAACTCTCTCAACAATCCTAAAAACCTATTTTTGTGCAATCAACAACCCAATTTTAATTTAAAACCATTTACTCTAAATGACTAATACAAGATTTTGTCCAAGAAACAGTATCACAAATCTTTTCTGCAGTACTGACTGTTTACTCCCACACGATGAAGTTGTGACTAAATGAGTTTTGTTCAAGAGTACCTTATGTATAAATATTTCCCTAAATGGAAATGCAAAGAGAGTCGGTATAAGTCAACCAGAAAGACAAGCTCTAGCTATAAAACACTTGTAGGGCAACCATTCAGTTGTTTAGCAGGCCCCGACCCACACCGTCACACCTTATCCACACTTTATCAGGGAACTAGGGGCCAGGAAAAGCTGTCTAAGAGACAAGCTGCACCTGCCACTGTTCCACATCCTCACCTAAGTTTCCTTAGCTAGTCTGTGTGTAGAAGGAATGGAAGCTTTTTCCCTGCCAATCCATGTTCCAGCAGAAAAATCTGAAACAAGGCATAGGTATATAGAGGTCATGACTAAACACTCTGGAAAACATAAGAAACTATTAACAGTTGCTACTTTTGAGGCATTAGGGTTGGGGGGAAAGTTCTTTCCTTATTTAATATGGGTATGTCACCTATAGTACAGCTGACCCTCGATATCCATGGACTGATTGCTTCCAGGTGCCCCCACGTACACCAAAAATTCAGGGTGCTCCAGTTCTGTAGTTGACCTTCCATTTCCTCAAGTTCCCTCCACATCCGCGGATTCAAGTAATTGCAGCTGAAAATTTCAATCTAAGGTTGGTTGAATTTGCAGATTTCTGAAACCTACAAATGTGCAGACCGACTACTTAATTATTGGAAAAAACCCGCATGTAAGTGGACCCAAGTAGTTCATTCAAACCAGTGTTGTTCAATGATCAACTGTATGTATTTGTGTACCATTCTGCTAGTATCTTACTTTTAAAATTGTAGTTTCCTATATACTTATGTTCAAAGACATGTGCAAGAATGTTCATAGAAGCTCCATTCATAACACTACCTCCAAAATGGAAACTACCATTTTGCCTAAATTTGGCAAATAAATTTGAATAAAAAAATTTTGGTATATTCACACAATTTAATACTACATAGCAAAGAGAATAAACCAACCAAAATTGCCAACCACAATTTAGATTTATCTCACAAAGTGATATTGAGAGATAAAGATACACAAAGAGTATCTACAGCTATACAATTCCATGTGTAAAAATTCAAAACCACGAAAAACTAACATACATTTAAAAATCAGGATAAAGGTTAGCTCTAGAGAAAGGCAACAGTAAGGACTAGCAGAGGCCTGACGAGAACCAAAGGTTCCAGGTCAAGATGAAACAGTCCCTATTCCTCCCGCCAAAGCCAGGACATCACATACAAAACAAATGTAAGGCGACTCTAAAAGGTGACGAGAAAGCAGACCAGCAGAAGGAGCTGCAACCTCAAGGAACTACGAGGCAGCGAGTCCTCTGGGTCTGTGTTTTGCCTAGTATCCTGGATTGCTGACTGAGGTGGAGAAGCTGGCCACCTAGAAACACCAATGAGAACAGACCAAAAAATTTCCCCCAAAAGCCTGTTCTTTCTAGTCAAGACCAGGAAAGGGACAACCCAGCAAGACAAAAAGGTTTTAGACAATAATTGCTGCTGTACCCCAGCAAAAAAGCACAAGAAAAAAATTTGACCCCACCACCTGTGACAGTCAAGGACAAGTGGGCAGTATACTTAAACTAGCTAACCCTATTTCAGTTCCTCAGGAGCAACTAAATTATCAAGCAAGTTAATGAGAAAACGAGGATTAAAACCTAACCTCAATTCCAAAAGACATCTTTTGACTTTATTATGCATCTTGTGTATAACATATGCATATGTCAAGTTTTCTTGAATGTTTGTTTTTCAAAATTTAATGTCAATATCCTATATATCTCTCCCATCTACTCCTCCAGCTTTATTATATTCTTCTGTTTGCACAATAGATTGCCCCTCTGATAAAACACATTACATTATTGAAATATAAGGATAAAAATGACTAGGGAATACAGCAGCTAATGAAGAAGCAGTTTCATTACTAGTGGACACTTCTACATTTTGCCAAGTTCTCTCTCTTTGTAAACTGTTTGAGTCCTTTGCCCACCTTACTAATTGGAGCCTTAACGATAAGAAAATAGTCCCCCAAAAAATTTTCAGCAAAAGCTGAACAGATACACTTCACCAAAGAAGGTATACAAATGAAAACAACGCTAACATCATTAGGGAAATGCAAATTAAAATCACAATTAAAAATGCTGATGGCTGCACAGCTATGTGCCTATATTTAATGTCACTGAATTACACACTTAAAAATGCTTACATTGGTAAATTTTACCATCAATGTTTTAATTAAAAACATTTAAAAAAAGTTTAAATCACAGTAAGATACCACTATATAACTATTAAAACAACAAAAAGAAAAACACATAACCCCTTACCACACATTCAGCAATCCTATTTCTAGGCATTTAAGCTAGTAAAATGAAAACTTATGTTCACACAAAAACCTATGTGAATACATATAATGATTTTATTCATAATTCCCCAAAACTGGAAACAATTGACCAAAGCATTCACAATTGGGAAATTTATAAACAAACTATGGTACATCCCTGCAATAGACTACTATTCAGCAATAAAAAGGAACAAATTGCTGATACATGCAACAATGTGAATGAATCTCAAATGCATTATGTTAAGTGAAAGGAGTGAGACTCAAAAAGCTACATACTGTTTAATTCCATTTATAACATTCTTGAAAATACATGTATGTATATGCATGACTGAGATATTATGCTGTACACCAGAGACAGACACATTATAATATACTTCAATAAAATAATAATAATAATAAAATAATAATAATAATAATAATAATAATAATATTAACATTCTTGAAAAGGTAAAACTATAGACAGAAACAGTTCAGTGATTGCCAGGGTCTGGGGGTGGAGCTGACCATAAAAGGGCACGGAGATACTTTGGGGAGTGAAAGAACTATTCTACACCTTTGATTATGGTGGCTAAATGACTGTATGCATTTGCCAAAAATTCAAAGACATTAAATAATGATACTTCAATTTTGAAAAATCGAAAGACCTTCTACAGTAGTGTCTAAGTAGATGTGGGAAGAAAGAACAAATGACAAAAGGTAGTAATATGGAAAAAAAATACTGTTCCCTCTCTAAAATATGGTCTAATGAAGTTGTAGACTGAAATGCATCCCAATGAGCACACCTACTTCATCCAACCAGGCAGGAATTAATGTTGTTAGGGACTGCAGAAACCAGCAGCATTAGTCATCAAACATTTTTGACTTCCACTTTCTGGTTATATGGCAGGACTGCACTTTCCTGCCACCTCTGAAATAATACATGGACATGTGACTTGCTTTGGTCAATGAAATATGAGCTATAATGATGTGTATTTCTAGGTAGAAGTTCTGGGCACTGATGAACACAATTCATCACACCGGAAGTTCTTGCCTCAATGATTGTGGAATCACGTGCCAAGACATAGTCTCCAATCTAAATCTCCAGGTGACCAGAGTTAGCATCTCTCCCCACCCACACTGGGCATGATAGGTCAGTGAGGAACTAACCTTTTGTTGCTTTAAGCTGCTCAGGTTTGGGGGTCATTTGAGACTAAGACATACATTAGGTCTCAGCAGCTTCACACACACACACACACACACACACACACACACGTCAGGAGCTGGGGTGAAAAGGAAAAGGGGAGGTGATGTTCAAAGGTTAGAAAGTTCCCATCGCATAAGATAAGAAAGCTCTGGAGATCTATTATTCAGCATAATGTCTACAGCTAACAATGCTTTGTATTATACACTTCACAGAGGATCTACTCTCAGAAAATTTTAAGTGTTCTTACTACACAGACAAGTAACAAAGGGGACAGGAGGAAACTTCAGGAGGTGATGGATATGTCTATGGCCTTGGTTTGATGAATGTACACTTATCCCCAAACTTATTAAGATGTATACATAATATATACATACATATCTTTTTTATATGCCAATCATACCTCAATAAAATGATTTAAAACAACAAAAAACAAGTAACAATTTAAAAAAAAAAACCAAGCACAACTACCACTAACATAGAAAGTCAAAGAAAACTCTTTCCACCATCTTTCCATGCTACTGTTAACACTGATGGAATGATGTGCCGGATGCTCTCAAGAGCATTAACAATGCTGAAAAGAGAGGCAAATGCCAGGTTCTTACCAAGCCATGCTCCAAAGTCATCATCTGCTTTCTAACTGTAATGATGAAGCATGGTTACACTGGTCAATTTCAAATCATGGATGATCACAGAGCTGGGAAAATTATTATGAACCTCACAGGCAAGTTAAAAACCATGATTTGAAGGGCAACTCAAAAATCTAGAAAAATGGCAAAGTAACCTGCTTCCCTTCTGTTAGTTTGGTTTCATTGTACTGACAACCTGAGCTGGCATCAAGGACCAGGAAGAAACAAGATAAAAACATATAGGAGAGAAAATCCTGGAATTCTTTTTCTAGGGATGTATAAATATATGCCAATACAATGCCTCAATGGGAAAAAGAAAACAAAAACGTCAAAGAAAGAATAATGTTTTGTTTACTAGGATAAATCCAAACACTGAAAACCTCAGAACAACAAGGCTAGGGGTACAAAAGGAGAGTGAAGGCTATAAAAGGCACAGCCCCAGGCTCTGCACTAAAAATGAAAAAACGTTCTGTGGTGGAGTAAGACTCCCACCAAATTCACATGCAGTAAAATTACAAATCTTACTCAGGCCAAAGTAAAATCAATGCACTTTGCTGGTTATGAACGCAAACCTACCTAGAACAATAAGGCAAAGCTCTTCCTGGTTTTCAAAGACAAATTTCTTCTGTTAAATCCTGCAGCAACTTTTGTTGTTTTATGTGACTACTTAGTATCTTCACAAAGCATACCTTTTAAAAGTTTCTAGCACAGTGCCTAGCTCAGTGAAGTTTTTTGAATGAAAAATCTTAGTGAGTGAGTAAGGAGACAGTCCAGAAGGTGAGAGAGAGGGGGAAAAACCCACCAGTGTGAGGGGTTATCAAGCTGGTGCCAGCTGTGGAAATCAGCACCCCTTTAGGGCTAGCCCATCCCATCAGGTTTTTTAGGAAAACAATACAGTTCACCAAATATATTCTAAGTATCTAATATGAGAAAAAATGAAAAATAACTCTAAAAGCTTTGGGTACATCCTAATGCTTAAGCCAATGTCTATCTTGAAAGTTCTTTCACATAAGATTTCAAAATGTTTCCATTTTCCCTCTCGTGATAAACCAGTGATAATTTAACAAGCAAAGGGTTTAATGCGTTTTATTTTTTAGAGCAGATTACATTTATGCAAAGTGTGAGAAGACAGTACGGTGCTCCCAGGTCCACAAGTACCATCTTACATGAGCTGGTACTTGGGTTATACTTAATGAACCCATACTGACACATTATCAGTAACCAAAGCCAACAGTTTATTCAGATTTCCTTGACCTTTATCTAGTGTCATTCTTCTGTTTCAGAATCCACATTACATTTAGTTGTCATGTCTCCTTAGGCTCCTCTTGGCTCTGGCAGTTTCTCAGACTTTCCTGGTTTTTGATGACTTTGATCATTTCAAGTAGTATTGCAGGATGCCGTTCTACCAAAATTTGATGGTTTTGCTCATGATTAGAGTGGGGCTATGGGTTTTAGGGATGAAAATCAACTAGGTAAGTGCCATTTCATCACATACTATCAACGGTACATACTACCAACATGATTTGACTGTTAATGTTGACTTCGATTCACCTGGTTGAAGTAACAAGGGATTTTTAATATCTGATTATCAACAAAAATTTTATAATTAGTAGCTATGATTACAGAAGGCAAATATTAAAAAAATGTATTATTGAAAAGTACTACTCAAAATATCAGTGGATAACCTGCCTAGCCAAAACCAGGAAAGTGGCTACATAAACTGTGGTACATTCACCACATGGAATTTATATAGTCCCTTAAAAATAGCAAATATGGGGGGAAAGTATAGCTCAAGTGGTAGAGCACATGCTTAGCATGCATGAGGTCCTAGGTTCAATCCTTAGCACCTCCTCTAAAAATAAATAAATAAATCTAATTACCTCCCCCCTCCAAACAAACAAAAAAGCAAATATAACACCTATATGGCAATATGGAAAAATGCATAATGTTAAGTAAACAAAGCAGAAATAAAAAATGAACACGCACTGTACTTCCAACTATTTCAGTAAAAACCCCAAAATAGCCTAAAAGCAAAAGCACAAAAAATGATAGCTGTTGTAATTGGTTAGATGAGAATATGGGTGATTTTCTTCCACTCTTTTTCCAAAGTTCCTAGTGTTTCTACTACTTTTACAACTACCAGATAAAAAAATTTTAACTGCTAAAATTTTGTGGAAAACACTTCCTTTTTGACTGTAAAAGTATACCTGTTTTTTTTTTAAATGTGGATTTGGTAATTTGGCCTTGCAAAATAGATTTAAAGTTCCAATTCTCCATGTATCCCAAATGTTAGTTATTTCTTCTCTCCCAGGATTACTGACCATTACAAAACCAACATTCATCTGTACTGTTGCTTCTGGAAGCCTGAAAACTACAAGTTCCTTCCTCACTGGGCTTGAGTTACATTCTGTCAAAGAGAAGCATTTCTGTGGAATTAGAAGATGGAGGGAACACGTAAAGCCATTTTCTACTTCTGGCTCTAAAAACAGCAGCGGCAGCTAGCTGCAGGTACCCCAGGCCCCTGCAGTGGTTACAGAGTTCACAGCAGGGATCCTGCCAGCAGCCGTGGGCAAATGCAGGTTCAGCAGCAGGGGCAGCAGCTCCAAGTTTCAGCAGGAGTGTGCCAAGTATCAGTGCGTTTCCTCTCAGCTCCAAATGTATCCCTCAGCATCACCTGATCAGTGATAAAAGACTAAACTCTTAAACAGTTTTTAAAAACACATTTGTCAGTAGAGGGTGCTGGAGGGACAACGCAGGAGGACTGGAGCTTTCCTGCTCCTGCTGCTGTCACCCACAGCCCTACAGATAAGACCCCAACAAACTTCAGGCCCTGCACCCACAGTGGCACTCCAACTCTCTCTGTAGGGCCACCACCAACCCTGGCTCTCTTGCGCACACACACTGGAGGGCTGTCTCCTGCTCACCCACAAACTGTGGACCACCTCTGGCTTGGACAATTCCATGCCTCTCCAATGAGGTCTGAACCACAGCTGCAGGAGGGCCCCAGCCCTTCCAAGTTTGTCCCTACCTGGATACTTTCCTTCATGCCCAGGGTACCCTTGACAGTAGTCTTTACATCTTTATAATTATTCTCTTATCATAGCTTAGTAATTCTTCCTCCAGTTAAATTCCTGTGTGTTTTCTGCCTCCTCACTGGATGCAGAGTGCAAAGGAAAAAAAGATCTGAAGAACCAAGTGGAAATTTTAGAACTGAAAAATACAGGGAGTGTGGGCTCACTCCTGGACTCAGGCTCAACAGCAATAGCTGTCTCAAGAAAAAGGACTCGTATTATTCTTTGGAGTTATTAGCTGAACAACATGCTTTTTTCCCCTATGAGCCACCATTTTTACTATGGAAAAAAAAACTGACAAACAGCAGTTATTTAGACAGATTTGGGTACTTGGCAGACATTTTGTCATGAAAGAATGAAGTAAGCCTGAGAACCAAGGAAAACAACTGACACTATTTGCTACCAATGATAAAAATAAAAACTTCAAGCAAAAATTAGGATTTTAGGAAAATTGTATCCACAATACACATGAGAGCTGCCCCAATACCTAAAGCCTTTTTGAAACAAGTGGTGATGTTAATGAACGTGAGCTTTTATGTCACCCAGGAAAACGTGTCAATGTTTGGAAGATCTGGATAACTTGATCCAATAGCTACCAAATGATCAATATATTATGTTACAAAACCGTGCAAGAGTAAAAGATAGTGGACTTTTAAAAAACAGCTTTACTGAGGAATAACTGACATAAAATAAAACACTTACTTAAAAGGATTAGCACTTAATAAGCTTGACATTGGTAAAACCGTCACCACAATCAAAATAATGAACATTTCCATCACCACCAAAATTAACTCATGCCTCCCTGTAATCCTCCTTCATCCCATCCGTCTCTTACCCATCTCCTTCTTCCCTCCCCACTGACTGTTCTCCACACACTGATAACCGTCTAGTCATGCCATATAATTTATTACGTTTATTTTCTGTCTTCCCTTCCTCCTCTACCAAGCCAAAAATAAGAATGTAGGCTAATGAAAGAAGGGATTTTGTCTATTTTGTTACCAGCCTAGTCTAAGTGTATAAAATAGTGCCTGGCTCATAACAGGTGCTCAATAAACACGTGTCAAATAAGTGCATGCACACTTGGCCATAAGCATGCCAAAGCAGTGAAGGTTGATATATGGTAAGAAGAATGAAGCAGACATTACTGGAAGCAGAAATGAAAGACAATGTGGTTCTAGAAAGATAGGAGCTAGCTGCCTTGTTCTGCAACTTCCCATCCTTTTAACTCCAAATCTAAATCACCTCAAGGTTTTGCCATAGTAGATACAGAACATGATCAACTGCAATACACTTCGGCTTCATCCCTTCCCAATGACTATGATTCATAAAGCATAAAGAACAACTACTTTTGCAGTCCATAAAAAAATGCTGATAAAATGTTATATTATGTTCTGCTAGTGTGAGCAGTAATTTAGAAAAATGGAAGAGAAAAAAGCTCTATGTATCACTAGGTTGAAATTAGAGCACTCTACTCCGGCAAAATGTTTAATATCTTAATGGGGGCTTCATACAACAAAACTTGCTTGCAACATCTATTCCAACAGTGCAGTGCTTTTAGTTTTTTTAAAAAAAAATGTATATCCCTGAACAAAGGACAGATTTTTTTTTAACTGAAAAATTTCAGTGCACTGCAGGATCGGATGAGGAACCTGCATATCCAAGATCTCCTCAGGCTCTAAAGTTTAAAGATTTGGTAAGGAATTACATAACAGAACTTCTTTCAAAATTGGAGTTAATCCTCTCAAACTCTGCTTTATCAACTAAATTTACATAATATTCTAAATGCTTCGTTGTCATTTCAACATCCTTCATAGAATCTTCACCAGGAGTAGATTCGGTCTCAAAAAACCACTTTCTTTGTTCACCCATTACCCCATCTGTTACAGTTTTATAGTGAGATTACAGAATTCAGTCTTATCTTCAGGCTCCACTACTAATTCTAGTTTTCTTGCTATTTGCACCACATCTGCAGTTGCTTCCTCCACTGAAGTCTTGAATTCCTCAAAGTCATCCAGGAGGGTTGGAATCAACTTCTCCCAAACTCCCGTTAATGTTGATATTTTTACCTCTTTCCATGAATCACAAATGTTCTTAATGGCATCTAGAATGGTGAATCCTTTCTAGAATGTTTTCAATTTACTTTGTCTAGATCTCTCAGAGGAATTATTATCTATGGCAGCTATATAGTCTTATGGAATGTATTTCTTAAATAGTAAGACTTGAAAATCAAAATTACTTCTTGATCCATGGGCTACAGAATGTATGTTGTGTTAGCAGGCATGAAAACAACATTTATCTCGTACCACCTCCATCAGAGCTGTTGGGTGACCAGGGACATTGTCAATAAGCAGTAATATTTTGAAAGGAATGTTTTCTTCTGAGCTGTAGGCCTCAGCAATGGGCTTAAAATATTCAACAAACCATGCTGTCATCTAGGCTTTGTTGTTCCATATATAGAACACAGGCATAATTAATTAGGATAATTCTTAAGAGCCCTAGGATTTTCAGAATGGTAAATGACCAGTGATTTCAATTTCAAGTCACCACCTACATTAGCCCCAACAAGAGTCAGCCTGTCCTTTGAAGCTTTGAAGCCAGGCACTGACTTCTCCTCTCTAGCTATGGAAGTCCTAGATGGTATCTTCCTCCCATACAAGGCTGTTCCATCCATCCACACTGAAAATCTGTTGTTCAGTGTAGCCACCTTCATTAATTATCTTAGCTAGATCTTCTGGATAACTTGATTCAACTTCCACATCAGTACTTGCTGCTTCACTTTGTACTCTGGTATTATGGAGACAACTCCTTTCCTTAAACCTCATGAACCAACCTCTGCTAGCTTCAAACTCTTCCGCAGCTTCCTCAATTTTCTCAGCCTTCACAGAATTGAAGAATTAGACCCCAGCTCTGGATTAGGCTTTGGCTTTAGGGAGTGTTGTGGCTGGTATGAGTGTCTCTCTAGACTACTAAAACTTTCTCCCCATCAGCACCAAGGCTGTTTCTCTTTCTTATCATCGTGGGTTCACTGAAATAGCACTTCCATTTTATTCAGAAACTTTTCCTTTGCATCCACAACCTGGCTAACTGGCGCAAGAGGCCTAGCTTTCAGCCTATCTCGAATTTCTACGTGCATTCCTCACTAAGCTTAATTTCTAGTTTTTGATTAAAAGTGAGAGACACATGACTCCTCCTTTCACTTGAACACTCAAGAGACCATTGTAGAGTTATTAAATGGCCTAATTTCAATATTGTTGTGTTTCAAGGCCTGAGGGGGAGGGGGCTGGCCAAGGAAAGAGAAAAAGATGGGAACAGGGATTGGTGGAGGAGTCAGAATACACACATTTATCTGTCAAGTCTTCTGTCTTTGTGGGCAAAGTTCAGGTGCCCCAAAACAATTACAATAGTAACATCACAGATTATCATAACAAATATAATAATAATGAAAAAGCTTGAAATATCGAGAGAATTACCAAAATGGGACACTGAGACAAGAAGTGAGCAAATGCTTTTGGAAAAATGCCACCTACAGACTTGCTTGATACAAGGTTGCCACAAACTCAATTTGTAAACAATCAATACCAGCAAAGCTCAAAAAGTGAAGCACAATAAAACAACCTATGCCTGTACTGAGGACAGATTATCTGGTAACTTTACAAAAATAAAATTTAATACACCGAACACTTTAGAGATCTTTAATATCTAGCAAACACAACATGAAAAGTCAAAATTCATCTGGCAAGTAACCATTTTCTAACAAATCAGTATTGTCTACTATAAATGTGAAACATTCTAAGCACTATACCATCATATATGGTAACATTAGAGGAAAGAAACATGCTATTTTTAAGGAGATGGAAATGTTAACACTATTTGCAGGTTGATATTTTAGTAACACTTTAAAAAAAATTTTTAAATGTTTCTTTCATAACCAGGTAAAAACCCAATTGCATTTTTTTTAATTTAAGATATTATCTGGAATAGCTCATTTAACAAACAGAAGTTGTTTCCAAGTTTTTTGGTATTTTCACTGTATCATTTTTATCATTAAATCTTTAATCCTCCCTTTCCTTCCAGCATTTTTTCAAGCTAAATTTACATTAATTGTGAAAATTTCAGGAGACTTCCAAGTTGGAATTATGCAAAATTATGCATGAGAAGTATTAAAATCCACTTTCATTTCATGACTAATAGTGTCATAAAACAAATGAAAAATAAAGTTTTGTCGAATTATATAAATGATTCATCTTATAAAATGAGTGAGAAAAATATAGTTATCTCAATATTGGACACAGGTATCTACTTATAAAAATCTAATTTAACTAAGGAAGTCTGACAGACCTGAGTTTGAATCTTGCCTCTGACATGTTACCTGTATGACCTTGGGTAAGTTACTTAATCATATTAACCCTCAGTTTCCTCATCTGTAAAAAAGGAATACTGCCCACCTAAAAGTGTTAGGAGAATTAAATGAGATGTGAATGAAGTGTTTGGTAAAGTACTTGCCATACATCAAGTCCTCAGTAAATGTCAGTTACTTCAATAAAGAATAGTGTTCAAGTCAACAAAGAAATATCATTTATATCTCACACTGATTATAATTTTACAAGGAAAAAAGTGAACTAGAAGCACACTGAAAATACTCCTTTAATGATTCCACATAAACTTTGAGATCCTGCAATTTCTGAATTACCACTATCACACCATAAATGTATGCAAGCACTAAGTGCCCAGGCTCAAATAACAGGAATTTAATAAAACATAACAGTACATATCAAGTGATAAATAAATGAATGCATGCCTTACTACAGTAAGTCATTAAAATCTGAATCCATCCACGTAGATGGAAATTTACACACTAGGGCCATCTGTCAAAAGAAAGTAATTCCTAACCACCTCAGCAGCTTCACTTTATTATTTTTTCCAAAGGAGTGTCTGTTGGCGATTATCTTCACTCACTGTATATAATAAAAACAACTGAGACATAATGAAAGGAAAACTATTTGTTATCAGAATACCCAGGTTCAAATCTGTCTTTTACTCGGGTGTGAAACTTGGACAAGCCATTAAAATAACTAAGCCTGAACTTCCACATCTGTAAAATAATACCCACCTATTCCATAGGGCTTTTAGTAAGGTCAACGTGAAGACATGTAAATATGCTTTGTGAACTGTCAAGTATAACATGCAAATGACATTACAGCTGGTTATTATAGAAGGCAAAACTTCTTTAAAAAACATAATTGATTCTTTCCACTCATTATATATATACACATCAAATTTTTTTTATCACTCGTTATTACATGCCACGACAGTCCCCAATTGTCTTCATCTAAAAATCACCACAATCACAATGCATAAGGCTGAAAGACGCTTATCATATCCCCACATAATATACCCAAAGCATAAACGTATCTTCACTGATAACCAAACACATCAAGAAACAGAATAGTAATTTCCTCTACAGACTTACTAAATTAATCGACAGTCTCTAAAAAGATAAAACTGCTTAAAAACAACCCAACTACCTCCACTGGATAAGCAAATGCATTTCAATAGTCATAGATGTTCAGTTATGTATTAAAGTATATATTCAGTTTACAAGAGCTTGTTTCAAAACAGCCATATCCAAAACATACGCACTCAAAGAACAAAACAAACACGCAAAACTCTGCTTCTTATTGTCAGGGATTAAGCACAAAATAAACCACTAGAGCAAAACAAAAGAATTCTAAAGGGCCTCCCTTCTTCGAATAACCTCGTTGGATCTTCCTCTTCCTCGTTCAGTAAATAAATTATTTTGGGGCACGCAAGCAGAGGGTAAGTTTTTAAACAGGGGTCAGTTCACTCCACTCGGTCGTCACCTGGCGGGGTATTTTTCGCGAAGTTTCAGAGTCAACAAAGAAGTTTTGTCGTGAAATCGTAGGGCCTGGGTAGCGATGGGCAAAACGACATAAAGAAAGACAAAACCTAGTGGGGGAAGGGTGGGGAAAACGCCCCCAGACTTCGTGCAGCTACGACGGCACCGTCCCCCTCCCCGGGATTGGCGGGATGGAGGGGGCGGGGAGCCCCGCCGGCCGCGGCCACCGCAGCCCCTGCGCCCCCTGCCCAACGCGTGCGCGGGCGGGAAACGGCGCGGGGTGCCGAGGGGTCACCTTCTGCTCCCCGCCGCCCCTCGCGCCGGCGGCTTGGCGGGCAAACGGCCCGGGAGCCGACCCCGCCGCGATCCCCCCCCCCCGCCGAGTCCCGCCGCTGTCACCGCGCGCCCCCGCACCGAGCAGGGGCGCCCCCGCCGCACCACCCCGGCTCCGCCGCCCGCCTCGAGCGCCGCGGACCCGGCGCGGGCCCGGCCCGAACCCCGGCGCCGGAGCAAGGGCGCGGGCGCCGCCGACTTACCTTCCTCGGCGGTGTCCATCTTGTCTGGGGGGGCGGCGGTGACGCAGCCGCGAGGCTTCCGCGGCCAAAGCCGGAGCCTTCCGGCCGGGGCGGGGAGGGAGGGAGGGAAGGGGAGGAGGGAGGAGGGAGCGGAGCTGGGCCCAGGCAGGTGCGTGAGCTCAGGTGCGAGAGAGGAAGCGACAGGAAGGAGAGAAGGGGAGAGGGAGAGGGAGAGAGGCTGACTGAAAGCGGGCGGGGGGGAGGGGCGGGGAGAGCGGTGGGGAGAGGCCTGGGCGGGGCGCGGAGGCGGAAGGGGTGGAGCGACCCAACGACAGGTGCCGTCACTTCCGGCAGTGGCCGCGGCGCGCACGCTCGGGAGTCGGCGGCTGCGGGGGGCGGTGTGGGTCTTTCCTGGAACCCGGGTGGGTACCCCTATGGACGTCGGGCCACCTGGACCTTGTCCCGAGGGCTGCACGAGGCAGCGAGGCTGAAACCTTAGTAGGAGCTGAACTCTGGTGACACCGAGGGAGGCCACAAAGAAGGCTCAGAGCCGAGGGAGGCGAGCAGCGTGAGCGAGCGCCTGACGGCGGGGCGGCGAGCCCAGCGCCGGCCGGGCTGCGGTGCACTGCAAAGGCGGGTCTCAGGGCCGAAGAATTACCTGGGCGCCTGTGAAAATACGAGTTCTGCACCCACCTCCCCCCGCCCCGACATTCCGTGGCCGCGTGTCGAGGAATGTGCATTTTTGTTCCGCACGCGGGCAGTTGTGATGCACATTTTGAGAAAGGACTAATTTATCACTGAAACTGAAAAGGCAAGCCTTAACTTTACCAAAATTACACCTAGGGAGACGTACGCAGTTGGTTGGAAGGACTACTTCAGTAAACTGCTTAGGCTGGAGGTTGAAACATCCACCTCTACGGGAAATCGGTTCAGATACTGACACGGCTTGATATACTGAGTTACAGACGCTTACCTGGCCAAAGCTAAATTGCCTTGGCCTGATGAGAGCTCTGCCTCCATCAGTACACCACCTTTCCTCACCATCATCCCTGGCTTTTTCTCTAAATGAACTGTTTAATACAGGCCAGAAGGCCGCCACTTTAGACTTGCCTGAGTAGAATTTAAGATGTCTCTAATCCCAATGACAGATTTTAAAGAATATGCAGATGACTTGCAGAAATAGATTCAAGAATGCTAGCGATCTTTTTTCCATCTGTGTGAGTGAAGGAATTGGGAAGAACAACTCCCCCAAGCCTCGTCAATCTAGAAAGAGACAAAAATACTGACATGGAATACTCCAGAAAGAGAGCAGCCCTTGAAGACTAATGTGAGTCATTTGAGCAATGTCACTCCTGTTACCCAAGACAGGAAAGAATTCAAATTCTTGTCATAATAACGGAAACCCACTGATGTCTAGGGATGACCTTGAGAACTGAGCATATTTACGCTTTTCCTCAAGTATGTTTAGACTATATTATCTCCCAAGAAATTGAATCTGAAGGAGGCTCACTCTCTGAACCCCATCCCTTCCACTCAGCAGGACACCACTCAAATCCCCCGTAAGGCCTGTGGCAGACCACTTCTCACTAAGCTCAGACCAGGGGCACAGTTTTCAGGACCACCGGACTCAGTCTTAGGTGTCGTACAGCAAAAGGGAGAAGGATTCTGAGAGAGGTAGACTTTGAGATTCACAGAAGGGAGTGCTAGTTGAATTTCAGGGCAGGTATGTGAGCCTCCAGGCAGTAGAACTGGGCTAGGATTGGAGGGGTGTGGTGTATGTGGTGGGGGTGGAGAACTCCATCCTTTTCTCTTCACGTGTCTTCCCTTGTGATGCTCAAAGGAAAGTTACTTCTAGAATTGAGATTTGCCGCACCTTTTTTTCATTTCAGCCTTTGGAGGTTAAATATGAGTAATCAACCAACATTTATTGAGTCCCTGCTATATGTCAGGCCTTAGTCCTCACAACAAGCCCTTTGAGATACATAAGTCAGTCAGACCTCTCTTGGTTACCAAGACAGGAACCCAACTAAGGTGGTAGGCAAAAGGGAGGAATACACAGTTCACATGAACAAACTGTGACAAGGGTGGTGGTCCAGCGGACCTCAGGGATTGCTAGAACCAGAGTCCCCTGTCTGCCCACAACCTTCAGCTCTGCTTTTCCCTGCCCATCAGTTTCATGCTGTCAGACCAGCTTCTTCCACATGGCTGGAGACAAGGCCACTAATAGCTCCCAAGGTCATATCTTCAGCTTCGTCATCAGGCAGACTGAGGGTGATGATCTCTGGCCTCAAGTTAACAATTTATAAGGAAGAACGGTTAATTGGTCCAGCTAGGTGCCTGTTCCTAAACCAAATGACTATGCTGAAGAATCAGGATCTGTAAGAACATGTACACTGCCATTAAACTACACTGTTGAAGTGCAGAAAGAACATCTTCCACAGGAACCAGGAGGACAAAACAATAGATATGCATTATGATTAGAATTCTCATTAATTTCAAACAAGGACACCAAGATTGTCAAGAAATATTTTCGTTTGCCTCACTTTTATCCAAGGAAACCTATGTTAGAATTCCTACAGAATTTCAATCTGAGAAAAAGTTATTTGGATCAAAAGAAATATTTAGAGGTATAGCACACATGTGGTTCCAGTGTCTGTGTGTGTGTGTGTTTATTGTGCCATGAGGGTACAATAGTTTAGTAATTCTGAGTTTCCATATAGCAATAATATGAGCAACAGGAGATGTGTAGGAGGACACACTATAATTTTCTGAGCACTAAGTTTAACAATAACAATAATTAACCCAAATCCCTTTGACATCCAGTGAACATTAATAGCAATCTTGTGAAGTATATACTATACCCATTTTACAGATGAGGCATCTGAGACTCACAGCTGATAAGTAACTTGCTTTTGGCCATTTGTAGAAGAGGAACTAAATTAGAGCACAAGTCTGTCCAACTCCAGGCCTCCAAGTTTTAAACCTCACCTGTTTGCCATTAGCAGCCACACTGTTAACATTACCATTAAACCTTCAACTTTTTACTGTGAGCTTTGTTTATGCAGAAACCCATGACTTTGGAACAGATGCACAGAATTGCTGTGGACCAAGTATAAATATGATAATTAGGCAAAGTGCCTTACTGTAAGCGTAACATTATTAATGTTAACAAATTATTGAAGGCAGTTTATGGCATTATCTTAACACTAAACTCTTCCCTTCATATCCCCCCTTCCCTCTCATCTTCCCTTCCCTTCCACTTTTCTATTCCATTTCTCTTGTGTTCCTGTGGTGAGGCAACAGTAATGTGGGCAAGAACATGGGGGCTGAAAGGAGAGGCATGCATGTGGCAGAGAGAGTAGACTGGTGTGGTTGGACAATTGATTATGTTGAAGAATGATGATCAGATTTCCCACTGTTGGAGAAAATACCAACATGGAAAGGGGAGAGGCTAGAAAGAACCCTGAGGTGTTTGATTGGAAATATAGGTATCATTATGAACTCATTTTTTAAAGTATAAACACAAATAAAAATATATACAGTTGACCCATGAACAATGCAGGGGTTAGGGGCAGCTGGAAATCCGAGTACAACTTTATAATCAGCCCTCCTATCTACAGTTCGACATCCTTATATTCAACCAACCTCGGACCATGTAGTACTGTAGTACCTATTTATTGAAAAAATGTCAAGTATAAGTGGGCCCATGCAGTTCAAACCCATGTCGTTCAAGTGTCAATTTTATATATATATACATATATAATATATATACCTATATATAATATATATCAGATATTAAATGTATATACTAGGAAATATATATTTGTTATATATATTTTTTTTCTTGTTTTTCACTCTGAAAGATCCTGAGAGGAGCTACATGCAGTGATACCCCAGTAGCTCTGAGCATACTGAGTACACAGATTTTGGTTTCTAATACCATGCTCCACTGAAAGGAACCAAGACTGTTTGATACCATAATGATAGACATATGTCATTATACATTTGTCCAAATCCACAGAATGAACAACACCAAATGAACTGTAATGCAAACTATGGACTTCGGGTGATTATGAGGTGTCAATTCTATCAGTTGTAACAAAGGTAACGTGGTGGGATGCTGACAGTGGGGGAGGCTGTGCAGGGGTATATGGAAATATTTGTCCCTTCCTCTCACTTTTGCCCTGAATCTTAAACTGCTCTAAAAAAAAGTTCAATATTTTTCAAAAAAATACTTATAAGAGGGGGAAAAAAAGAGGAACCAAGATTCTCTGAAGAAATGTCAGATTTTAGAGCTGGAGTGGGAAAACTACAAGATGAGCCTAGAACATCTTGTGCTGGAAATTAAGAAAGTGCTCAAAAAACAATAGAGCCATGTTACAAGGATAAAGAAACTGGCTCATGGGACTCCCATTGGCCAATGTGGGGACAATTTGAGCATCAAAATAAGTATTTAAGTAACAGATTACAACCTATTGAATAAAAGAGGAATCCATGAGCTCATCATGACATAAATCAGTAGGGAGAAAGAAAAGCTCTTCCTTTGCAGTATAATGCCAACCAATAAATGTAAAAGGAATGATATGAACAGAAAATCACTTACCAACCTGATAGTGGTTGAGACTGCAGTTGTCAGTGGAGGCTAAGAATGGGTGTAGTTTCGAGGAGGAACCAGATTTTAGCATAACATTGGAGCATTGTCCAACAATCAGGAAGAAAAATAGTAACTTTACAGTGAAGACATCAACATTACTAGATGACCAAGGTCAACATTACTGGTGATGGGATAGACTGACATACTAAGAAAAATCAAAGTTTGTCAGAAATACATGCCTGAGTCTGGGCATGAAGAAATATCAAATGGAATCACGTTGAGTGACAGCCTAGAAAATATAAGGTCTGTGTGCTTTCAAATTCTCAAGGGCATGATAGACAGAATGACTAGGGAACATTCCAGATTGGAAGAGGCCAAAGAGACCTGATAACTAAGTGCAATGTATGAAGGAATCCTGGACCTAAGAACTAAAAAAGACATTTTTGGCAAAATTGAAATTTGGATAGGTTCTTTGAATGGTAGGCTTGAATCTGTTGATTTCTGAGATTTCTTTGGATGTCCTTATTTAGTGAAATACACACAGGAGTATTTAGGGGTGATATAGGATCAGGTCTGAAGCTCGTAGTCAAATGGTTCAGAAAAAAACGTGTATGTGTGTGTGTGTGTGTGAATGACTGAGAGAGAGATTTTTAAAGCTGGTGAATCTGGGTGAAGACAATATGGGAGGGTTTTTTGTACTATACTTGCAACTTTTTCATGAGTTTGAAATTCTTCTGAAATCATTTCTTTTTTAGTTAAAATTGCTAAGTGCTGACGGAACTCTAAAGCAGTGGTTCTCAAATTTGGGGAATCTGAGTCAAAAATACCTTTGACAATCTGATAAAATCTATCGAATTTTTTTCCCCAGAAAAATTGCATAAACACAAAATGTTGCATACAGTTTCCAGGAACTCATGGATGCCTTCAAGGCCACACACAAACCTCAGGGTAAAAGAGCTTCTCTTTTAAAATATTGAGAAAAATGATGTTCACTTCCCTTAAGCACATAGCAGACTACATTTTTTCAAACAGCAGTTGAAAATACTTGATAAAATATTAAAAACGTATTTTTTAAACCACTGAAGAGTTGACAAAAATAGTAAAGCAACTACCAGGCCAAATCTAAGGACAGGTTGTAAGCGGAACATGGCAGTCACTTTTGCTCTGCTGATACAGGCAAACTTTGAACTTGTGTTTTGACAGTTTCCGGTGGCAAGAAGAATAAGTATCACTGCCCAGAGCCTGCCCAAGGTGAAAGATCTGCTAAGAGCCCTTCCATCAGGATCCTCCTCCAAGGCCCACAAGGCTGCTAACTTAGAGGAAATAGCGAACCAAAAGTAAATCTGATCCCAAAACGTCTAGGAAAAGTTGTTTCTGCTGAGCCTTGTTAAATTGTATCCATGAACCAACCCTGGCATGGACTGCACCTCAAACTCGTGACACTCCAGTGACCCAGTAATCTCAAGGAGTAAACTTAGTTGAAAAGGATCTTGAACTGCTGGGACCCCTAAGTACCCGGCAAAGTCAAACACCAATTCTCTCCAGAAGAATGCACTTGCTCCCTAGCCACCTTAGTCTGGTAGGGCTGGCATAAAAGCAGACCACAGACTGGATGGCTTAAACAACAGACATTTATTTCTCACAGTTATGGAGGCTAGAAGTCCAAGATCAAGGTGTCGTAAGGGTTGGTTGCTCCTGAGGCCTCTGTTCTAGACCTGTGGATGGCCACCTTCCCTCTGCGTCCTCACATGGCCTTGTCTGTGTTTGTGCATGCCTGGTGTCTCTTTCTTTTCCTCTTAGGACACCAGTCCTATTGGATGAGGGCCCTACCCTTATGACCTCATTTAACCTTAATTACATTTTTTAAGGTTCCATCTCCAAATACAGTCACACTGAGGGCTAGGGCTTCAGCAAATGAACTTTAGGGGGTCAGTTCAGTCCATGACACTAGCCCTCAAAGAATTTCCACAAATAAATTTACAAGGATGATGAGCTGCACATTAAGCATAATCAAATACATATATAAACAAGGACTAACAAACAGATAACAGAAACCGGCCCACAAAGACTTCAGATATGGATATTACCAGACTGAGATTACAAAGAAATTATACTTACTGGGATCTTTTTTTTTAAGTGATGAAACAATTTAAAAATATCCATTTTATGCCAGAATTACATCTTTGCTGCTATTTAAACATACCATAAAATATTTTATTTATCAAGAAATGAAGGTGTACCTAATTTTTTAGGATGTGCAGAAGCAAAATCTTTAGAGAATGTTGCACTTGAGTATGAATGAGGCCACACCTGTCCTGGTGCATTTGGACGTCTGTGGCCTTGGGTCTTCAGCAGCAGTGGCCACCTTTCATTTACTGAAGTTTCCCTTAGGCCAACACAGGCCTGGACAGGTAGCAGTATGTCAGTAAGTATTGGCTGAATAAACAAAAACTTTTCCCAGAGATACTTTTTGCTGCTGAAATAGCACCCTGTGTACGAGTGCCTATCTTAGGAAGAGACACATTCAGGTGGCAGCTGAAATATCAATTGAGCAACAGTGATACACGACGTTTGATGTGTCTGAACAGTTATATCTGCACTTCTCCTTGTAATGACTTTAACTTCAATGCTATGGGCAGATATTCTCAACAAAGAAGTACATTGAGTCAAATCAAATCATCAAACCAAAGTTCCAAGTGTTTCTTATCCCTAATATATTCAGATACAATATTCATAGAAAAATTACTTGAAATTTAAGCCAAACTGTTTCTAAGATGAAGGCCTTCAAGACCACAGTTTTTTTAAAAATTTTTTTTATTGAAATATAGTTGATTTCCAACCTTGTGTTAGTTTCAAGTATACAGCAAAGTGATTCAGTTATACATATACATATTTTTTTTCAGATTCTTTTCCATTATAGGTTATTGCAAGAAATTCAAAGGAGTTCCCTGTGCTGTACAGTAGGTTCTTGTTTATCTGTTTTATATATAGTAGTGTGTATCTGTTAATCCCAGACTCCTAATTTATCCCTTCCCCCCTTTCCCTTTGGTAACCACAGTTTGTTTTCTATGTCAAGACCACAGTCTTTTTTTCCCTGAAAACTTTATTATGAATGTTTTCAAATATTCAGGAAAGATGAAGGAATAGTACAATGAACATCTATACGCCCTCAACCTAGATTCAATGATTATTAACATTTACCCATATGTATTTTAACTATAGTTTTTCTTTCTTTTCCTTCTGTGTCTTTTGGAAGTATGTGTCTGAACAATTTTCCCCAAGCACTTTAGCATGTATCTCCTAAAGTTAGAATAATGTCCTTTAAAACCATTACCACACCATAATATCTAGAATCTAAAGTTTTTGTAATTGTCCCAAGAAGGTCTTTTATAGTTTTGTTTTGAGTTTGTTTGAACAAGCATCCGACTGATCTTCATGCATTGCCACTGATTTCAAGCCTATCTAGTCTCCCTTAACCTAAAACAGTCTTTGTGCCTCTCATTTTCCGAAGACAATGCCTGTCGGCAGATCACAGGACAGTTTGTTTTATACAATATCTTTCATTCTAAATTTGTCTGATTGATTCCTCCTGCTGACATTTAACTGTTCCTTTAGCCCCTGTATTTCCTTAAACTGAAAGTTAGCCTGGAGGCTTGATATGATTCGAGCTAAACATTTTTTTAGCAAGAATATTTCATCGATGTTGTGTTGTTCATGTGGTAGCCCATCAGGAGGCCAGGATGCCAGGTTGGACCACGATGATCGTTGCTGAGTTTGATCACTCGGTTAAAGTGACGGCTGCAGATTCTCAGCATTTATTAATAATCTGTGGAGTAACACATGAAAGCCATGGTCCTTCATATTCTCTCATTCGTATCTTTTCCATTAAGTAGGACAGCCAAATTTTAAAATTATTCTTGAATTTGAAAGTGCCTGTTATCGTTAAAAACATTCTTGTTGATACTCATAATGACAAGTGTATTTTACAAAAACTTTTCAGCCTTTTATGACAAACTTCTCCTGTAATTTTTCCAATGAAATAAAACCTTGTTCTGTTTGTGTCATTCTCCTAATTCTTGCCCCCAAAAAAGGAAGAAAGAAAGAGACAGACAGGTAAATCATAGTTGACCCCCTCAGGTCTTCCTGGGTGACGGTGTCCTGACTGTCTGTCCGTGTGATGTAAGCTGGGCCTTGAGTGTTCCTTCTGAAGAGACAAGGGAAGAAGAAGAGAAGCTGAGCTTGAGCCACACACAATCATATTGAGTTGCCACATTTCTGACCTCATTACTCAATGAAGCAGATGAAGGAGATGCTTTATTTGGTGCCACATACACAAGAGCTCACCCACATGCCCCTTAACTGTTATAAAAGAGCAGGATGTTGGGAGGGCCTCAGAGGACTCGGCACAACAGAGGGTTCTGTGCTCTCTGCTGCAACGTGAAGCAGGTCAGCAAGTCCTGGGCAAGCACGCTCGAGTCGGCAGGTGAGCTGGTGCCTAGCAGACCAGAGCTCTTTAGAGTCAGCAGCTGGCACAAGCTCTGAGGTGGCAAATGGGGTCAGAAAGGAGGCATAATCTGACATTTCCTCGTTCTGCCAATGCAGAAGACACGGTGCAAACACATGCGTGTACATTTCCTTTTCAGTAGGTCTCCCTTCCAAAGCAAAGTGTGACTTATGAATTGTAAAGCATTGCAGGCCAGTGGGGAAATACTGGTATTCTCTACTATAGGATCTCTGGGTGCCTTTAAGCTATTAAATTGTACTGAGGATCCTCAGAGGGGAGTATGGTTGTCAGGGCTGTCTGCCTGGCCTTGGCCACTGAACCCTTTTCTAAGAGGCCATCTCACACAGCTAGAGTGCCTGAGCATGCACTCTGCAAATTGCCGAGCCGTACAAGCCCCAAGGACCCCAAGGACCCCAAGGACCCCAAGGATACATGGACCAAGAGGTCTACCCTTGAGAGTAGAAAAGCATCTAAGTTAACCATGGAAATTTCCACATCCAGAGGATCCTTTAGACCAGGAATTTCTTAAATATCCCAGGCTATGTCAGATTACCACAGGCTGGCAATAGATCCCATCTCCAAGTGTGGTTGGATGTGGGTTGTTCCACGTGAATTCATGGGTTCAACTCCAGAACATCTTGGGAGCTCCATGGCAGTCAACAAGCATTTTCAAGGGAGGAAGGTATAGCTCAGTGGTAGAGTGTAGGCATAGCATGGCATGAGGTCCAGGGTTCAATCCTCAATACCTCCGCTTAATAAATAAATAAACATAATTACCACCCCCCAAACAAACAAACAAGCATTTTCAGGAATGAACTATGAACTTCTTAATGTTACTGCCTTGGGAGATGTTGTCATCGACTGAATGGTGGCCCCCAAAATTTGTCCACACCCTAATCCCTGGAACCTGTGAATGTTACCTTATTTAGAAAAAGTTTTTGTAGATATAATTAAATTAAGGATTTTGACATGATATCATCTTGGATTATCCAGGTGGACCATAAATCCAGTGATAGGTGTCCTTATAAGAGTGAGGCAGAGGGAGATTTGAGACACACAGAAGAGGTGGCCACGAGAAGATGAAAGCAGAGATTGGATTGATGCAGCCACAGGTCAAGGAACACTGGCAAACTCTAGAAACTGAAAGAGGCAAGGAATGGATTCTCCTCAGACCCTCTGTAGGAAGTCTTGCCCTGCCAACACTTTGATCTCAGACTTCTGGTCTCTAGAAGTGTGAGAGATAAATTTCTGTTGTCTTAAGCCATCTAGTTTGTGGTCATTTGTTACAGCAGCCACAGGAAGCTAATACTCATGCCTCACTGCTAGCCCAAACTTCAGTATTGACTTGCTAGCTCCAGAGGATGTAGCCAAAATCCCCAGTGTCAACCGCCTCTGCCACACATGGTTACATGCAGTGTCCAGAGGCAGCCCCCAGGGCCCCAAGGGAGTCCCTCTCTAACTGATTAGTCTCTTGACATATAAATTTTCATCTGATATTTGGGCTTCGAACCTGAAATTGTGCGGTTGCTCTTACACAAAGTTCTTCCTAGAGATTTTATCTTAGATGAGTGAAGTCCAAAGGAACCTTTAGGGATTCTCTTGGCACTCCTCACTCCTATATTTATGGACACCACTAAGCTCTGAAGCTGAGTTTCTTTTGTTATCTTCCTGTACATCTTCATTATCACCAAACATTTACTAAGTGCTTATTTTGTGCACTATGCTGTTAGACCCCGAAGATAAGCAAGTCAGGCATACCTCAGACCTGCTTCCTGTCTTCCAAGGTTACCTTTGAATTAGGGACTTTCCAGTTTTCCTCAGAAAGAATCTTTTTTACAACCTCACTTGGAGAACTCATGGAATGATTAGCATTCTGACTGCTTAGAGTCTAACTAGAATTTCTACATTTTTAAGGGTTTTTTTTAACCACAAACTTTAAGTATATGAATAAACGTACATGTTATTATTGTTTGTAAAGTTCTCCATCTCCCCTTCTCCTGGCTACAATATCTACCTCTCTTTCAGAGAACTGATCCTCTCTCACTCCAAACACAGTTCTAGGGGTCTTGCCAGTCTCCCCACTGGCCTATGACCATCTTCCTCCTCTGCCCCTGGGGAGGGTATGCAGTCTAGGCTGGAACACACGTGTACTCTCTTGGTGCCCACAGGTGATGTTCCTACTTCTGGCCCCTTCAAGCCACTCACCAGCCTTCTCCACCCCACTCTGAGGCCAGGTTTCTAATGCTTTTGTTGACAGTTACATTAACACAGTTTGACTCTGATCCTAACAATATACTTAATTTCAGTTTTGACCAATTATTCAGAAGCCCTAAAATATTATCTAACATTGACCAAGCACTTGCCAAGTGCCGGGCACTGTACAATGAACTTGATGCATATTAGCTCATTCAATTCTCAATGCTCTGATGAGGCAGGAGCTGGAAAAAACACTCAGGGTCAGTGAGTTAGGTGGGTCCCACACCTCCCAAGTGTCCTCACTCAGCGTCTAGCTCTGGGGCCTATGCCGGGAACACGTCCCGGACTCACAAGAGACTCTGTGAGTCCCCATCAGAGGTGTCCCTGCTCCCTGCTTTTCTGAGGTCAGATAGTGTTTAACCTCACCCACTTCCCTTACTTTCCTCCCTGTGATGCTCAGTGCCCAACTTCTCCTGAGGTGCTCCTCATAGCTGTGCCCCTACGCTGCACAGTGCCTCACTCCCTTGTTAATAGGACCGTGAGGACTACTCTCTTGACTAACTTCTGGGTATCCATTGAGAGACAGAATATACAGACAACATCCAGACCATCTATGACAATAGAACTCTGATCCAGCCCAGAAAGCCAAACCACCACCCCTGCAGCAGTCCACCCAGACCCATCAGCACTTAATCAGTAACTGTCAGCTTCCCTAATTTTTGGCCCCGTTTCCAATTTAGGGCCAATCAGAGAAAGCCAAATAAGCAACCCTAACCAATCACACAGGGTGCCCCGCCCCCTTCTAGTTAGCCCGCCTCCAGCTTCCCCATGACAACAGCCTCGCTTCCGGGCACACCTGCAGCTCTTTCTGTTATAAAGCTTCCCCACTCCTCCCCCTGTCTCTGAGTCTCTGCCAAACGCAGGAGGGTGGCTGACTCCTTGTACAGCGAGCTCTGAAGCAACAGCCTTTGTTTTTCTCATTTGGGTGGTCTTTGTTTATTTCCACCTCTTTTTAGTTTTAGCTGGTCCTTAGGTCTTTCTGTTGATACCCATACCACCCCTGCCCTTCAGATAACCTTCACCACTCTCTCTGAGGCCTGCCTTCCAGCCTCAAATCTGTCCCATTTCTGCACGAGTGACCCTCTCTAACAAGCGTCAGGCTTTCCCCGCAGTGACTCATCAATTTCCTCTTCAGGCCACACAACTCAATGGCAGGTGAGACCTCCAATCACGAAGCGACACCTACAGAGCCTCATTTTAGCCCCAGTACTGAGGAAGCAGTTGCCATAGCGATAGATGCAGGCGGGCGGGAGAGCGGCTCACCGCAGCCAGCCCACGCCGGAGGGGCCGGGGCTTCCGCTGCGCCTGAGCTGCTCACCTCCCACTCTCACCTCCCACCGCCGCACAAAGGGGCTGTGAGTTGGGATTGTCCGAGCCCATCACTCTTGGCTTAGCACATCCCCTAGGTTGGCTGTTAAAGGCTGGCGTCGGTCGGTTATGCAGTTTAGGCTGTGTTGCTTAGCAACGAAATAACAAACAACGTAAATCGAATCTCCATTGAGTCTAAGGGAATGCCTTGTTTACGTGGACGCAATCTCAGTGCGCAGTGTCAAGGTGGGGGTGGGAGCAGTCTAAATCTTTTTAATGGAGGATTAACACATGCAGTAAAAAGTGCACAGAGCTTAAGTGCACATCTTGGTAACTTGTAACTAGCACCCAGATCAACACATAGAATATTTCCAGGACTGCACAGAATTCCTTCCTGCCCTTCCCAGTCAGTACCCACTTCCCCGCACATGGATGTGATGTCTGTCACCACTAATTCGTTCTGCACGTTTTATGATGATGATTGGTAGTAGTAGTATGTTTCAGGAGTACAGCATTATAATTCGACATTTTATTTTTACCATTTTTAAGGGAGGTACTGGGTATTGAACCCAGCACCTCGTGCATGCTAAGCACCACTGAGCTATACCCCACCCCCAAATTCGACACTTTATAATTTGTATACACTACAGGGTGATCACCACAAGGCTGGTTACCATCAGTCACCATACAGTTGACCCCCTTCATCCATTTCACCCACCCTCAACCCACTTTCCCTCTGGTTACCACTAATCTGATCTCTGTATCTGTGGGTCTGCTTTTGTTTTATTTTGTTTGTTTTGTTGGTTTTTTTAAGATTACACATATGAGTGAAGTCATACAGTATTTGTCTTTCTCGATCTGACTAATTTCTTCCCCACCAGTCAGTGCGGTGAAATCCTGTAACCCCTGATCCTGATCCGCCAGGGTTAGGGCATCCCAGAGCTGTGGAGGCCCGGACAGCTTGCTGCAAGGGAATCTCAGGCACTAGAATTCTGTTTCCCCCAAGCAGCGTCTCCTTTCTTTCCAGTCAGTTTCCTCTTCCAATTTTAAAAACTGCTTATTTTGAAATAATTTTAGATTTACCAAAAAGCTACAATAATAGTACAAATTCTCCTATACATTACACCCACATTCCCCATTTCCTTTACCATTCTGTCTAGCATACATGAATAATTTGTATACATTAATTTTTCTGAACCGTTTGAGAGTAGATTGCAACATATTGCCTCTTTGCCCCTAAATACTTCATATATATTTCTCTTTTTAAAAAAAGGACATTTTCTTGGATAACCAGTACATTTACCAAAGTGAGAAAATTAACATTGGCACACCATTGTTATATAATCTACACACCTTATACAAATTTTGCCATTTACAAATGTCCTTTTTTTAAATTGTGGTTTTCAAAAATTAGCTTTTATTGCAGTAAAACATATATAACATTAAATTTACCATTTTAGCCATTTTTAAGTGTACAATTCATGACATTAAGAACATTCGCAATGTTGTGCAACCATCACCACTGTCTTAGTCCTTATGGGACGCTATAACAAAAATACCATAGGCTGGCTGGGTGGCTGTAAACAGAAATTTACTTCTCACCATTCTAGCATGCTGGAAGTCCAAGATCAAGGAGCTGGCAGATTAGATGTCTGGTAAGAACCTGCTTTCTGTTTCACAGACAGCCATCTCCTCACTGTGTCCTCTTAGGTTGGAGGGAGCTGAGAGCTCTCTGGGGTCTCTTCTATAAGAACACTAACCCCTCTCATAACCTAACCACCCCTCAAAGGCCCCATCTCCAAATATCATGACATTAGGATGAGGTTTTTTTTTTTCCTCCATAGATATCTCGTTTTTTTTGGTTTTTAATTGAAGTACAGTCAGTTACAATGTGTCAATTTCTGGTGTACAGCACAGTGTCCCAGTCATGCATATACATACATATATTCATTTTAATATTCTTTTTCATTAAAGGTTATTACAAGATATTAAACATAGCTCCCTGTGCTATACAGCAGAAAATTTTTTTAAAATCTATTTTTATATACAGTGGCTAACATTTGTAAATCTTAAACTTCCAAATGTGTCCCTTCCCACCCCCTTTCCCCAGTAACCAAAAGATTGTTTACTATGTCTGCTGGTCTGTTTCTGTTTTGTAGATGAGTTCATAGTGTCCTTGGTCTTCTTTCTTTTTCTTTTTAGAGTCTACATATGAGTGATATCATATGGTATTTTTCTTTCTCTTTCTGGCTTACTTCACTTAGAATGACCATCTCTAGGTCCATCCATGTTGCTGCAAATGGCATTATTTTATTCTTTTTTTATGGCTGATTAGTATTCCATTGTACAAATATTCCACACCTTTATCCAGTCATCTGTTGATGGATATTTAGTTTGCTTCCATGTCTTGGCTATTGTATACAGTGCTGCCATGAAAATTGGGGTGCATGTATCTTTTCACATTAGAGTTCCCTTCAGATATATGCCCAGGAGTGGGATTGCTGGATCATAGGGTAAGTCTATTTTTAGTTTTTGAAGACTGTCCATACTGTTTTCCACAATGGCTACACCAAACTACATTCCCACCAGCAGTGTAGGAGGGTTCCCTTTTCTCCACCCCCTCTCCAGCATTTATCGTTTGTGGACTTTTGAATGATGGCCATTCTGATTAGTGTGAGGTGATACCATATTACAGGTTTGATTTGCATTTCAGGATGAGGTTTTAATACGTGAATTTGGGGGGACACACCATTCAGTCCACAGCAACCACTATCCATTTCTAGTTGATTCTCATAATCTCAGACTGAAAGTCTGTACTCATTAAGCAATAATTCTGCATTCCTCCTCCTCCTCAGCCCCCATAACCACTATTTTTTCTGTCTCTATGAATTTGACTATTCAGGTACTTCATAAAAGTAGAATCACACAATATGTTTCCTTTTTGACTGGGTAATTTCACTTTCCCCAAGTTTCATCCATGCTGTAGCATGACTAAGTTCCTTTATAAGGAAAGGAGGAAAAAATATTTTTTCCTGGTCCAGAATCCAATCCAGAATCCATATTGCATTTAGTTGTCACATCTCTTTAGTTCCCTTCAGTAAAGAACAAATCCTTAGTCTTTGTTGCTCATGAGATGGACTTTTTTGTAGGATGCAGGCCAGTTATTTTGTGAAATGTCTTTCAGTTTGATTTGTTTGATACTCCCTCACCGTGAAATTCAGGTGATGCAACTGAGGCTGGAGCAGCATCAAAGCGATGTTGTGCCCTTCCATTGCATCATGTTAGAGCCACATATTGTCAACTTGCCCTGTTACGGTGACATTAACTTTGATCCCTTGGTTAAGATGGTGGCCAAGTTACTATTTTCCCTTTTGTAGTTGGTGTTCTGTGCAGAAAGAGTTCGAGACCATATGCAAATCCTGTTTCTCATTAAAGTTTCACCCACCGTTTTAGCATCCATTGATAATTCTCCCTGACTCAATTATTATACATGATTATTACTCTGGTGGCTCCAAACAGCATTTTCTAATTCCATTATTCCTTCTACATTCATTGGTTGATATTCTACTGTAAAGAAGACCTTTCCTGTCTCCCTGTATATTTATTTATGTATATAATTATATCTGCATGCACTTGTGGATTCTTCCTTCAGGCTATGATTCTAATAGCATCAAGTAAGAATAATTATAATTAAGTAACATCATTATCTCAGATTTGTCCAATGGAAGCCTATGCAAGTTAACGATCTTTGGTCCTTTTGAGATGCTCCTTTCTTTGAGCACTTCCTCACTGTCTGGCAGAATAATAGGTTTGGGGCACATGTTGTCTTTTTCCTACCTGAATCCTGAAATTGGTCATTTCTCCATGGAGCTCTGGTTCCTTTTAGTGGAGAATGGTACTCGGAACCCCCAGATCTGGGCACTAGGTGAGCATCAAGTCCCTCTTAGCAGGTAGAATTGGCCACGCCAGCATTAGCTGTGTGGCACTTCAGCCTTTACAAATGCCTTCTCACATGAATTCCGGTTCTCAGTTGACTGCGAAGTTAGATACTAAAAATCACAAGTTCATCCTGGGAGTGGATTACGTAGGGCTCATTTTCTTCATTTTTAGGATATGTGTATCCATGTCCCCTGGCTGCTGTAGCAAATTACCACAAACGTGGTGGCTTAAAACAATACATGTTTATGATCTTACAGTTTGGGTGTCAAAAGTCTGAAATAGGTTTGTTTCATGGGCCTGATTCCTCCTGGAGGCTCTAGAGAACCTATCTCCTTGCCTTTTCCACCTTCTAGAAGCTGTTCGTTCTCCCGGCTGTTTCCTTCCTCCACCTTCAAAGCCAGCAATTGCATCATTCCAATCTCTGCTTCTGTCCTCACATTTCCTCTGACTCTAACTCTTCAGCTTCTCTCTTCTAGGGACCCCCGTAATTACACTGTGCCCTCTGGATAATCCAGCCTAATCACCCATCGCAAATTCCTTAACTTAATCATCTATGCAAAGTCCTTTACTTCTTCTTTCTTTCTTTCTGCCTTTTTTTTTTTTTTTTTTTTTTTTTTGGCCTTTAACATATTTACAGGTTCTGGGAATTAGGAGGTGGATATCTTCGGAAGGCCATTATTCTATTCAACGTATTTTATATATTGTTAAATAATGAATGTAAATTATTATGGCAATGAAAAACTAGTTACAAGAAAGAAGGGTCAAATGGACAGTTGCCCTCTTGCTCATCCCTGCAACTCTAGATGGCATCTACCACCAGCTCCTGAAGCATCCTGTCACTTCGGCCGGAGGGTAGCAGAGACAGAAGCTTGTGAGCTGGCCCCAAAGGCGAAGTTCCAGGGCCCCCGCCCAGGTGAATGGCTCCGGCTCTCCTTCCAACCCCCAGCTCCCCAGGCGAGACGTCCTCTCTTTTCTGTCTCTGAGATTCCTCCAGCTGTCACGCATTTTAGAGGCAGACTCAGGAGACTGTGGGGCGCCTGGGACGCGGTGTCCATTTGCGTGGCTGGATTGCAAGTACACGGGGGTGATGTTTAACCCGTCTCCGTGCATCTGATGCACGAAGCGTCTACACCGCTGTCTCCCTTCGCACCCCCTCCGCTTGCTCGCGGGGTCCCGGCCTGTCCTGTGCATGGTGCCCACACGGCCGGGCAGGGTGCCGCGTGACCCCGGCGCCCCCGCCCCCGCACTGGCTCCTGGCCGCCGCGCTTCTGCTTTCTCCGCGACCCCCAAACCCCACCGCTCCACGCTCCTATTTGCCTTTCTCCCTAGTACAAACATTGCCTTTTGACCAACCTCCCGTCCCCTGCCGTCCCTTTGATTCGGAGCCAGGTCTCGCTGGGAGAGTCAGGACGGGTTCTGCTGACTCGGCGCCAGTGACCAGGTCCGCCCTCCCACCCCCGACCCTCGGGAGGCCCTCGGGGGACATCGCGCCCACCCAAGGACACCAGGCCTCTCTGTCCCGCCGGCGCCCGCAGTTCTCCTTTCTCCCCCCGCTGTCTGAGGTCGGCAGCCTCCCTGGGGGGGACAATCCAGCGGTGCCGCCGCCACCCGGGCCCTTTGAAAAGCCCGTTCTCTCGGCTGCCAGACGGGTTGTGGTTGGTTTCGGGGTCTCCAGGGTGCCTGGGATGCGCTTGGGCCCAAAACCTTGGTTAGTGCCGCGTGCCCCACTTTCCCCAGGACCACGGCCCCTGGGGCTGGGCGAGGGTGGAGGGTCCCTGCATTGGGCAGGCTGGGCGGGTGACCCTCCCGGCACCACGTGCGCGCCCGCAGGCCGGCCTGGCGGGCAGCCCGCCCCCTGGGGGCGCGGCTAGAGGCGCCTCGCCCACCCTCTGTTGTCCCCAACCCTACCCCACCCATCCGGGCGGCAAGAGGGAGAAGGGAAAACGGAGACTTGAAGAAAAAGTGATAAAGACCAAAGCCAGAGGCTGTTTCTGAGGCGATTTTCTTGCACTTAAAAAACAGAAAAGATACACGGTGTACATTCCTCTGAGAATAATCCTCAGTGCTCCATTTTTAACCTCTTTATTGAGATCTAACTCGCATAAACCATACCATTCATCCAATGTGCAATTCAGTGGTTTTTACATTCACGGGGTGGTGCAATCCTTACCGCAATCAATTTTGGACCGTTTTCCTTTCTGTAAAAAGAAATCTAAACACATTAGCAGTTGCTCTCCACTTCTCCTCTCCCCTCCCCTCAGCTCCTGGCAACCTCTAATCTACTTTGTGTCTCTAGAGATTTGACTATTTTGGACGTTTCATGTGAAGGAATTCGTGTATCACGTGGGCTTTCGCGGCTGGCGTCTGTCACTTAGCACGGTATCTAGGTCCGTCTATATTTTAGCATGCGTTGGTACCGTCATTTCTTTTTATCACCGAATAATATTCCATTGTGTGGATACAACACATTTTATTTCTCTATTCATTAGCTGATAGACCCTTGGATTGTTCCCACTTTTTGGCTGGTATGAACAATGCTGCTATGAACATTTATGTATAAGTTTCTGTGTGGACATATGTTTTCAATTCTCTTGGCTATATTCCTGGGAGTGGATTACTGGACTATATGGTAACTCTAACAGTTCAAGGAACCGTCCAAGACCTAATCTGAGATATCTGGGGAAGACGGAGACGGGACCAGTTCAAAAAGCAATTGAATAGATCTGCTGAAGCCCAGGATACATTACCTCCCAGGTGTTGACAGAGAATCTTTTATACAGAAAGCCTGCTATACGGTGACCTAAGAGAGGAATTCCTCGCTATATTGAGAGGAATAAGACAAAGTTCAAGGAGGGCTCGGTCCAGTGAGGACATCCTCCTGCTGGTGAGAGGGACACAGACATCCCAGCTCCCAGCACTAACCCTTTCACAGAGAGGGCAGAAGTCCACAGCAGGGGCCGGTTGCAGTGGGGATTCTGGTGAGCTCTTGCAGAGAGCACGGCTTTGCAGCTGAAATAATATTTGCCTCCACCTCCAAGAGAATTTGCAGCAGCCAGCAGGGGGGATCAGCATGGGTTCAAGGCCAGCCATGTGAATGCCTGATCACTTGGCAGTGGTGGCAGGGGAACAGGATTGGGGGAGACAGGCCTGAGAACAAACTGAAGCTGGACTTCGATGCCATGCTAGGAAGTCTGGACTTGACCCTTTAGGCCCTGGCAGCCACCCCAGGACTTGCGGCTGGGCAGGTTGGTCAGCCCGTGTATTGGAGCCATGCCCTTGAAAGAGGGGAGGCAGGGAGGCCTGAAGATGGAGGTTTGGGTGGAGGCTACCACCAGAAGAGAGACTGGAAAACCTGGAGGCAAAGAGCCAGAAAAGAAGGTGGGGAAAGCGTGGAGGAGGCAGGTGGGGAACAATCACAGGACCATGAAAAGCGGGAGGTAGTGAGGGAGATGGAGAGCCCCCTGGAGTCAGAAACATTTTAGTCATTTTTTCCCAGGGAGAAAGAATGGCAGTAACATTGGTAGCACCCAGGGCATATCCAGCTGCTGAAGGTTTACCTGTGTGTTTCTTCCAACTGAGCTACAATAAGGAAATAGCTTCACATGAAAACTCAGATTCTTTTGGTTCAGGACAAAGCCTTCACTCTCCATCTCTGTGGAGTAGGGGTGGGGTGGGGGTGCCCAGTCTGTAATGGTAGCCCAGTACACAGGGTGCCCTCTTATGTGGCATACATCGCCCCAACCCCACACCCAGCCCCACGTTTGCAACCTCTCCAAGCTCTTCCCAGATGGCTACTTAAGGGCCACCCTCAGTCAGCAGAAGTGTGAAAAGGAGTTACTTATCTCCAAGAAGCTGATTTTTTCTTCCTTTTTTTCTTGTTTCTCTGTTCCTGTGCCTCTTCCCTCCATCCCCTGTTCTGTAAGAACTCAGAATTCCAGCCACCCAGTGTCTCTGTAGGACCTGTTCCCAGGGTGGTGTCATTTCTCCTCAAGCATTAAGACCCTGGGCTCTGGCACAGGTTGGGGGGTGTTGCAGAAAGGGCCCTTGACTCAAGGTTTCAGAGAAAAAAACATTCCGTAAAGATGGTTGGAGACAGAAAATCTGGGCTAAGGGCAACAGAGGAGCAAGCCAAAGAGCTTCCAGGATGCTGAAGCTCTTGCTTCAATTCACAGCACATTCCTTACTTGCCCTTGAGGAATCAAGTTCAAGGTCAGGGAGGACTGCTAGTGCAAAGGCTCTGAAGCGAAAAAGAGCATGATGAATTTCAAAAGCATGGATAATTGGGGCAGGTGTGGGGGCAGTTTCAGACTTTGGTATTTTTTCATGTCACCGTCTTCCCAAGGAATTCTTGGAATTAGCCCAGACTGCAGAGGTGGTCAGATGTCGGAGTGGCCCTGGTTCCCATCCAGGCATTGTTCCATATTGCCAGAGTGTGACAGGCTTGGCAGCCTGCAATGACAAGAGAGCCAAGTTCTGAGCTGCGTGTACAAGGGCTATCCTGGCTGCCTCTGTGCGTTCTACTCTGGGGACCTTCCCCGCAGTTCACATTTATGTTCAGCTTTGTCTGCAGCCTCTTGGGAATTGGATCATTTCAGAATTCTACAACATTATGAAATGTTTAGGCCTCAGGAAACCTAAGGGATTTGACATACAATTAAATAATAACAGTGGTTTTAAAAATAGCTAATGGATTTGCATTACTCTTCTCTTAGTTGATGGTTAAAATACCCGTAAAAACCACAGGGTCAGATTTCTCTGACTCATCTATAAGTGGTTCCTGATAGTTTTCAATAAAGATTAACTACATCAAAGCTGCAATGAACGCAAGTTTCTGATCCAAAATAGATCTTTTGTCTAATTTCATCCAGTTTAGTTTCAGAACCAAGAGCTAATTTAATTAATGTTTATATGAGCTTTAAAAGTTATTAACAATAGTGCGGTGCATTGTGATGGTCATGGCCCCCACAAACGGTGTCCTGCGTCCTCGCCCCTTTGCAGCGTGACTTTGCTGCTCTTCCCTAAATCAAGAGGTGGGACCTCATTCTCCACCCCTTGACTCTGCGCTGACCTCTTGACTTGCTTTGGTGGATAAAATGCGCCAGAAGTGACATTGTGCAACCTTGGACACTAGGCCTTAAGAGGTATTGTAAATTCCATTTTCAATGTCTTGGAACAGCCAGAGTCTGTGTGGAGAGAGAAGCCCCACCAGCAGCCCAGCCAAGGCCCCAGGATGTGAATGAGGCCATCTTCTACTCAGCATCTCCACCAGCGGTCTGACCCCGGGTAGACCAGCAGAAACTGGAAAAACAGTATCTCGTTGCTTTAAGCCCCCAAGTTTTAGGGACATTCGTTATGCACAAGAGATAACTAATACCACTGGTATCCTAAATGGTGATAGAATGGAGTCCTTTTCCTATAAAAACAGACCTCACTCCTAAAAATGAGATGTTTCCCCACTTTCCAGAATGGTAAGGCAGAATTTTCACCTTTGAAAGAAAGAAAGCAGAGTTGCTCAAAAAAGCCTGTGAATTTAGGTTTGAATGCCAAAATCTAATCATGTTTATCCATATTTTAAAATTAAGTTCTATTATTCAGGCTAAGAGCTAGTTAGGGGAAAGAAAAATACACTGATAAATGGGTATCATGATGCCCTCTCATTTGTCTTGGCCAGTGCTTTGCTGACTTCCAACTCGAAGGAGTTGGAAACTGCCCTCTGTGCATTTGGCTTTGAATTAGCAAAATCGTGCATTTCTGCCCTCTTTCCGTGCTGATACCTCCTTCACAGCAGCTCTCACCGCACTAGTAGACACTGCGTTTCTCACCCTGACATCATGACCTTTCTCTCTTGCAGGAATTTAAATTAAAATCTATCGCCAGATACGAGGTTCATTTGCCAGATGTGGAGACAGAGGCTGAGATGCGGAGGTTTGCAGCAAAGAAAGGTTTATTTAGAAGACAGTCAAGCGAGGAGACTGGAGAACAAGTCTCAAATCTGCATCCTCGAAGGCTAAGAGCTTAAAACATCTGTGGGGTAAAAAGTAAGGATGTCCTGGGCTGTGGGGAAAGATATGGGAGACAAGAAAAAGGTCAAGGAATCGGTGTTCTGAGAAGGAGTGTTTTGAGTTCCATGCTTCTTCTCACTGCCTGACAATCTTGTGTGGCCTTCCTACAACAGTTCTGTCAGCAATGCAATACAATTGACCCCTGAAATATGAGGAGGTTAGGGGTGCCAGCCCCACTCCCACCCCACCCTGCTGTCAAAAATCCGCACATTGAGAAACAACTCACCCAAGGGCAGGAAGCTGAAACCATGGATAGCATCAGGACTGGAGTCCTAGATCTTTTGATTCCACATACTGTGATCTCTAATCAAACACAGACTTTTTCCCAGGCTAAGTTGTACCACATGGTACAAGAGTTTCAGTAAAGGAACCAAGTAATCAAATATAACACCACTCATGGTGGAACATCTAACATTATGTACCTGCTGATGAACTAGAACATGAAGTTCTTCAAACAACCTATAAACACTCTTGTCAAAAATGTTGAATTTCATCAACCCTCTAAACTTACCTTCGAGTTCACAGGAAATACAGGGGAGTGTAATTAAATGGGCACTGTATCAGTTAGCTATTGCTGAGTAACAAATTACCCCAGAACTGAGCTACTTAAACAACCATGAACAGTAATTCACACAGTGGTCCAAGAGAAAGCTAGGAGAAAGCCACCATGCCTTGTGTGACCTGGTCTCAGAAGGCACAAGCTGTAACTTTTGCCACATTCTCTTTATTGAAAGTGAGTCAGTAAGTACAGCCCACACTCAAAGGGAGGTTCCACCACTTGACATGGGAGAATTCAACAATTTGTGAACATATTTAAAAATCATTGCTGGGGTTATTTTAGTTTAAAAGAGATAAAGAAACCAAAAGCACTATGTGAATCTTGATTGGATCCTAGATTTTTTTCAAAAGTCATGTAAGTGTGTTAGCATTACTCAAGTAGACTTCAGGACAAAGAATATTGTCAGAGGTAAAGGGAACTATTTTATTATGATAAAAAGATTCTCAATAGAAAAATATAAAAATCCTAAGTGTGTGTGCATCTCGTGAAAAGAGCTTCAAATACAAGAAGGAAACATTGACAGGACTGAAAGGAGAAATAAACAAGTCTACAATTATAGGTGGTGAGATTTAGATGAACATTGCTCTCTCAGGATGTTTATTTACTGATAAGACAAAGTAAACAAAAATTAGTAAAGGTATAGACGATTTAAATAGCATTATCAACAAATTTGATCTAACAGACATTTACAGATTGAAAGAAAGAAAGAAAGAAAGAAAGAAAGAAAGAAAGAAAGAAAGAAAGAAAGAAAGAAAGAAAGAAAGAAAGAAAGAAAGAAAGAAAGAAAAAGAAAGCCAGCCAGCCAGCCAGCCATATAGGCCATTTTGAGGACAATTGGAAAAACTTGAATATGAAATAAATATTAGATGAATTAGGGAGTTATTAACACTTTCCATAGCTGTGACAGTGGCATTGTGGTGATGTGGAAGAAGGTTTTTATTGTTAGAGGAGCACACAAGAGTATTGAGCGATGACATGTCATGATGTCTGCAACTTAGTTTTAAACAGGTCAGAATAAAAAGAGATAAAACAAATGAGACAAAATATTAGCACTTGAATCTTAGTAGAGTATAAATGTATTCCTTATATTAATTCTTGATTTTTTCATACTTTCAAAAATTTTCACAATAAAATTAGATAAATATATTAGGATAGTTTGGTGTCAAATTAGGGGTGAGGTCAGATTCAAGGCTGAGGAATTAGATTGTCATCCTTGGTTTGCCCAGAAGGAAAATGGGAACATCTACTTTTAAATAAACGCTTTTCCTTTGTCTCATATTCCTGGCAAGTGGGTACCACATTAGCTTCAAGGAACTCTCTTCTGAAGAAGACACAGGAAGAAATACCTGACATATATTGTGGGGCTCCCTCTGCTAAACCAGGCAACAAGGCCACTTTGAAGACACTCAAGAACGTAGGAGAAGCAGAGCAAATCAGAAATGGGTGTCAAGGAGAAAAGCTAGTGTAACTTACAAAAAGAAGAAATTCCAGGGCCTTCAGTGAAAGTCTCAGAAGGAAGAAGGGTGGAGAGATGCAGGTGGAGAAGGAGAGCCCCTCAGACTTCCAGCCTAGGATTTCAGGAAAACCACCAAGAAGCCTGGAAGAAAAGGAAGGGAGTACTGTGTTTGATGTCAACAAACAAAAGATCTCAGGATGATGCCGTTGTAGGCAGAAGGAGAGGGCATCCGGAGGAAAAGAACCAGACTTAGGTTTCTACCATAAGAGAAGCCAGTCGAAGCCTAAGCCACTTTGTGATCTAAGCCTGGCTAATGTCTGCTCCGAGGAGGCCAGGGAATTCACTCCATCATATTGGAAACAATGCATCAGTGGTAAAGACTCCCGGTTCTGTTCGAAGATAAAGATTAGTCATAACACACATTCTTGAGCCCTCTTGCAGGATCCAGACCCCCTCCAGCACTCCACCACCAGACTAACTGGAACCTAGGGAATGATGATGCTGACCTCTGCTGACCTTCAAGACTGAATCAACTAGAGCCTGGACTCTGTCAATCTTTGCCCCAGTTCTATGCTGAATTCTCCCCTGCTCAAGCCCCTTCATGAATATGCACACACCACCCAAGCTCCTTCATGAATATGCATGCACCCTTGGCTTAAAACTTCCCCAACGTTGCTGTTCAGGGAGACGTTGCTTTGGGCAGTATCCCCATGTTCTTCTTACTTGCTGCAAATGATAAATCCTATGCTTCCCTGCTCCTTGGCTTGGTTGTGTCTTTTGACTTGACATTTTCCAAGAGAAGAACCCAGTTTGTGGGTAACACTTTCAAAACAAGCCTACCTCCTCTACTTTAGAGTACCCAAAGGAAATCCTGCATATTAGAATCTGAGATTAATGATAAAATAAGTTAATAAACATTATTTCAACATCCCGTAATGATTTAATAACTGAGTGACACCAAAACATTTCATCCATTTGATAACATGTGGTGTTATTTTTAGCAACTAGATATTGATCTAAAAGTCACGTTTTATTGAAGTACATTAGAAGCAAGCAGATAAAGTCAGCATATGGGATTACAATCCAATGGCGAGACTATTCTGGATAAAAGAATGTTAAGAAAAAAGAGAATCTCAAAACTTGGAAATAGAAAAGGGATGACTTAGTGGCCTGTTTTTTCAGTATCATGCTGGGGCTTTGTCTAACATGCTATGACCATGTATGCTCCTTCATTTCAGGCTATTTAAGATTAATTAAAATGCTTTACAACTCCATGAGAAAAGGTGATATCATATACAAAACAGATAGTGATGCAAATGATTCTTATCTGCTAGCAACTGAGATTAATTTTGTCTGGTAAAGATGCAAATGATTTCTGCCTGGTAGCAAAGATCATCAAAAAGGTTTTGATTATAAGTTTTATTTTCTTGGAGGTTATTAACTAGTTTTTTAAAAATCTAACTTAGCAATCATTTTCTAATGCCTATAAATACTCAGTTTCTCAAAGTTTCTTTTAACCAGCCATCTTGTTTCTTCCCTCATTACTGTGTTAATTAAATATTTAATATCTAGATCCTTATGTTTATAGGAGGCTCAGGTTTTGCCTTTGAAAAAATCCTACTTTGAAAACAGACTTGAAAAACATAACATCAAATGCAATATATGGACCTTGTTTAGATCCTGTTCTCCAACAAACCAGTTGTAAAGACATTTTTAGGGAATGGAGGACATTTATAAGTTGGTCGAAGTATTAGATAATATGAAGAAATAATTGTTAATTTTTTTAGATGTTAAGATGTCATTGTGTATGAAGGAAAAGATTATATGTATGTATATATTTAAGTTATTAGTTATCTAGTGCTGCATAACAAATTAGCCCAAATTATTCTATTTTAAATGTAGGTTTTATTATTATTTAGGTATGTCAAGTCTAGTAAGTCAGATGACAATCATTTAAAAAATATATGTTTTATACACATACTGTCCTAAGAGAAGGGAGTTCATCAAACCACACCACACCACACCACACCACAGGTGGGCTACATGGGGAAGCACTTGGATCAGTCAGGAGACAGAAGGACTGAGGGGAACATGTGGACAGGAGCCTTTATTGTGGTTTCTATGGGAAGGAACAGACAAGGCAGGGAAAGCTGGCTTAGAATTGGCTGGTCTGGATAATTGTGGTGGGTTCTGGGGCGTAGGGACTATCTCCAGTTGTCTGGTACCTGGCCATATGGTGATTAGTGCAGGTAGACAGTGGCCCAGAGTGTCAGAGCCCGATAGAGCAGGTGGTTGGGGTGTGGGCTCTGGGGTAGTTGGTTTGCTTGTGAAAGGCATGTTCTTTTTTGTTGTTGTTAATTTTTAATTTTTATACAATTACAGTTATTACAAAATATTGGCTATATTCCCCATGTTGTACAGTACACCCTTGTAGCCTACCTTATACCCAATAGTTCGTACCTCCCACTTCCCCATCCCTGTATTCTCCCTCATCCCCTCCCCACTGGTAACCACTAGTTTGTTCTCTATATCTGTGACTCTGCTTCTTTTTTGTTATATGCACTAGTTTATTGTATTTTTTAGATTCCATATATAAGTGGTATCATACACTATTTGTCTTTCTCTGTCTGACTTATTTCACTTAGCATAATGCCCTCCAAGTCCATCCATGTTGCTGCAAATGGCAAAATTTTGTTCTTTTATATGGCTAAGTAGTATTCCATTGTGTGTGTGCGTGTGTGTGTGTGTGTGTGTGTGTGTGTGTCTATGTGTGTATCACATCTTTTAAAAAATATTTTTATAGACGTATAGTCAGTTGACAATGTTGTGTCAGTTTCTGGTGCACAGCACAATACTTCAGTCGTATAGGAACATACATATATTTGTCTTTATATTCTCTTTCACCATTAGTTACTACAAGATTTTGAATATAGTTCCCTGTGCTATACAGAATAAACCTGCTTATCTATTTTATATATAGTAGTTAGTATCTGCAAATCTCAAACTCCCAATTTATCCCTTCCCACACCTTTCCACGTCTGGTAACCATAAATTTGTTGAGTTTGTTTCTGCTTTGTAAATAAGTTCATTAGTCTTTTTTTTTTCTTTTAAATTCCACATTATACCACATCTTCTTTATCCATTCATCCATTGATGGACACTTAGGTTTTTTCCATATCTTGGCAGTTGTAAATAATGCATTGGGAGGCATGCATCTTTTCAAATTGGTGTTTTTGTTTCCTTCAGATATATACTCAGGAGTGGAATTGCTGGGTCATATGTTAGTTCTATTTTTAGTTTTCTGAGAAACCTCCATACTGTTTTCCTCAGTGGCTGCACCAGCTTACATTTCCACCAATGGTGTAAGAGAGTTCCCTTTTCTCCACATCCTCACCAACATTTGTTATTTGTGTTCTTTTTGATGATGGCCGTTTTGACAGGCGTGAGATGATATCTCAGTGTGTTTTTGATTTGCATTTCCCTGATGACTAGTGACGTGGAGCATCTTTTCACGTGTGCAAGAAAGGCACATTCTTTCCCTGGGAATTGGTAACCATGGGAGAGACAGTCTTTCCAGGGTCAGCAAGGCCCCAGAGATCAAAACGTCAGAAACACATGGTTAATACACATAGTGACTTTAAAAAAATGCAGTATTTCATACAGCTTCTGGGAGTCAGGCATCTGGGAGTGGCTGTGCAGGTGGTTCTGGTTCAGGGCCTCTCAGGAGGTTACTGTCCGGATGCCAGCCAGACCGCAGTCATCTGAAACTTGACTGGGCTAGAGGATCTGTGTCCAAGATGGCCCAGGTGGCTTGTTTTCCCTTTGTTGGAAAGAAGCCTCTGTTCATTGCTGACTTTGGCCAACAGCCTCAGTTCTTCACCACATGGGCCTCTTCATAGGGCTGTTGGCTTCTCCCAGAGAAAATGATCTAACAGTGAGAAAGAGAGCTAGGGCACACCTAGAAAAATACATTAATATCAGAAGTGACCTACCACCACTCCTCCGGTGTGCCTCTGCTCAGGCAGACTCACTGTGGTCCGCTGTGGGGGAAGGACTACAGAGAGTGCACACACCAGGAGGTGGGACTCACTGGGGGCCAACTTGCAGACCGCCACAGTCCCCCAAAGATTCATACCCTTTCTACACACAGAGTATAGTCAACCCCTTCCTGAGTCCCCGGGAATTTCATCCTATTATAACGTCTGCTCAGTATCCAGAATCTCATAACGTAAATCAGGTCTGGGTCTTACTGTAGTTCCTTAAACCCAGTTCTTCCAGTACTGTTCTTCTTGACAAATTATCTGCCCACCAACTCTGACCAAATTAGTCAGCTCGGGCTGCTGTAACAAAATACCACAGGCTAGTGGCTTACACAACGGACATTAATGCCTCACAGTGCTGCAGGCTGGAAGTCAAAGATCAGGGCACCAGTGTGACTGAGTTCTGGTGAGGACGCTCCCCCTGGCTTGGAGCTAGCTGCCTTTTACTGTATCCTTACACGACAGAGAGAGTGAGAACTAGTTCTCTGGTCCCCTCATAATGGTCCTAATTCCATCATGAGAACTCCACCTTCATGACCGCATCTAAACCTAACTACCTCCAAATACCATCACGTTGGGGGTTAGGGCTCCAACATGAACTTGCAGGAGACACAAATATTCAGTTCGTAGCACCCTCCTCCACTGAACACACAATGGGACAGGCGTGGAATAACCACTCTGGGCCCTTCTGATCAAAAAGGGAGAATGTGAGAGCAGGAGGAAGTCGCTGGTCCGTATCGACCCAAGCAAATGCCATTAAGTTCCTTAATTAGGGCTCGAGGCTTGGGAGCCCTGCTCCAAGGCTCCCAGCTGCCCTCTGGGCTCCTGCTTCTTCCCTCTGAGTCATCCTTCCTTTTTCATGAAAGGTATCATGTGTTAGCAGCTGAGTAATATTCTCAGCCTGCTTCCTGCTCGGAGAATTCTGAGGGTCCAAAGCCCTCCTTTAATTTTGTACTGTCTCTGTCTCTTTCAGCCCAAGTAAGTGCTGATTCTGTACGTATCATTCTGATTAAACTTGTATGGATTTTCTGCAAATCTCTCTGGGATCTACCCCATTAAACAAGGGCGACACCCACAAATCTCTCTGAGATCAGCCCTTCCGCAGACAGCAGAGGGGCGATGGGCCAAGCTTCCTGGGAGCACTAACCTTCAATCTGAGAGCGTCTCAGTCCATCCGGGCTGCTACAATAAAACATCGCAGACTGAGTAGTTTAAAAACAACAGAAATTTATTTCTCACAGTTCTGGAAGCTGGAAGTCTTGCCAGAGTGGCTGGGTTCTGGTGAGGGTCCTCCTCCAGGTCGCTGACTTCTCCTGTGTCCTTACGTGGTGGGAAGGGCTAGACAGCTCTTCGGGGTCTTTTACAAGAGCACTAATCCCATTCAGGGGGGCTCTACCCTTATGATCTAGGCATTTCCCAAGCACCCCACCACTTAATACTACCATGTTGGGGGTTAGGATTTCGACATGTGAATCTGGGGGACACACAAACATTCAGACCACGGCAGTGAGGCACACATTAAATCTCTTTAGAGGGCCTTATGTCTGACAATAGTACTCTGGGGTATGGCTTTATAGCTTTCTGAAATTTTTTAAAACTGATTTATAGGCACACTCTAGGGTTTATCTGTGGATCACAGTTTTCCTGGCAGGGCCCTGAATTTGGATTTTTGCTTGGAAGCCATTCCCTAATACCAGCACGATTTGTCATCTGGCTGTCGGGTCCTAGCTCCTTTGTGCTTAACCACCCTTCCGTTCATTCCTCACTCTGCTCTGACATCTTAACAGCTGGAAGAAACCAGGCTGCCCTGGTGACCCCCTGGCTCTGCATCTCCTTGATTAGATCCCGCATTTACTGGGGCATCTTCTTCCACCCACTTCCGGCAATGGATTACCAGAACCCCCTTCCTCCAGTTTCCAACAGCACTGCCCTCACTTTCCTGCAAGCTTTTACCTGACTCTTCAAAAACCTTGCCTCTTTTATTAACAGCCTCCTTAAGGTACTTTCGGCTTTGACCAATACACTCCACAAAGCCCACCGCCCAGGGCCAAAGCCATTTCCACATTTTCGGTTTCTGTCACAGCCCCTCGCCTGCAGGTGTCAAATTGCGGACTACTGTAATGACTGTACTCTCCGCTTAGCCCCAGACTTGGCCACTTAACAATAGAAATTAGTATTTTGCACAGTTTCTGAGGATTGGGAATCTGGGAGTGGCTTAGCCTGCGGTTCTGACGTGGGGTCTCTCAGGAGGCTGCCGTTGAAATATTCCTGGGAGGTTGCGATCATCTGACATTTGACTAGGGCTGGAGGGCCTGGGTCCACGAGGCTTTCTTTGCCACACGGGCCTCTCCGTGACCTGGCACCTGACTTCCCCCAGAGTGAGTGATGAGAGGGAGAGGGAGAGGGAGAGAGAGAACACAAGATGGAAGCAGCCACGATGTCTTTTGTAACTTAATTCCAGACAAGACAGACCATCACTATTTCTATATTAGACTGATCACACAGACCAACCCTGTACAATGTGGGAGGGGACTCTCATAGCTGTGAAAGCCCAGAGGCAGGGCATATTAGGGGTCATCTTGGAGGCTGACGACCACACAATTATTTAAGGGTGAAATGTCATGTAGTCTATAATTCATACACTTCAGCAAAAACAGAAATGAATGCACTCCAATGTTCATAGCAGCACTACATACAATAGCCAAGACATGGAAGCAACATAAATGTCCACTGACAGATGACTGGATAAAGAAGTTGTGGTATATTTATACAATGGAATACTACGCAGCCATACAAAAGAATAAAATAATGCCATTTGCAGCACATAGTTGGACCTAGAGTTCGTCATTCTAAGTGAAGTAAGCCAGAAAGAGAAAGAAAAACATCATATGATATCACTCATATGTGGAATCTAAAAAAAAAAAGGACACTATGAATTCATCTACAAAACAGAAACAGACTCACAGACATAGTAAACAATCTTATGGTTACCAGGGAAAGTGGGTAGGAAGGGATAAATTTGGGAGTTCGAGATTTACAAATGTTAGCCACTATATATAAAAATAAATTTTAAAAGTTCCTTCTGTATAGCACAGGGAACTATATTCAATATCTTGTAATAACCTTTAATAAAAAATATGAAAATGAATATATGTATGTATATGCATGGCTGGGAAGTTATGCTGTACATCAGAAATTGACACATTGTAACTGACTGTACTTCAATTAAAAAAAAACAGAAATGAATGAAGCAAATTTAGCAAAATAGTAACAATAATTCTATCTAGGTTTGGCATATGTGGGAATCTACTGTGCTTTTCTTTCTATTTGTCCACATATTTGTAAGTTTTCATAGTAAAGAGTGAAAAAAGAAAGCTAATTTAGGCATTCTGTCTTGGAGGGGTACAAGATGGCTCCCTGGCTGAAGAATCTTCTGGAAACCAGCTGTCTTTTCTACCCAGCCCCCTGACCTGCCTCCAGCAGCAACGCCTGCTCTGCACCCAGAGCTCAGTGCTTTCCCAGATGACTGCCTGCAGCGCGTTCACGGGGTAGGTGGTGAGCAAGTAAGCCTGACAGATGACCTGCAATCTGTTCTCCCTCAGGTATCGCTGGGAGATGTTCTCAAACACACCAGCACTTTTTCTGATTTTGCTCCAAAATTTCTTTAGAGGAACAGTTCCATGGGATACTTTTCCTGACCTTGCCTTCAAGGTCAGGGTTAATCACAGGGCTTGAGCTGAGTCAGCAGTCTTGTTTAACTTTGCCTTTGCCCCTTTTGTTAATTCAGCTTGGGTTCACTCAGTCCCTGGAATTGAGTTCCTTATTTCATAATAAAAAATAAAACAATCTTGGAGGGATAACCAGCTGTCATCCTGCTGAGTCACAGCTCTTTAATTTATTAAGGAACTCTGTGAAACCCTAGTATTCATTTACGCTGAGTTTCTACAAAAATGGAACTTAAAAAAAATTTTTTTTAGAGCCAGGGTTAAGTATTAACTTGTGTGATGAATTTTCCAGAGGAGTTTGGAACTAAAATTGGTGAAGATGAAAACTGCCATTTTGTGCGTTGTAAGCATTTTGTGCCTTTTAAGATTGAATCAAGAATTTATGTTTAGAGCTGGTCATCAACTTTGTTCTGGGAGATAACACTTTCAGTGACTTCTTTTACTTATTCAGATATTTTTAAAAATATCTACCCATTATTTTGGAGAAATCCCAAGGCAGTAAAATAATTCAACTGCAGATGTTTCAGACTGGCACATGAAGGACTCTTTTTAATGTGGAACCAACGTATCTCTAGCAGGATAACCTTTGCACCTTTGCAGTGGGGAGGGCTGGAGGGTATCCAGGTACGGTGGGGTGGTTTGTTGATGTGCCCAGTGGGCTAGGCTGAGCTATACTTCCTAGGATTCCCTTTTATTGTATGTTTCCAGTTTGATTGAGCTATTAGGGATATTTTATCCTGAGAGTTGCACCTGCCCTCCTCCAGCCAGGCTTTTCTTGCTGAATCTGTAACATAAATTTATGGAAGATTGACACTGACATGGCCTGTGTAAATTATCTAATTCAACTGGGTCCTAAAATTGTTCCATCATAAGAGTCATCTAAGGAGATTTCTTGAAATATGAATTCCTCAGTGCCACCCCTAAAGATTCTGGTTCAGTAGGTCTGAGGTCAGGACATCTGAATTTTACAAGTTCCTTAAGTGGTTTTGATGGTCAGCAAAGAGGGTTTGCTCGTCACTGTGATTCTGGTCTGGTGATTCCCAAAATGTGGTCCTTGGACCAAGAGCATCAGCGTCATCACCCAGGATCTTGTCAGACACATAAATTCCTAAGGTCCCCCATGGACCTCCTGAATCAGAGGCTCTGTGTTTGGGGCCCAGCACTCTGTGGTTTAACAGACTCTTCAGGGGATTCTGATGCACACTAAAGTTTCAGAGCCAAATCTAGTGTAATCCCTCATTTTACAGTTAAGGAAACCTGAGTCTCAAGAGAAGAGATACATCTTCCATTTAGGGTAAGGAGTTAGGAATAGGAGGTATCCACGCATTGGCTCAGGTGTTTTAAGGGCAAAACAGTCACAGCCTCTGCCTTGAGAAATTTCAGGTTCCTACACTTGTGAAAGCAGCGTTTTCATCAACTAGAAGATGATACATGATCCAGTGACCCTGTTTGTAGTACAAAATGCCAAAGGAATCTTTTTTTAGGAGCACAGATTAGGGAAAATCAAGAGTTGTGGCACTTAAGCAATCTTCATGGAGAGGAATTCTAAAAGCTGGAAAGGATTTGCATAAATGGAAAGAGAGAGGGCAGCCCTCTTCCCCGAAGTGTGAAAACCTGCAGGGAGGAAGGGGCAGGGCAAGGAAGATTCCAGCCAGGCTCCTGGGGAAGGTGCAAGTTAAGACGAAGTGTAGACTGTGGACTGCAGGAGGGATGTGCGAGATAGTTTTAGGAAAACAGGTATAAATTGTTTTTGATTGCTGTGGCAGGGTGCATTTCATCATCTAGGCCTGCCTCATAAAATGCGAATCCACAGCACAGCTCTGCCAGTTGAGACTGATCCCGAGGCAACTTTTTAAAAACTTATTTTAAGTACATACATAAATTTAACACCGGGCTAGCAAACTTTGGCAAGGCATAGAGTTGTGAATATGAAATCCCTCATATTAATGTGTTAATAAATAACTTAGTAATGATGCTTGGGGAGCTAAATTTAGCAAATAGAGAAAATGATGTATAATCAGTCACATCTAGTCTTTCCATGTAAGTGGTACTTCCACGATGCTGGAAGATGCTGCGGAACAGTCTTATAGAAACAAGTTTGTGTTTAATGGAAACTTAGAGGTCACCCCTCCACCCACAAGGCTATCTAATTCTTGTCTTTCAATATTTTGGAGCTATTTTACAACCTGTAAGTCGTAGATAGATGATAGACAAGCAAATTCTGTTCTGGCTGATGAGGTTTAATTGCCCTCCTTCCCCACTCTGTGAAAAATGCCCATTTTGCCTCCATCTGCATTTTCATTTCAACACTCCTTTACTCCATACATGCAAGCGCTTTTTAGAAAAGCTTTCTTTTGAACCAGTTTTAACACCTGCCTGGCTTTCTCATTAATTAATGAGTATTACAAAATCCTTAACAACTGTCATTTTTACATCTGTGTGAGCATCAGGATTTTACCTTTTCCTGAAAATCACCCTTTAACAGATTAGTCTCACAAACCTTACCACCCTGGTCTTTTTTATATTATGGATTTACCATCTCTCTGCAGAAAAGATCTCTTTAGAAAAAGGTCACCTTCAGTCTGAAGTCACCCATTTTCCAATTAGAAATGTCTTAATTAATAAGGTTCTGTCTCTCCGGTCATAAGACTTTTGCTTAAATTATCGTGGCATCAGGATACTGCGGGTCCTTTTCTTGCTGTCAGTTCTTTTCCTAATCAACATTTCTTCCTGTTGCCTTTCTTAAACTTCCTCTGTAGCCAACTGAATTGGTTATCACAATCTTAGGTGACCAAAATATGTAGAAGGGATGAGGGGGAGGTGAAGTATGACTATGGAATCATTTCTTATTTTTTTTAAATAGCCTCATTTTGATTTACAATAATAAGTTACAGATCTCAGGAGCCAGGCACACATGTACATTTCACAGGCGGGCTGTCTCCATCCTCCGGACCTCCCTCCCCCACCTTCCTCCTCCCTCCCTCCCTCCTCCCCTCCCTCCTGGCCTCCTTCCCCTCCCTCCTGGCCTCCCTCCCCGCCCCTCCCTCCGGCTCCAGCCTTCCCGGAGGCTGGGAATCCGGGACCGCCGCCGGCCCGCGCGATCCCGCCGCCCTCCGTCACCGCGTCCACTTCCGTCCCGGAAGGAGGCGCCTCCCACTCGGACGCCCCTGACGGTCTGCCCCGGGTCCCGCGGGGCTGCAGCCCTGCCCGCTCCGGCCCGGCCTCCCGCGCGCAAGGACGGCGGTCTTCCGGCGGCGGGACGAGGTATGTGCGCCTCACGCGCCCGCAGGCGCGCCGCAGCCCGGCTCTGCCCGCGTTTGCGCGTGCTTTTGCAGGAGGCGGAGGCGGCCTTCGCCATGTGCACAGGCAGTGAACCTGTCAAAGTCCATGTTCTACGCCTGCTTTTCTCAAAGTAGCACATTGTCGTGGCAGAAAAGCCACCCCCGCCATCCCACTTCGGCATATTGTTTACCAGTATATTTTTAAAACATAGTTGAAATCATACTGTATATAAAGTTGTATTCCTTTTCCCCACGTAACACCATGTCACAAACCTTTCCTCCGTGTCATTGCTCGTTGTGACTGTTTTCCTACAGTTGAGCATTTCGGCTGTATGGTTTTTACCACTAATATACAAGTGTGGGTGCGGGGGCGGTGAACGTATTTCGTCCAGAGCATTATCCCCATTTTGCAGCACGTATCACGGATGGACACGAAGAGACGAGGTGCCGGGTCTAGGAGTGTGACGCCCTGGGTGGTGGATACGGGCTTCCAGGAAAGACTGTACAGTCCCTTCTCAGCCATGTGGGTCAGGAGGCGACTCTGTGGCCTCTCCCAGGCCTTGCTAACACGGGGCACTGCGATTTAGGGTTACTTGCTGATGGAAATGCCACCTGTTGTTTTCAAAGCCCATTTAAAGTAAGGTGGTGAGAAGTAAGCCCTGTGGATATGCAGGGAAATGCCATCCAGGCCTCGCAACAGTCCAAGAAAAGGCCAAAGGCAGCCGCTTGATGGGCAAGTTGGCGGGCCAATCCGGCCTCATCACGCTTAGCTTTCTAATTAATTAATGCTGTCAAGACTGGGTGCCCTATGGAAAATACAAGCATGATTACTGAAAAATAAAAATAATTGGAGGCGTTAGATGTTCATAGAACCATCTAAGGATAAGGAGGACCCTGCCTTCCCTGCTGACCAATTGCCATGCAAGTTACAGTGTTTACCCAGAAAAGGAAAGCCCCCAGCCTTGCCCTGTAGCCACCGTCGTGGTCCTGTATTATCTCCCAGTGTCACTTTCCATGTCCTTGCAGGTGGTTTCCATTTCTAAATCTCTGAGGCTGCCAGCACTTCATTCCTAGACTTCTTTGCTTGTTACAATCCCCTTTGCTTGTCAAAATCTTTTTCTCTGGAAAAAAAAATCTGTTTCTCTGTTTCTGTTGGAGAATTTCCTTGCCTTGGAAAGTCTGACTTCTGAGTTATTTCAATGCTTGGGGGCATGGGAGCAGGAAACCATGATAGCTCAGCCGTACTTTACCACCTGTTTTTCACCTTCTGCCCTCGAGTGAGAAAGGGGAATGTTGTTCAGTTACCCAGTTAAAAGATAAATTTGAGCCAAAGGCAGAATCATGACTCTAATGCAGATGTAAAAATGAACATGTGAAATTAACACAACATTGTAAACCAACTATACTTCAATTAAAAAAAAAAAAGGCAAGGATAGGTATAGCTCAGTGGTAGAGCGCATGCTTAGCATGCACGAGGTCCTGGGTTCAATCCCCAGTACCTACATTAAAATTTGTTTTAAAAAATAAAAAAAAAGGGCATGTGTTAAAGATTCTATTTGATTCATTAAAGAGGAAACCAGTCAGATGTTTTAACTTGTTCAAAAAGAGAAGTCAAGAGGCACAAATTTGTATGCAGTAAAGGAATGCCCCCAGGAAGGTCCATCTTTGGAGAGGAAGGAGGGTGTGGTAGCCCCTTGGAATCTGCAGATGAAACATGCACCAGTGATCCCCAGGGGCCTTGACTTGTAATTTTGTGGAGACGTTTGCTGTGTGAAGCAAGGCTGGGGGGTGTTAAAGGAAAAATTATTCATTTGTGACCCTTGTTAAAAAACGGTCAGGCAGACCTTACTCAGGACCACTGTGACCACTCCAGTGGGATTTTGCAGTAGGAGAGAGACAGTGGCATCCACCCTGAATACAACAAGGAAAAGTGGGAGTTTCTAGCCAAGGAAAAGAGGGGGTCAGTGGATGGGATAACGGGGGTCTGGCTAAGCCGACCTAACAGGATTCTTGTGGCAGACAAGCCAGGGCGATCAGACATCACCTGGGGGTGGAGAAGGATGAGGAACCGGGTCAGATATGGAGGGTGGGGGGTTCTGCTAAACTAACTTAGCAAGAGTCTTACTAAAACAGGATGAAACCCAAGAATCAGGGCTTAGCTGCAAAGAGAGTGCAGAGGATCCTGACTAGAATTCGGTAGGTCAAGGAGAGAATCTTTGTCAAGAAACTGTAAAAGTCAGTCTGTGGCGGATGGGGCTCACAATCACTCACAACGTGTGGGGTCTTGCATGCATGTTGTGGGGGAACCGTGCGCTTTAGTGCTGCATTCAGGGTGGCATCGCCAAAAACGTGGCCATCAGGGTCTCCTCTGCTGGAGCATGTCCTGGCCACCGCTGATGTCATGAAGAGGACCCTGACTTCTGGAGGCGTCCCTTGTGGAGACACAGATCTGATCTCGGGGTGGCTGGGACGTGTTGCCAAGCCCACCGGCCATGATACAGAAAAGCCCTTCTTGGTACATTTTATGAGGACCCCACCGTACGTGTCAGAGCAGCAGTCCCGTCCCCTTACAGGAGGACACCTTACCATTCACGGTGACTTATAATGTCATAGAAGAAACTCTGTTTCAGTGGAAAAGTGTCCATCGGCTGTAGCACACCCTTCCGGGCTGTCTGATCCTAGCCCTGTTCATTGTATTGGAGCTGCTTTGCAGCTTTATGAAAGTCGGGGGTAACTAATAGGTTTGTGAATCCTGTCCTGTCTGGTAGAGAATTGATTGGCTTCCTCCCCTCCTGTGGAAAATTCTGTTTTGTCACTGTTTACAATTCATCTCAACATTCCTGTACTCCATGTAAATTTGTGCTCTTTTCTTTTCTTCTTAGAACCAGTTGTAACATCTGCCTTATTTCCTCCTATCATATGAGTAAAATACAGTCCTGACCATGAATTCATTTTTATAACTGCATGAGTGTCATAATTTTACTTCAGAAAACTAGGTTTTAACAAGTGTGTCATTTGGGAGGGAAAAGAGCCCAAATCCAGAAACCTAGATATAGAAAACTGATGTATGGTACAGTCGGTAGTGTCCGGGGTACATTTGCCAAGGCTCTTGCCCACGAGGGGATAAAGTCCACACGCAGGCTGGGCTTGGCTGCCCTGTCACGTGAAAGCTCTGGCAGGGGTCCAGCCTTCATATGTGGCACCGCCAGGCCTCTCCTGCCACCAGCCCTTTCTGCGGGAGAAAAACCTTTCCGGATCAGTCCAGAGAGTGGCTGTCTTGGCTGCAAACTTTCCTTTTGGAAGTGGGTATCCACTGAAGGTGAAGTGGGAAGAGTCTGATTCAAGGCTGCTTATTTCCCGTGGTCTGGCATCCTCACAGGACAGCCCAGGTAAGAGCCCGGCCTGAGGAATCTGTTCTCAACAGTGGGCGGGGGGGGGGGCCTGGAACGTACTGCTGCTGACACCAGACTGTGCTGACTTCTCTTACTGACGGTAGTTCTATAATGTGGCCGATGGAAGCGAAACCATGAACGACAGAGTCAGATTTTCTTTGATCAAATGACTAGCTCTTAATCTCTTTATTGAAAATTTCATCATTTTATTTCTAGTTTTGAACATTTAGAATATTCTGGAAAGTCTGAGATATAATGTAACAGCCACCCATAATTACATGATTTTACAAGCTATTAATCCAGATTTACCCAGATTAATGACATTAACCCAGATTTACAGGATATTAACATTTTGTCCTATGTACTTCAAATCAAAACTTTTTAAAGAGATAAAATGTAACAAATACAATTAAAGCCAGCAATCTCTATCCCCTTAACCTGCCAGTGACCACTGTCTCATGGCTTTGTGTTTTATTCCCATGTGTTATACTTTTCCTACAGTGTATTTGTTAACAAAATATATATTATTGGCGGGGTTGTATTTACTTAGCATTAAAAAGCCATCATTGTTTATACAGCATTATGGTTTGGAGATTTATCGTATTGATAAAGATGTATGTAGTTCGTTCATTGAACTGCTCTGTAATATTCTTTTTAGGAGTGTGTTAGTTTCCCATGGCTGCTGTAACAAATTACCACAAACTGGGTGACTTCAGACAACAGAAATTTATTCTCTCACTGTCTGGAGGCCAGAAATCTGAAATGAAGGTGTTGGCAGAGCCCTGGTCTCTCTCCCAGCTTCTGGCGGTGGCTTGTAGCAGCATGACTCCAACCTCTGCCTGTGTCTTCACATGGCTGTCTCTCCTGTGTGTCTGTGTCTGTATCCAAATTTCTGTCTTATAAGGACGTCAGTCATTGATTAGATTAGCACCTACCCTCATCCAGGATGGCCTCGTCTTTACCTGATTACTTCTGCAAAAACCCTATTTCCAAATAAGGGTGCAGTCACAGTTTCTGTGGGTTAGGACGTGAATCTTTTTAGGGGACACAATTCAACCCACAACAATGAATAAATGACAGTGTATCCCATTTCCACCCTCCCCCACCCCTACCATGGGCAGGTAGATTGCTTGCAATTGTTGCCACATCCTGGCAAGAACACCCTTCCATACCCACCGCAAGTGCACACACACACACACACACACACACACACGCACACGCACAGGCACGGGTGTGAATTTCTCTAGGGAACACACCCAGTTGCAGAGTGTGCTCATCATTGCCTTTGCCGGGCTGTTTCCCAGAATGTGTATCAGTTTACACTCCCGTTTCCCTACCTGGGCACCAACTCCCGGTGTTAACAGACTTATTGCCAGTCTGCGAGAGGTGAAATGGCAACTTGTTATTCTTAGTATCATTTCCTTAAATACCAGTGAGGTTGAGTATCTTTTCGTATGTTTATGGACCATTCAGGCCTACCCTTTTGTGAATTGCCTGTCTGTATCTTTGGAGCATTTTCCTATTGGGGTTGTCTTTTTCTTGTTAATCTCTAATACTTCTTCATATATTTTATCTAGATACTAAAGCCTCTGTGTTGAGAATAGTGTCTTCTTTTAGTCCCTATCTTTTCTAACTTTGTTAATGGAAACTTTTACAGTGTGAAAAATTTTAATGAAAGTTTGAAAACTTTTTATTGTGGAAAACCTCAAGCATGTGTAAAAGTTGCAAGACTAGTACAAAAGACACTCCGGAACCACTCAGTTCCAATACTGTCAACACTTGGACACTCTCCCCTCACCTCCACCACCACCCACTAGGAAAGTCCCAGACATCTGGTCCTTTTAGCTGTAGGAACGAACGTCAGCATGTAGCTATGAAAGATAAGGACTTGTTAGGAAAAAAACATCACTGGGGAGAGGGCATATCTCAGTGCGTGCTTAGCTTGCACAAGGTCCTGGGTTCAATCCCCAGTACCTCCATTAAAATAAATAAATAAATAAACCTAATTACCAACCCCCCCCCAAACAAAACAAAACCCCATCACTGCAGGAACATTATTTCTCCTTCCCTGCCCCTCTATCTCCAATAACAATGATTCTCCATATCATCAAATATCCAGTCAGTTCAATTTTCAGTTGATACGTTGAAGCAGTAACTGCCCCCACCCTGCATGTGATGGTATTAGGAGGTCGGACCTTTGGGAGGTAGTTAGGGTTAGATGAGGCTGTGAGGTTGGGGCCCCCGTAATGGGATTAGTGCCCTTGGAAGAGGCTAGTGAGCTTATTCTCTCTCCCTCTGCCTCTCTCCCCCGCCCCCCCACCCCGAATCTGACCATGCTGACACCCTGATCTTAGACTTCCAGTCTCCAGAACTGTGAGAAATACATTTCTGCTGTTTAAATCCCCACCCAGTCTGTCGTTTTGTTGTGGCAACCCAAGCAGACACATACATATTTAATGAAATGACATTTATTCATCTTTTCCTTTGTTGTTCATGTTTTTTGGGTCTAATGTAAGAAATTCTGCCTGACTCCAAGGCTCAGGAAAAAGGTATTCTTTTGTTTTCTTCGAATAGTTTGCTTTTCCTGCTTGTGCTTCTCACACTGGACAGGATGTGTGTGGTAGGTCATGACTCAGTGCTGTGTTTTCCCACCTGAGTTGCTTGGTGTCCATCCCCTGCCAGCCCTCCAGGAACCACAGTGCCCTCCTGCCCGGGTAATGACCTCACAGAGCCCAGTCTGATCTGACTGCGTCTTTCTGCCTGCACCCTGCAGCTGGACCTGGCTGGGGGGACATGGCCTTGCTGACCCCGACCTTGTCCCTGGTCCTTTGTCTTCCACTTCTCTTGTCCCCTCCAACCTCCTTGTTGCTCTCACTCACTCTCATTTGTTGACTGCTTAGTTCTCTGAGGAAACAGATGCAAACAGGAGCATCCACAGTCTCCAGCCAGGCTTCACCACCCACCGATGTTTGTGTCCACGCCCTGCGCCTTCCCCCCTGGGGCTGTGGGGGACCTGCCAGTGGCCTCCCCCTCTGTGCTGATCCCACCCACCCTCACTAGAGACAGTTCCCCCAGCCCCCCCAAGAGTGGTTTGGTTTGCTTTCCTCTCTGTGGTGCCATTCTCATCCACATGCAAATCTGCTGACATTTCTTAAAAAAAAAACAACAACTTGTTTCCGTATCTTCCTTCCATTTTTCTCACTCTTTTTTTTTTTTTAAGACTGGCTACACTCCAGAGAGAGTTTTCTGTACTTTCTGTCTCCCAGGCTCTCCTCTCTCTTGGCCTGTCTGTCCTGTTCACCCTGCTCCTCCAAACCCGTTCTGGCCTCAGCAAGACTCACATTGTGCAGAGCCCCGTGGGCACCCTCAGTGTGCAGCGCTCGGGTCTCCCCGCAGAATGGTGCGGGTCTACTTGCTTCCTTTTCTCCCCGTGGAATGGTGCGGGTCTACATGCTTCCTTCCTTTCTTTTTTTTTTTAAGTTTATTTTTTGTGGTGCATACGCATTTTTTTCCCCCATGTTTCTTTTTTTTTTAAATTCAAGTGTAGTTGATTTCCAATGTTGTGTTAGTTTCAGGTGCACTGGGAAGTGATTCGGGTATACGTTACACTCTCCCTGGCTTGAAGCCCTTCCTTCGCTAGGCTCCTGGACACCACACCTGGGTTTTCTTCTCCTCTCACTGGCCAATCCTTCTCAGACTCATTCCCTCATCACTTCTTACCTCCCTGAAGTCTCAAGTGTTGAAGGACCCCAGGGCTCAATCTTCTGGATTCTTCTCTTTATCTCTTCTTACCCCTAGATGATGTCATTCACTCTCAAGGCTATAAATACTGTGTCCAGCTGATTCTCATCATTCACTGGAGTTTTGTCCTGTAAAATCTCTGTGAACGCTGAACGAGCAGCTATTGGACCCCTGCTCCGCGGAGAAATACATCAGATTCCTGCGAGCCTCATGTCATGTTTCCCTCAACTGAACCGTGTTTCATTTGTGTTTCTGTAGGAAGAAACACAATATATGTTTATTCTATGTTGTTGATTCGTGAACATTGAACTCGTGGCCAGCAGCACTGTGACTCGTGCCTGAACAAAGCATGTCTGACAGGTGTATTTCCTCCATAAGGTACATCACCATCTCCTTCTTGTGCTTAGAACACCGGACAGCACTTCAGCACTGTCCGTGGCAGCCGTTTTTAAACAATGAAATCAACAAAAAGCACAAAATTGCAAGCGATGTGGCACTCAATAGACCACAAAAAGGACACTTGTTTACAGCATGAGAGCCGAAACAAGACAGGGCACAGCCTTGCTGGACCGTGGCTGAGAACGTGCACACCAGTGACTCAGATTTTTTTTGCTGCTTTACACAGACCCACGGGTGATGCAAAAGCACCGCAATTATTGATTTTAGAGTTAAAATACAGTTAGCAAGTAGGCAATTCATGAACACAGAGTCTGCAAAAAGTGAGGTTCAGCTGTGTAGGCTACTCACTCTCAAATTCACATCTTCAGCTTGGACCCCTCCCCTGTCCACCTGGCGCATCTAATAGATTTCAAACTTCTTGAGCCCAGATTGAAGTCCCGGTCTCCTCAAACCTGCTCTTCCGGCAGTTTCCCTTTTCATTTAAAGACTCTCCATCCACCTCCAGTTGTTCAAGCAAAAGACCTTCTAGTCACCACTGGCGCCTTTTTGTCCAATACCCTATGCTGCCATTTGTCAGCAAAACCAGTTGGCTGCACCTGCAAAATCTATCCAGACCCTGACTGTTCTCTTTTCACCACTACCATTCTTGTTACAAGAATTTTAGGGGGAGGGTGTAGCTCAGCAGTAGATCGTGTGCTTAGCATGCACCAGGCCCTGGGTTCAATCCCCAGTGCCTCCATTAAAATAAATAAATAAACATAATTACCACGCCCCGCCCCCGCAGGAAAAACAGGATTTGGTTTTCCCTCGGTAGAAGGCTTCTGGGAAGCGGAATATTCCCGCTACTCTCTTCCTGATCTTTCTGTTCCAGCTACCCTGTTCCATGTTGTTCCCCCAAAACTGAAAGAAAGGAACGCTTATACTGATCACCTAGATTCAACAATTGTTTGCAATTTGCCATAATTGCTTTCTGTTTCTATGTGTGTCTGTACATGAGTGTTTTATGAATGATTGGAGGGGAGATTGAAGATCCTGATACTTCAACCCTGACTTGAGCACACATCTTCTAAAAATAAGAACTTTCTTCTACATGACTACTCTCATCCCACCTTAGAAAATTAGTAATAATTCATACTATCAACTATCATCCATATTTACATTTTCTGTGGTTCCCCAGTTATCTCTTGTAGCCGTTCTTAATTTGGAACCAGAATGAAGTCAAGTTTAACACGGTGCATTTGGTTTATTTCTCTTTCGTCTTGAGCTGTCTCACCACCTTTTTTTTTTTCCATTGAGTTTTTTGAAGTTAGGAATGTTTCACTGTCTTTTATTCTGCGTATATTTTTCTGTTTCCAAATTTATTAGCATAAAGTTGTTCATACTAATTTTTCATGATCTTTAAAGGGAAAAATCTACTTTCGTCAACTTTCTCATCGGACATCTTGTTTTGTTGTTATATGTATGTTTATCATTCTTTCCCTTTTATTGATCAGGTTTGCTAAGGATACACCTGTTTTATAACTCTTCAAAAAATCAGATTTTACTGTTGAGATGATTACATGTTTTTACCTTTATTCTTTGTTAATATGAAATTACTTTGACGTTCAAATTCTAAATCAACGTTTCATTCTTGGATTAAAATAAGTTTTTTTGTGATATCTTTTCATTTTTAGATATTACTGGATTCTATTATTCTATTTGCCTGTGTTTTTGCTGATTAAGACTCTTCAAAAAGACTTGATTTATATTGTTTAGAGATATTGGCTTGAATTTTTTTCTTATGATATATATCTGGCTTTACTATCAAGATTATGCTGATTCTATACAATGAACTTGGAAATGTCAGTATAAGATTGATGTTATTTCTTTCTTAAATATTTGGAAAGATTAACTGATAGAGCTATTTTGTAAGTTTTAAATTATGAATTCAATTTATTAAATAGATATACACTTTAAAAAATCAGATTTTAATCTTTTTCTGTTTTCTCTATTGTTTATTTTCATCTCATTATTTTCTCCTTTTGGGTTTATTCTGTATTTTCACCCTTGCTTCTTTATTTGTATGTTTAGTTTTATTTCCATTCTTTCTTCTTGTCTGATACATGCAGTTGAGGAAGATCAGAAATGCCATCCCCAAAATACGGCACTTTGGATGTTGATTATTTTGAGCTGAAGGCAACTGGCAAACAGCAGATGCAGGAAGGGCTTTTCCCTCCCCCTTTCTGCCTTTCTGCCTAAAACTAGGGCATGGGTCCCCCTCCCTCATGAGCAACTGTACTCAGCAGAGATGGAGCCGTCGTGAGACGGGTCTGTGTGGACAAACTGCTGAGACAACCCTCATCTTCCTCATGTCCCCTATCTGTGTCCTCCTCGCTTCTCCGCAACTTTCACCCTTTTTTACAGTGATATATAAGCCCCCAGTCTAACTGCTTCTTGGGTTTTCACTTCTTTTCTGCAAAGCTCCTGTGTATGTAAAATTAAAAACATCAATAACAGCAGTGGGTTTTTTCTCCTGCTCATCTGACTTTTGTCAGTTAAATTCGCAGGCTCTCAGCCGCTGCACTGGGAGGGTAGGGGACAAGTGCTTTCCTCCGACACGGTCTGGGATGTCACTGTTTCTCTAGGTGACAGCACACTATTTCAACTTCTGGTACATAGTGTTTTCAGTGTGATTTGGTTTAGAACCTGTTGAATTTTTATCATCATTTCTTCACTGCACTAATTTGTCATGTCATATATAAAATCTTTGTTGGCTTGTGTTGTGGGTTAACCTGCGGGCAGTTTGGGTAGCTGTTCACCAAACAGCTTTTCCATTTGCTGGAAAAGGCTGTGTATTTTCTAACTGCTCATGAAGAGGTGTTTATCTTTGGGTTCAACTTTTCCATTTTTCCTTTCCTGGGGAACCTTTTTAGATTAAAATTTTTTTTTTTAATTTGAGAATCTGTCTCAAAGAATGAATTTACTCTATTTCCATTTACGTGGATTGATTTCAGCCGCATTACTTCTCGCTTTATGGTTGGTTGGTTTACACGTTCTGTTTCTTCTCCTTTCCTGCTTTCTGTTCCTTTGGTCGCGCTTGTCTGGGTCTCTTCCCTTTCCCTCCCCCTCCCCCTACCACCGTGAGGAGTGTTTATTTGGAGCACTTCCTCCTGTGAAGCTCTTCTCTTTTGTGGGATGTGTTTTCAGCCTGGATTGTGAGTCTTGCTATGAAGTAGACAGGCACCTGCTTCTGCCAGGTGCCCGGGGACTTCACTGCCCAGAGTCCGCTCTTAAGCCAATTTCTCAGCCCAGGTTTTCCTACTTCAAACGGATGGTGCATATTTGGGGCATTGTTTGTTTTTGTTGGGTTTTGTTTTTTAAGATTTTATGTTAAAATCTTAACATTACTTATTTCCCAGTTTTATCTTACTTTTATGGTTTCTTTTTTCCTTTCCTGATCTTCCCTACCATGTTCCTAGACCTGGTCGACAGAGTTTTTCTTTATCATTTTTTCTTTTGTTGTTTGTTTATTATTTTCTCCACTAAATAGGAACTTTTAAGGGACCGGACGTTGTGGAGGGAGATCTCAGTTACAAATCCCTGTCTCATGGGGTCCCAAGGCCTCACTGGACATGGAATCCTAAGCACCAGCTGGGCGAGGGCCTGTCTCTGGGTCTGGCCCTGCCCCAGCATCCTGGCTCCCCCCATCTGCTCCTGCCATCCTGGCCTGGCTGTGCTTCCTCTCTAGCCCAGGCTTGGGGGCTGCGCCACCATTTTCACGTTTATTAGTTGGTTCCACGCAGTCCTGTATTTCTCGCGTTTGTGGTGGGAATGGATTCTTACTGGCCTTAATCTTGGCCTTATTACCCAGAAGCAGACATTGTCACTGATTTCTTGCATGCATACACTAGGAGCATAGTTAACATTAATTTTTTTTCTGTACTCTTGATTTTAGTTTACTTACTGTTTCTTACCTTCAGATTTGCACCGCTCGGAGTCTCAGGCCTGTGTCTCTCTCTACAGCCCAACTAAGATCTCTCCAATGGCCAACGAAGCTCATCCTTGTCCGTGTGACATTGGCCACAGACTTGAGTATGGGGGGATGGGACGTGAAGTTCAAGTCGAGCACATCAAGGCTTATCTCACCAAGTGCCCAGTCGACACGGGCAAAGCCGTGATTGTCATTCAGGATATATTCGGCTGGCAGTTGCCCAACACCAGGTACATGGCCGACATGATCGCAGGAAATGGATACACGTACGTATAAAATTCTTTTCCGTTGCTTAAATTCGTGTACATTTCTGCGGTCTCTTTTGTTCCCTTCAAAGGAAATGAACCCAAAAAACCCTGTGTATATTCTGATGTACGTTATCTATTTTCTTCCCTTCTGGGGTGCAGGTCAATGGGGAATGTCACATGACAGCCAGTGTCCACTGGTGGCCAGCTGCTCCCAGCCCAACCCCTGGGCTTCCGAGTGGCTGGCCCTGTAGACTCACTGGACACAGAGAGAGTTATTTCCTGATGTCCAGGACACCTGGGGCAGAACTCCCCATACCTGAAATGGACCCATTACTCGGCCCTTGAGGCATCTCTGTCTGGGGTCAGCTTTCACCCCAGGGCACCCATGTTGTCCTGGTCTGAACGCAAACTGTCATGGCCCGGTCGAAATTAGACTGGATTCCAGAACCCTCACAGTGAGACCTCGCTCATCTCGCACAGTTATCTCTTTGTCCCACTGTGTGGCCATGGCCACCTTTGGTGAATGTTGTCACCTGTTTGCTTCTCCCCACCTTGGTGTTGGTAGCAGGTTCAGTAAAGCATGGAGGATAGAGGGGAGGGACTGTTTCTTCCTGTCCAGCTTCAGAAAGCATAACACCCAGCAAGCTCTGTGTGTGTTGCACCCCGATTTCCTTTATTTACTCAAAAAGAGAAGCTGGAAATCAAAGGATGCACCTACACCTCGTTTTCCTGCAAAGAGGAACCCGTTTAAAGGCGACACACCCACTGTGGTGTGGGTTTAGCATTGACCCGAGAGAGGACGACCTCCACTTGACATTTCACTTTTTCATGTCCTCATGTTTCTTCTTGAAGATGAGGCTCCTGACCTTTCCAGGGGCAAGACCAGTAATAAAAACACTGGCCGGCCCTGACTGCCTCCTGGCTCGGCCAGACCCTGCGCTGGGGTGTCAGCGGGGCAATTGTCCTGAGTCCTGGCAGCAGCGCCGCCGAGGTGGGACTGTCGTTGTTCCCAGGGCAGGAAGGCAGAGGGTGCGGTCACCCCAGACCAGCCGGCTGCAACCAGCAGATTGAATGGTCCCTTCTGTTGTCTTAGGTGGGTCCTTAGCTGGAGACGGAACATAAAAGAATGAGTCAAAACGCTCGTGGTTTACAAAGCCCTCTCACACTTACCTGTTTTGCCTTCAGAATAATCCTCTGAGATTGGGTGGTGTGTGGTGCTGTCTCCTTCAGATCAAGAAAAGAGGCTAAGGGGGAAGGGGGTGGGGAGGGATAGATTAGGAGTTTGGGGTTAACAGATACATACTACCATACATAAAATAGATAAATGACAAGGACCTACTGTACAGCATAGGGAACCACACTTAATATCTTGGAGTAACCCATAGTGGAAAAGAATCTGAAAAAGAACTTATATACGTGTATAACTGAATCACTTTGCTGTACACCTGAAACTAACACAATATTGTAAATCAACTACACTTCAATTAAAAAAAAAGAAGTGGGCAGGGTATAGCTCAGAGGTAGAGCCCATGCTTGGCATGCTTGAAGTCCTGGGTTCCATCCCCAGTACCTCCATTAAATAAATAAATAAACCTACTTACCCCTCCCCCCCCAAAGGAATAAAAGGAAAGAAAGAAAAAGAGGCTAAAAGTGATTAAACGACTTGTTACGGTTTCAGGCCAGAACGAGGCAGTGCTGGGACCCAAACTTAGATTCTTCTGACCCAGATTTCAGTGTTCTTTCCACCCCTGCAGGAGGAGCTGTGCTCATCCATCCACGGCTGTGACCTTTATTTCAGGAACCGGGTCTCTGGCAGGAGCGTGTGGCCCCACGCCTCGGGTGGACGCGCATGGCGTTTGACACAGACCCCACAGGCTGTCTTGCCGCCTCCCCTTTTAGAACCTGCATTAGACCATACCCTCTGGGCAGAACATTGTGCCCTGCTGGCACCCTGGGCGGAGGCTGGAGAAAACTGCTTGGTCATGGTGACTGGCCGCGCTCACCAGGTGTGCCCTTCTGGCCTGTGGCTAACGTGAAAGGCCAGCTGAGAGGTGTAACTCCTCAGGGGCAGGAGGGGGACCTGTTTGCACCCGCCCTGCCCTCGCCACCCGGGAACCTTTGTCCTGGGTGTCATATCTAGTGGAGAATGCACGGCCTGATGGCATGTCAGATGGGCTGGGCTCTGAGCAGGCTGCCAGAGGCCATGCACCTTTGGTTGTGAAATCCAAGATGCTGTGGCCTGATGCCCGCTGGCCTCTTTGCCGTGATCACAATTGACTACTTTTCTGTTCCTGTGGTCCAGAACTGTCAACCTAGTGAGTTTCTTAAAGAATGTAAGCAAACACCGAGCCCCAACAGCTCCGAAACAAGTAAGGTCAGCTCATGCCCTTGTTTTACAGAACCATCGTTCCAGACTTCTTTGTAGGGCAGGAGCCCTGGGACCCCTCTTGGGACAGGTCCACTTTCTCGGAGTGGTTGAAGACAAAAGATGCCAGAAAGATCGATAGGTAAGTTACAAATACATTTCCAGCGGGGCTGTGTTAGTGGTGCCCCGGGCACCGGGAAGCGGGGGCTGGGGGGAGAGGAGGGGCGGGCTTTGGAGTTCAGACACCCACCCCACCCTCCCTGCACGTAGGACTTTGAGGTCACAGCTAATGGAGTCCTCCCTGAGACATAAAGGAAACATGTTTTATTTACTTAGCTCAGTTTATGTACCAACAAGCGTCCTGCTGGCCAGCAAGCTCATTTGTTTCCCTCTCTGGGAAAGTCTTTGTGGCACCGATGTGGAGGAGCTTCGTGGAAGTACCAGCGGGGCTTGATTTTCCTTGAAATTGGGCCCCAGGGTCCAGAGATCAACAGTCCTTCCTTCCCCTCCCAGCTGCAGGGCCAGCTGAGACAGTGGACAGAGAAGAGACAGTAAAGAAGATGCCAGCCCCACCTGCATGCCACTGATTGGAAACTGCGGCTTTTGTTCTGAGGCCCCATGGGCCACTCCCTACCCCAGCCCCCTTCCCCCTGGGAAGCCATGGGTCTTTAGACCAGACCCACCAGACCAGGACTGCTGTCTTGCCAGGGGTCGGGGAACGGTGGGAAGAAAAGGCGGGAATCCCCTAGGATTGCAGCCTTTTATTAAATTGGCTGCACCCAGTCCGGAAGCAAGGACCAGCGCTCTCAGCTGCCACTCAGATCCCCTCTTTGTCTGGAGGATTAAGGATGGAGCAGGGAGGCGGCAGGAATGTTCTCTCATGCCAAACTCCTCCTCAGCAAGAAAACCTGAGCCCAGAGCAGAGGTGCCCCCCCAGCACCAGCCCCTGACTTCCCTTGGCCACGTGCCCTTCCAGACGCCGTCCTCCCCCATGTTCTGACTTTCTCCCACCATGTGCTTGAGCCTTGTGTTTGGTAAGCTGTGCCCCAAGCCCAGGTGGGGCAACTGTGAATAACCTGCCCCCTGTCTGTGGCACCTCGGTCCCTGGACCTCTGCTCCTTTAGGGCTGACTGCAGGGCTGCTGGCCCTTTGTCTCCTGGGCCGGTGGACCCCGGGCCGACCTCTGCCCACAGCCTGCAGGGGCCTCTGCTCCCTAGCTCCTCGGCCCCGCCTCGGTCTCCACGCTCACGGGTGGCCAGACTCTCCCGTGTCCTGGCCACCCTCTCTCCAGGGGCCTGTGTGGAGCAGCAGTGCTTAGTGGCTCAGGCCAGGGTCTCCCTCTGGTCTCCGTGTGGTCCGTCAGTCTGGGAGATGCTACGAGCCACCCTGGGAGCTCGCAGCTTGTCAAGTACCCTGGACTGTGAGTAACCTTAGGGTCTCGCCGCCGGAGACCAGGGCCAGTGGCTGACTTTGGGATCACTGCTAGGACGTGAAGCACCTTGTCTTAAGTTTGTCCCATCCTGCGGAGTCTCACTGCAGGGGTAGGAAGGCCTGGCTCCTTCACCCCAAGTCAGGGCACCCTCAAGGGCCACCCCAGCTCTGAGCTCCCCCAGGAGCTGCTTGGGACTTGTGTGGGATGGCACCACAGCCCAGGCTCTCTCTGCATCCTGCCTCCTCCCTCCTCTTCCCCAGGGTTGACCCTGAGATTACTGGGGCCCCAACCTCCTGCACGTTTGTCCATGTCCAGGGCCCCCTCCCAGGGACTCAACCTGCAAGCCCAAGAAAAACCAAATGAAACAAGATGTTAGGAGTAAATTAGAAGTAGAAACACGAGAGAACCAGAGAGACTGTGATGTGAATACAAAATCCAGCTCTTGTGTAGGACTGGGGTGGGGACAATAGTTAGGACATTCAGAAGAAAAGCCATGTGAGCACAAGTCAGGGTGATCGTTTCAGGCATCAGTGCAGTCCAGGGGCCCCCTCCACGGGGGGAGAGCCACACATTTTAAATCAGAATGAGACATAAAATGGAAATACTAACTTGGAAAGTAGACTGAAATCCTTGCGCCTGGTCAAGTGTCTTTTGTTTGAAAGAAGACCTATCTTGAACGCTTACTGCTTAAGCAGTCATGGATTTGTTGGTTTATAGAACTGAAAAGAGGTAGTTTCTGGCTTCAAGCAGAGGTTGGTCTATGGCTCAGAAGGTATCCCCAAGATGTAACCTTCCAACATCTCTCAGCTCCCTTATCTGATGCTGGCTCCGTTCTCAGGCAGCGTTTGCCTCTGGGAGGCAAGATGGCTGCAGCAGCTCCAGCCTCCCATTGGCTCTTTTCCCTGCAACCCAGCAAAATTCTCATTTGGCCCTGATGGTTATGACTGGGTCACAAATCCATCCTTGAACCAATCATTGTGGTCAGAGATTACTAGGCTCTGATTGGCCAGGCCTGAGCCACATACTCCACTCCTGGAATTGAGCCCCCCAAAGTATATGAACCCAGCATGGGGAAGGGAGGTTCATCCGAAGCTCATCCCTAGCGTTCCCAGGAAAGCAGGGAACATACCCAGCCAGAAAAGTGAAGATAAGTTCACTTGAGTCAATTAAAGAATTTTTATAGAAATGCCCTCTTCCTGTTGGTCCTCTGCAATTAAGGCAGTTATTCTTGAGATCAAAGCATTCAAGAAAAATTGGAAAGTCCAAATGACCCAAACTACTGCTTATTCCACTTTATTTTGCAGAATGACTTAATTACTGCTCTTCTAACATTGTGAAATAACTACTTGCACACAGAATGGTCTGACACATATGTTTAAATGTGTTCAAAACATCTTATTATTAAAAGGAAAAGAAAGTGCAATAGAATTTCTCTCTCTCTCTCTCTCTCTTTTTTTTAATAATTGCAAACAGGCAGCGTTTCTTCCTTATCAGATCAAACAAGAACCTTCTGAGCTGGGCTTGGAGCCCCACCTCCACTTTGGCATCTTGCTCCCAGTTGAAAAAGCTTTCTGAGTTCCAAACAACCAATTTGCAGATGAACCATTTGCAGAACAAGGGCCACTGCTCTCAGTCCCCTCGTGGCTGGCGTCATCCTCGAGGCTTTCCAAATACTGCTTTGCCTTTTGGACACGGAGGGGCTAAGCAATGCAGAGTTAGGGTGTGAGGCAGAGGGAATGCCAAGTCAGGCGGAGTTGGGGAGCTTGTTGCGGCCTGTCTAGAGGAGAGAGTGGAGGCCGGGGGCGCTCGCTGGGGCAGATCTCGGGATCAGGTCCTAGTCATGCTGTGGCCTTTGGTCTTTATCCTGAGGCCTTGGAAGGCTGTTGCTCAAGCTGGTCAGATCTGTGTTTTAGAAAAAACCTGCTGCAGCCCTGGGCTGGAGGAGGCTGAGCTTGGCAGAGACCTGCCGGGGAGGTCTGTCACTCATCACTCGTCATTGCGCAGGAGGTGGTGCGGATGGAGCTCTGAAAGCAGGAATCTCAGAATCTCCAGGAACGCTGTTGAGAAAGCCCTGTTACCATTGGCACTTGCTGCCCAGCGCTCTTTTAAGGGGCCACAAAACTTATCTCTTGATTTCTTGAATAACTTTTCTTTCTGTTCTAGAGAGGTTGATGCTGTCTTAAAGTATCTGAAACAGCAGTGTCACACCAGGAAAGTTGGCGTCGTGGGATTCTGCTGGGGTGGAGTTGCTGTCCATCACATAATGATGAAATACCCAGAAGTCAGGGCAGGCGTGTCGGTCTACGGTAAAGCTGCCTCGTACATTTTCCACAATGAAAGCTGGGGGAGTGGTAGAGTGACAGTGGCCAGAAGCCTCTTCCAAAGCTAAAGGTCCCAGGTGTGCCACAAAACTCAGACTTGCAGAGATGGCCCCTCTTAAGGAAATGGTTTTAAAAATCTGAAGGTAGAGGTGGAGGTGTGTAACATCCTAACCAGAGGGAACCTGGGTCCCCTAACCCTGAGGTCTCAATTTCTTCACCCAGGATGAAGGGGGTAACATTTCTTTCCTTGATAATGGTTAATACCAAGCAATATTTTAATGAGCAACAGCTATGAAAAGATTTTTCCAAAATATAAATTATTCTTAACTGCTCATGTGTGCACATGCGCGCGCACACAATATAAAGTGGGGAAGGAAAGACCCACTCTAAAGTGTAAATAGCAACATGAACATTTCAGCCGAACAAACCAAAGGTGTCATAGCAATGACGTAAGAACATTGTGTCTGCGTATTGGAACGGGTTACTTAATGATATGGAAGCATTTGACCTTGGCTTTCTTTCATAATTTTATATTCCACAATTGTACTAATAATTCTTATTTGAATTAATGGTTCCTCACTTACTTTTAGCGTTAAAAAAGAAAACTTTAAATATTTACTTACACAAAGAAAACAAGCTGCCAGCTGCCACTGTGTGCAATGGGGCCGACCCATTATTGGCCGCCTGCTTAGCGCCTTTGTGTGAATGAGCAGAAGGCGCTCCGGAGTGGACGCCTCGCGCACGCCCCCTGGTGGCCTCCGCTGTGCAGTGCAGGCTGCAGCTCTGGGCGGTGAGACTCGGAGCCCTGGGGCATGAAACCGCTGTCCAGCCGCTTATGTGGCCACAACAGAATAGGGCAGGGAGCGTCGCCACCTTTCCTGTGGCTCCCTGCCTTCTAGAGTGGCGTTACAGGTAAGGGGAGGCTCCCTGGGTTACCTAGCTTTGCTTTACTGCCAACAGGAAATGGAATACCTTTTTTTCTCCTACCTACTGACAAGGACTCTATGATCACCCTTGAGCCAGACTCTTCTGTGAGCCTTTTTTCTGAGTGGGCCCCAACCGTGGGCTGTGTCCTTAGGCCACTGGGTCAGTTTAGCGAGAACCCCCCTCCCCTGATATGTGATCAGATCCCTCACGCCCCACCCTCGATGGCTTGTCTCCCCCCCTGCCTTCAGCAAGAGCCCTGTCAAGTCATCTGGCTAGAATCCCCGGTACCTTGATGATTCCTTTTAGTGATTTTCCATCCACTGGCCTTCACCCTGCTCCTTGGCCTTGGATTTGGGGTTGAGTCCCCTTCAGTAGTCCCCTTGAATAAAGTCTCCCTCACTATCTTTAACAAGTGCCAGAATACGCTTTCCTTTAACACTCCTCTTATCTCAAAATGACAACAGATTTCAAAAAACTTTTACTTATTTTCCAATAGGACCGGCACACCCACAGTTGTCCGAATCCCCAAGGCTGAACACACTTGATTAAATGCTCTCTAAAATTCTGAAGGCATTTTAGAAGGATGAAAGCTGAGTGTTATGAGTGACTAGCTAGGACCAGGGGCTGTGCCCAGGGACTTCACACGAGTGGTCTCATCTGAGCACAAACAACCCGTCACATGGCGGCTCCACCCTTTGCCTGAAAACCCTTGACACAGAACCTGTGGGGCTTGAGTAGACCGTGAGAAACTTCCAGAACAGCACTGGTCCAGATCTGAAAGTTACCACCTCTTGGTAAGCAAAGGCATGTGTCCAGAGGGAACATGCATCTTTACCTGACAAGCAGCCAGCAAAGTCTAAAGCCATCATTTAATGGCCTGATTCCTAGTGAGTGAGGGGGAGAGGAGGATGATCTGAGTAAATAACTTCCTCTTTGAGCCCAGTTTTATAAGGTCAGGGCACTTGTGTGAAATTGCTAAAAAGAAAACTAACAAAACCCCCAAAGCACATGTTGTCATTTGAAAAATCAAACTCAGATCCTTGTGTCCCTTTCTGGTTCCCCAGGCATCGTCAAAGACTCTGAGGATGTGCACAGTTTAAAGAACCCCACGTTGTTCATTTTTGCTGAAAATGATGCTGTGATTCCTCTTGAGCAGGTAAGTTGGCATCTTTCCTCTTTTCGTCTCTACGTTGAATTAGATGACTTAATAGTTTGGGGAAAACAGCCCAAAGGGTTCATTTTTTGCTCCAAATATTTTTCAACATTAAAGTTTTAAAGGTGAGTTTCATTGGGGACTTTAAGGGGGATTGTAACCCCAAAGTGCTCCTGGTGTGGCTGGTTACTGGGCTTAGAAGTTGGCCCTGCCTCCCTGTCCCCCACCGCCCCCCAGTGTAACCCACCAGTTATCATAAGGGCTCTAGCCTTAAAGGCATGGCTTTGTTGAATCCAGCACAATTGATAAGGGAAAAACAGAAAGAAACTGGTTCAAAAGCAGTCGTTTGGAAATAACTCTTGTTATTCCTAACCAATACATTATATTAATATAAATTTCAAACAACTTATATTTGAATACATTGAAATGTGTATTGAATACATTGAATATTGTGTATTTGAATAGATTGAAGGACAGACTGACTAATAGACAAATATATTAATACAATTTCAAATACTTGATGTTGTATCACTTTTCTGTCGCTCTGAATTCTCTCCTTCGCCAAAGGTAGGGACTGTTAGTTATAAAATTATAAGTGAAAAATTGATGAGCATTCAGAGAAGATGCAGCAGATGGAAAATATCGCTAGAGGGTTAAAATCACATCATCATGAAATCTTTTGCGAACCAGGTCTCTTTGCTGACTCAGAAGTTGAAAGACCACTGCAAAGTGGAATATCAAATTAAAACGTTCTCCGGGCAGACGCATGGATTCGTACATCGCAAGAGAGAAGATTGTTCGCCTGAAGACAAGCCCTATATTGACGAGGCGAGAAGGAACTTACTCGAGTGGCTGAACAAGTATGTCTAGCCACGGCCAAGTGCAAGCCTTCTCTAAATCGCTCTCACCCAGAAATTTGCTTGGATCTAATTTTCACTTTATATAAAAAATAAATCAAGGAATCCTGAAATTCATGATGCCATCTGAAACACACATTCAGTAGGCAAAGTCAGTGGATGAAGTCCTTTCATTTTTATCATGGGCATAAATAAAAATTTTAACGGCAGGTCAGTACCGGAAGAATTTGGATGAGGGAGTCATATCTTAACTTTTAGTAAAAGCCTAGGTCTACCCAGGGACCAGCTGATGGCTCAGCCTTGAATGAAATCCTTTAAATTGACTAACTTGGCAAAACCGTGAAGTGCATGAACTGTAAAATCAGGTAGATTAAAAGCCCAACTTGACTGGACATTCATCTCCGCCTTAACACAGGTGGATTTGTTCGTATGTTGCACTATGAGATATACTGAGATTAAAATAGGGTTCCGTTGACCTAATTATATCGAGCTAATAAACTTACTTTCTGAGTTTTTGAATTTGTGGCTTTTTCTAAAAGCTAATAAAACACGATGGATTGAAGTCATCATCCAGCTGACTCCTAGTGGTGGTTTTTTTAAACAGTGACGTTCGGGGTCCCTGGGGCTGGGGCTGCATCAGAAGTCTCTCCTGTGTTCAGCCAGAAGGGTGTGGGGTCTAGGGTTAAGTTGCAGTTTTTACATTTATTTATTAATTTTTCTTCTTTTTTTTTGATGGAGGTATTGGGGGTTGAACCCAGTACCCAGCCCATGCTATGTCTGCGCTGTACCACTGAGCTATACCCCCCCCCCGACTTTTACATTTAAATTGATTAAAAGGAAATCAGATCAAGGACCCAGCTCCTTGGTAGAACCTGTTGAGTCAAGCCCTCAGGAGCTACAGGTGGCCTATGGGAACCGTGTTGGACGGTGCTCGTCTACACTGGTGAAGCCACTTCACCTCCTCCAGCTGCATCCTGTTTGATTCTCCGTTAATCCTGTCATTCTCCCAGGTGACAGCCTCAGTTCCAGCCCAGAGAATTTCTTTCTCTGGAGAACTCCTCATGACTAGGCCAGCTGGCTATCCATCCAGCCAGCCCTGTGGTGTCTAAAGACACCCTGCAGCGGCTCCCTCCCCCTGGTGGGGCCATGGGGTTGTGGGTGGACTTTCAGCCCAGTGTGCGTGGCCAGCTGGGGGCCATTTCTTGTCGGTGCTGGGGTTCCGGGAGGGAAACTCGGGCACTTCCCTTCTGGAAGACAGGGAGCAGGAAGGATCTTGCCGCCTCGGGGACCCACACCCTCTTCCGGCGCTGGGCCTGCAGGGGCCCCTGGGCTGCTCTTCTGGTGAGAACAGCAGGGGGGCAGAGATGGGCAACCCCCCTCCTGGCAGGAGGGAGCCAGGGGCCTGACCAGGTAGGGGCGGAGAGGGGAGGAGGGGTCCTGGGGCACTTAGGAGTGGGCTGGGTGGACGCAGGGACCCGGCTGACGTCCCTGGAGGGGGAACACGGGAAGAGAAGCAGGCTGTGGGCAAGAGTTTGGTTTTGGTCCAGCTGGAATATCGGTTGGGTTTTCTTGGGCTGCAAATGACAAAGGCCCGCTAATAAATAGTGTCTAAGAGAGTAACATTGAAGTCTCTCCCAAACACCCTTGAGTGGAGCCTGGAGGGGTTCAGGGCCTTACTGGTGTCAGGGGACGAGGGAGGTGCCTGCCCTCCTGGGTGTGCTTGGCCTCACTAACCACCAGCCCCGCGGGAAGGGAGGGAAGGGCTTTTTCTGTTCCTACTTCTGTTAGGGAGGGACTTCCCAGATACCCACAGCTGGCTTCTCCGTGCAGGTCAAGGAGGCTGAGCGAGCATTGGGCAAAGGGGAGTCTGTGGCCAGGACTCATCGGGCCACAACTCATCCTGGGGCTGGACACAGTGAGGGAGGGAAGTGTGGAGACCCATCTAGGGGGGTGTGGTAGAAGCAGCCCCACGTGGACCTATAGATTTGGAAGATTTGGAAGCCACCTGCTGGGCGTGGGCCAAGGGAGGCTTGGAGTAAGATGAGGGCGGGGTGGGGGAGAACCGGGAGGCAGGAGGGGAGGGTTCCAAGTGTCCAGGCCTCCTGGGTGGCTTTGGGGAACTTGAGTAAATTCTCTGACCCTCAGTTTTTTTCAATGTGAAATCTACAAAATGAAGAAAGTGACATTATTTTGCAGAGTAAACAGTCTCGTGTGGACATGCCATCTGCGTGCCTGTGCTCAGTGACTGTGGGCCCGTGAGATGCAGCTGTTTCTGAACGTAGGTGTCAGCCTTATGGGGGGGGGGGCTGGCTGCGGGGAGGACTAGGGAGGAGTGAGGTGGAGGGGCCAGAGGGGCCAGAGGACAACTGGAAGAACTTTCATGACAGTTGAGGGAGGAGTTTCAAAAAGGAGGCAAAAATTAAAAGTAAAAAAAACAAAAGTCCAAGGTGTGTGTGAAACAGGACAGATTCCATCGCAGAGCATCCTGGGGAGTTGGCCGAGGCCGATGGGTGGCAGCCGGAGTGGCCCTGCGAAGGGCTGGGGTGGCGGTGGGTGAGGAGGGGGCGGGAGAGAGCGCAGGGCACAGGCAGGCGTGAGGGAAGAGCCCAGGGGCCAGGGCCGAGGGGGTTGCTTTGTTTTGCTTTTTGCTTTTTGCTTTCTGAGGGGAGGTACTTGGTGGGAGGCGCTAAGGGGCTTGAGGATGCAGGCGGAGCCTAGTCCTGGGTGAACCCGCTGGATGCTCTGACTCCCTGGTGCTCCGTGCCCAGGGCGGCTGGCGGGGGCCCTCATCACTGCCCTCTCCAGGGGACCAGGCTGACCAGCCCCCTCCGCCGTTGAATTGCGCTCATGGCTGTGCTGGGAGGGGAGCCCTGGAGGGTCCCGCATTGGCGAGTAAATGCTTTGGCCTGGGAATGAGGCTTCTCATGGCTCACTGGCCTGAGCTGGTCCCGTGCCCCACCGACCACGAGAGTCCACAAGTGCTACCCACTCAGGTGCCCAGAAAGCTGCCCGTTGGTGAGAGTCACTAATGAGCACCCCAGATGTGGAATTAAGGAAACCAGCTTGAGAGGAGACAGAATCCGAGGGGTGCTGGGTGGGAAGAGACCCATCTTGAGCAGGGAGGACACCCCCTGCCACAATCACTGAGGCAAAACAGGAGGATGTGTTTCCTGGCGCTGCTGTGACCAATGATCACTAACAAGTTTACTATCCCGCAGCTCTGTAGGCCAGAAGCCCAGGTGCGCTCAGCTGGTTCCTTGGCTCTGGGTTTCACAAGGCCAGTGTCAAGGTGTTGGCTGGCTATTCTCACAGCCCGAGGCCCTGGGATGGATCCATTTCCAAATTAAGTACAGCTGACCTTGAATACGTGGGTCCACTCACATGCGGACATCTTCCTAAACACTACGGTACGACATGATTCGCCGTTGGCTGAATCCTTGCAGGTGGAACTGAGTATACAGAGGTCCCATGGATGCGAGGGGCCGGCTATAAATTACTCTCGGATTTTCACGCACAGATGGTTGGCGCTAACACCTGCCAACTGTACCTCCCGGCTTTTGGGACAATTGTTCCTTGCAGTTGTAGGACCAAGGCCCGGTTTCCTTCCTGTCAGCTGGGGGCCGCCCTCAGCTCCCAGAGGCCTGTCTTTGGTGCTTGCACAGGGTCCCTGCGTGTCAGAGCCGGTATGGGTACTCAATCCTCAGGCTACCCCTCCCTTCTGCCGTGCCCTGAGGGCTCCTGCCGATCACACTGGGTCCACCTGCATCACCTCCCGCTCTTACCGTCAGCCACTGAGTTCTTAATTCCACCTGCAAAGTCCCTGCACAGCAGCACCTAGTTAGCCTCTGATGCACAACCAGGCTGAGGGGGGGGGGGAGGGGGCAGCTTTAGAAGGCCGCCCGCCACGAGGAGCTGGGATGGGTGGGCGGCCGAGACCAGGTGGGAGCACAGAAGCTGCAAGTTCACTGCCAGCTTCAATTGTCTTTGAACCAGGAGGCAAGACCGTCAGGTAAGACTTGGTTAAGTGCAGATTTTCAGTGCTTGTGTTAAAAATATCTACTGTATAAACGAGTTTATTTTAGTGAGTGAATGGTGCAAATTATGCAGCGTCTCTTGGACTTGACAACAACCAGGATTATCGTGAGGTACTAATTTAGCAGTTCTCAAGTATTTTGGTCTCAACATCCCTGTATCGCTGAAAAATGTAATTCAGGGCCCCCTCCCCACACCTGCTGCAAGAGCTTATGCTTCTGTCGGTTATACTCGTTGGCATTTAACCTGATAGAAACTAAGACTAAAAAATTAAGCAAATCTTTATTTTAAAATAGTAATGAACACACCAAATGTTAACGTAAATGATTTTTCGTATTTCCCAAAACCACAAAAGTGAAGAGTGGCACCGTTTTCCACTTTTGCAAATCTCAACGTCCCTCTAACAGGACAGGGAACTGACCCGCTAATAGCACACTCAGCGCGACGCAGTCTGGCTGGAGTGGAAGCACGTGAAGACTCCGCCACAGGCGCACGTACGGTGGGTGGGAAAGTATGTTGTCTTCCGCAAAACCGGGGATATTCCTTTTTAATCTATCCCCAAATTCGGCAAGTGGTAGTTTCAGTAAACTTTTCACTGTTACGTCGGCCCACCCCCCACTTAGAGGAGATCTACTCACGCACGGGACCGTGCTAGCCCGACACCTGGCCAGGCCGCGTTTACTGGCCTGTCAGCACCTGGAGCTTGGGCTTCCAGCCTCCAGAACTGTGGGAAGCACTTGTGGTCTCAGCCCCCAGTCGATGATACTTTCTCTGAAGGAGCCTGAAGTAAGCCAGTTGTCCTACTGAAGTGACAGGGTCACTATGTTCATTTTTAAGCCACCGTCTGTCATACACCCAAGTGTCAGTCACCCTGTGAGGCCAGCGTGCCATGAGGGCCTGGTCCAACCAGACAACTGCCCCTGCCTGGGATGTGAGTGCCAGGCCTCACGCCCTCACTACATCAGGGTGCAGGGAGACCTCAGGACACAGCGACGTGCACTGATCAAGGCCACCCTTCAGTGGGAGCAGCTTCTTAAGTAGGGGGAGGTGTTGAGGAACAGACTTAGCTGACTCGGGCTCGGGTGAGCTTTACCCTCACTGCTTCTGCACCATCAGTGCAACTGTCAACACGGCGAAAAAGGCAAATCAGCTCAGAGTGAGACTACCCCTGACCTCATGGCCCCTTGAAAGCCACCGCTGTCATCTACCCACATAAACACAACAGCTCTCAGGACATGACCCGCGTTCAACGGGCAGGACATCCCAGGACGGAGCCAGAATGGGGACAACGCACGGGGCCTCCGTGACAAGCACACTTAGGATGCTGGTACTCATCAGCACTGCACTCACACCGCAGCTTGTGCCGGTGTGACCTCACGGCAACGAGGACGTCCCACAACCCTGTGGTGGGAACAGGCAACTCTGACGGTGTCTACAATCAAAGATCCACCCACCGAGGCTGATGCAACACTTAAATACATTTAATAGGACCAAGCCCATATTCCTCTCAATGTTAAAATAAATCTTAAGAATGCAACATTTAAAGCAGTTAAAAATAGTTCCTACAGCTTATTAAAAAAAAATCAACTCAAACCCCTCCAATTAAGGCATTTGATGAAATGTTACAGTGAATGTTTCTTAAATTCGAAGAGCAGAATATAAAGGTTGTTCAAAGAGCTCCCTTTAATATAACGAATACAAAACCCGCGAGCCTGTGCCTCTGCAGCATCACGTCTCTGAACAAGTGAAACCACGGAAACCAAACAGCTATTAATGTTTTAGCATCTACAGTGTCTGAAAACAAACGGGATAATAAATAACTGCAGACGCACACGAGACACCATTTATTTAATCACAGCAGTGGATCTTACTCCGACATTTCATCCTAAAGTTTTTCCTTATTCTTCAGCTTCTCCAGGCTTACGGATGTCATCAATCTTCAAGATCATTCTAACCATTTGTGTTGCAAGAGATATCTGTTGCTTTTTGCCGATCAAGGTTTCTATGACATGTTGTTGCTTCATATCTGAAAAATACAAACAAATTAATTATCCCAAAACAGCATACACATTTTCTGCCAACACCTTGCTCTGATTTATGGAACCACAGTAAAACTTCATAAATACGAATTTGGGATTCATCAGACCCAGTTATATTTTCAGAGAAATCTACTTTCATCACTTCCCAGGACATTCTGGAATGTGGGGGGAAGGGTACCCCTCTCCAACGACAGGCTGAGTTTCTCAGGGACTTGCCAAAGGGAGAGTCGTTCAGCGACATCTCACCCACAGAGTGCTCAACACCGTACCTCAGTAAGCCCGAAGTGAGTAAAACCTGACTGTACCTGAAATGTAAAGTAACTCCAAGAAAGACCTAAGAATGGTATATTTTAGCAAACCAAGCATTCACGTTAAAGCAATTTAAATATCTGCCTGACAGAGTCACTACTGTTATTAAAATCTTTGGGGTGTTAACCTGAAAACCAGAACATACCTTTAAGAGTTCTAGATTTCTAAAAACAAAACCCAAAACAACCCGTTGGGAGACTCTGTGGTCAGGACTGACTGCAGAACCCCAGACACGCCTGGTGAGCACAGGAATCACCGGGACCACCTTCCCAACGAGCTCAGGCCGCACGCCCTGTCCAGCAGATGGACTAGTGAGAGCCACGGAGTCACAGGGCCCCTCGTGCATACGCACCCTTAATTACGGGCACAATCACTGAACCAGCTGTCAACCAGAAGTCAGCTTCAGAGCTGTTTTACATGACGTACAGGATCCACACTGACAAACGTGCACGAGAAAGTAAGATGGGGATTCTTTTCTAAAACTTGGGATTAAAATGGAAGTCACCTATAGAATAAACACCACACTGTAGTCTGTTATTACTAAAATTGGTTTTAGCTTGCCAAGACCAGCAGTGCAACAACTCCCAAGGTAATTAAATCAACCCTACAATCCAGGGCCTGAACACCTGAAGTGTGTACTAAAAAGACACGGTACTCAGGGCAGACACCACACACCACATGGCCACACAGCATGTGACTGCTCACTTTAAATCACACCACAGCCCCATGGAGCAGTGATGGCGCCTCACCGTTTGTTCCCTTGTGCAGACAGTCAATCCCAAGGGCAGGGTTCATCTCCTTCACTTGTCTGGCTCGGACTTCGGTCATGGTCTGGATGGGGTTCATGCCGCTGTTCTCAGAGAGGGCCATGGGGATGACCTCCAGGGCGTCGGCGAAGGCTCGCATGGCGTACTGCTCCAGGGTCGGGCACTGAGGGGACACGGGGTTGTTCACAGTCAGTGTACTTGAAAAAAACCCCAGCAGCTATTTGGAGTCATAATTAAATTACATGCTTTTAAAAGCTAACTTGTGAAGAATTCCAAGAACAGGCTGTCAATACAGGATCAGGCTGAAGAAGGTGTACGTATGAGAGCAAAGTCCAAACAAACCAGCACTTACTGCTTTATTCTCAGTTACAACGTTTAATTCTGAATTTCAAGTAACATTAAGAGTGTAGAGATTTACTGTCGAGGCCAGAGTGTCTGAGAAGGGCTGGGCTGGGCTGGTTCACAGTAACCTGCAGTGGCACACGGGCATGACACAGCGCACGAGCGCTTGCTCCCTGGGGGCCCCGCAGCCCGCCGGCCGGACGCCCCGCACAGCCCAGAGAGGGGAGCCTGCAAGTGCACCTCACCTTGTCGGCCTCCTGGCTGACGGCCAGAGCACAAGCGATCTCGGCAGCGCCGCCGCCGTACACCACGCGGTTGTCCCGGACGAGGTTCCGGATGACACACAGAGCGTCATGAAGAGACCGTTTTGCTTCCTCAATGATCTAGGGAAAAACAATTTTGCCTAAATTGACGTGGCCACACTTCAATCATTTCAGAGCCAAACACCGGGCACCTCTGGTTTAATCTCAGGGCTTGCTGGGTACTGGGAGTATTCCTACCCCGTCCCAGGAAAACCAAAACCCTTGGTTACAACAGAGGGCGAGGGCGTGCCGGAATACTTGTCAGACTGTTTCTTTATCTTCCTTTTCTTCCCTGTGACGCAGTTAGAAAAAAATAAAAAGACGCAGCCTCAACTCGTTCGGGCACACGAGCAAGTGAAGGGGTCAAACAAAACTGAAGGAGAATCCTCATGAGTCTCACCCACCACCACGCACTACACCCATCCTGGAGAAGGACGGGCGTCCAAGGTTACTGCCTGGGTTCCACTTCTGCCCAGGGATTGAGGAGAGGCAAGTGGGCCGTGCAGAACTGATCGTGGGCCGTGGTCTTCAGTCACTTCCACCACCATGTCACTGTCCCTCCAAAAAAGACGGCCCTGTCTCTTATGGTAACCATCTCTCAGTTAAATACACTATGGGAAAATCCAAATCACGTTCCCAAATCGGACAAAATGTAGGACAAACAGCTGAGTCCTCACCATCTTATTTCCTCCTCTGATGAAGATGGTGACCGCCCTGGAGTTCTTACACTGCTCAATGACCAGCATCTTGTCTTTAGTTGTCCCGAACGAGATCTCCTTCACTAGACCCGCGAAGCCCAGCTTCTCGGGCGTCAGCTCTGAGAACCGTGGGACGATACGCCCCCCGGTGGCGATGGCGATCAGCTGTGCAGAAGGCCGGGAAAGAGGCTAGTGAGTGCAGCCCAAGTTCCCACCATGATCAAGCCAAACCTGCCCTATAACCCGGTGTTCACTAGGACTGCTGCCCACTCTGGCCCAGAAGTTCCCGGGTCCACCCCAGAGGCCTTGTCCCATGACCAAGGTTCTGAAGAAATGGGCATTCTAGTCCCGCTCCAGTGGGCCTGGCACCCCACTCTGCCCGCCCGTCCTGGGCCGGGCCGCAGGGCAGAACAGCGAGGCTGGGACACTGGGGGACAGACCATGCCTGCAAAGGCTGTTAGTATTTCTGTGGCTGACAGAGGTGGGCAACCAGCCTTCTTGCCTGAGAGACCACGGAGACAGCCAGTGAGGACACAAGACAGGACTTCAAAATGCAATCAAACAGCAGAAATACATACAAAAACCTAAGAAAGGTCCCATATCCCCCCTCCCTAGCGCACCCTCCTGCCTCAGGAGCCCGGGCACAACGCGGTGATGTGCTCTGCCAGCACGCGGGCCCAGGAGCGCACCCCAGGCTCAGCCTGCGTTCAGTCTCTTCCCAGGGAGCTTCCTACCTCGATTTCAGGTCCTCCTACCCAGCGAACCGCAGGCAGGTTGTTCTGAAGAAGTAAATGGTTCGCTTCATCATCAAAGCCCCACTGGCAAATAGCCAGATTGGCGCCAGTTTCTTTAATCTGGGAAGACAAATGCCAGTCATGTTAATAAATATAAGTATTCTTTGTGCTCTAACGTTTGAAAAAGATTGAAAAAAGGCGTGAAACATAGTTGGGTGTGTAGGGCAGTGCGTTAAATAAAGCACAGAAAAGAAAAGGAAGCACCCACGTGTCTGCTCTCCGTCAGCTCTGAACATAAACATGAACACGCATCGCTGGGAAGCATCTCGTTTTTAAACAAGGCTTTAAAATTTAGCAGTTCGCGCGAACGCCCACTGCTGTCCCAGTGAAGCAACACAGGACGTGCCAACAGGGCTAGCGCCCTGCTCTGGGGAGACCAAGGTCAACAGCGCCGTCCCTCACAGAAACCTATGAAGCAGTTTATTTTTGTGTTTAACCAAAAACTGAATCTTACACTTTTCTGCAACTTGCTTTTCTCACCTGAGTGGACTATCCTCTGTGGGTCGAGACACAGGCTAATTCAGAGGCTGGCAGAGGCCCTCCTGCTTCTAGTCAGAACCCACCCCGGCAAATGGCTAAGCGACTTGTTCCAGGAGGGCGGCAGTGATCAGAACGGTCCATCCCTCCTCGCTGGCGATGACCACTGTACTCCTGTCTCTGCACTCTACACCCGGCTCTCTACCTCCTCCCTTCCTTCCTGACCCTCTGGAACCTACCAGGGGCCCCTGGAGCTCAGTCCATTATCAAACTCCTTCTGGGCAATGTTTCCTTTACATTCCTGCTGTCAACAAATGCTGGTTGTTCCCTGAAACACCAGCCTGCACTGGCATTCTCTCCAAGTGGCTGTTCTCCTCCCACAAGCTCAAAGTAGGAGGGGCCCTTCTTGCTCCTCTTGGTCACCCCGTGTGTCTCTGGGTCTGTCTCATTCTTCAAAATGTGAGCATCCATCCCCAGCACCATCCGTTACCATTCCTGGCAACCTGCACATCTATTGACACAATCCATCCAACCCTGTGAGCATCTGAATCCCTGTCATCTTTGCCTCCAGTGCACCTTGGTCAGTGATCCTGAAGCCCAGATGACAAGCTTTTATTTATACCACTCTTGCCAGCCCACTCAACCCCACCGCCTTGCTGTTCCCTGCCTATGCCAACCATGTTCTGGCCTCAGGGCCTTAGCACATGCTGCCCATGTCCACCTCACCTCAGCCTGGAGTGCTCCTCGCCCAAATATGCTGCTGTCACTTCTATGAGGCCTCTGCTCACATGTCACCTCCTTAGAGGCCTCTGTCCAGTGTCTTTAACACAGTCCTCACCCACCTGCCCCTTATTCTGCACCCCAAGATCAAGAGTTCTGCTTTATTTACTGCTGTATACCCAGTGCCTACAACAGGGCCTGGTATGGTTGGGCACAGAGAAGTATACCGTGAAACCACAAATGAAAACTCAACAACCCCCCTCCCCTCAAACACACTGAAAAAGCTTCCGGTTTGTTCACTGTGATAATGTTCTAACAGATGTCCACGTTCATGATCCTTGAGTCCTGGTGTTCTAAGCTCCCAAGAAGAGAGTCCTTGAAAGAGGAACTGCTCCTTCGGGGAGCAGGCACACGTGAAATGTTAACAGCCAGAGAAAGAGTTAATACGGTATTTATAAAATAATACTCTTGACCTGTTTAAGCAAAGAACTGGGATTACTATGACTGCATCCTGTTTGATTTCAGTTGTTCAGTAACTCTTGTCTAAATGTTTTATTTATAAATCTCAAACCTGTGCTAAGCCACATTAAACTTGTTCAAACCTTGAACGTACTGGCTTAAACGTGTCCAGAGCAAGTAAAATCAAAAGCACAGCTCCAGGTACCAAGCAACGCTGGGGCACCCCACACACGTTACCATTTGAAGACGCTCCTTCTCACGCCTTTCTGTGCCATTTGATTTTTCTCATTGTTTATCAATTTTATTAGTAAAAGTGAAGGAAAGAAGTATACATTGTTAATACCTTATTTGTAGCTACAAAAAATGTCAAGATAACACAGGTCGGCACCATGTGTATTCACTACCCACAGCTAACTACCGCACCCTCTGAGAGCTTAAACTTCACCAAGAGCCATGGTAAGACTTACTTGCCGAATCATCTCTTCAAACTTCTCCTTTTCATATTTCTGAAGGGCTTTAAAATCTTCTACAGAGGTCACATCCAGCTTATGCTTCGTCTTTGGTTTTGGTGGTTCAAAGGGACAGGTGAGAATTGCAATCTTGGCATCTTCCACTTGCTGTGGAGAGAAATAGAGCCCTGAAGTGCTGGGCCAACGAGTTAAAGGCCTGAAGCTGCGGGAGCCCCGACTTACTTTTGGCATCTGTGGGTGGCTGAAGTCCTTGTCTACGATCACGCCCTTGATCAGCTTAGTGTCCTCCAACCTCCCGCCCACTTTGCCTTCTACTTTAATGAGCTCAAAGTCAACGTCTCGGCGCTGCATGTCAGCCACAGTGAGGACAGCATTCACGGCAATCTCGGCCATCTGTCGGTGGCAGCTGTTAACCCTGAGGAAACACGAAACAAACCTTTTCCACTCTTCTTCAATGACGACCGCTGTCAGAAGACGTACACGCTAACTCGAACACGACCCAACATCCTGGAACTCACAGATGTACAAAACCATGTTCAGGGTCCTAGAGAAGAATGCCACCAAACTTGCACCTTCAATAGTCTGGGGAGGGATTACCAACAGTAACTGAAATGTACTATTTGTATCTATTATGAATGTTTCTAAGAGAACACTGAAGTATAGCAAGAACCAAAATTTTTCCAAGATTTGGTTACTTTTTAATACTATTAGCATTTCCAAATCTAAAATAGAATGGGAAAGACAGGAAACCCCCAGAGAGAAGCCAACCTTACCTACAGGAGGTGCTGCACTTAATGAGATACGGAAGGCCTGACCACATCAGTTACAGGGGGGGCTGGTACCTTTTTTTTGAAAGTTTTGAAACCTTTGAAAAGATTGCTCAATAATTTTACTTTTGATTCTGGAAAAACCAAAGGGAACTCTAGTACTTGAAATACAGTGCCTGAAATCTTGAGTCACCTGGAAAAGATAACCATGAAACTAAAATATTGTGTCCTAAGTGGCTGATTTATGTTTTATGCTGAATTTATTTGGCTCTTGTCAACCCATCTGAACGTTTTCTATGGTAAAGATCTACACATAATGGGGTTTTATAAAGACTTGCAAATAAAGCAGGGTCAACATACAAAGTCATTATAACATAGGATTTGTGCATCTCAGCGAAGTGTGATGCCCTCCTTCCAATAGCAAAACAGTGCCGTCCCTGTGCTGGAGGCCACCCGGGGGTCACCCTTGCACAGGAGCTAGTTTCAGCTCAGACCTGCAACAAGGGGACAGCTGGCGTCACTGAAGACCTCCTGGTTTAACACAGCACCGCAGGGGATGTCCTTGCCTGGGGAAGAAGGCAGCAGACATTTTTGTTGTACCTCCCCTGACCTCTGCGTTGAGACCACACCTTCCTTTTTGGCACAAATTAAAAAATTTCTCAAATTGGTATGAGTTAAGAACAATAGTGTAAAAAGGCACTGGATTGTTATGCCTCATTATGACAAGAGTCCATAAGTCTCTATTGTTCAAAGTGTGTCCCCTGGCAGAAGTTGCTTTGAGTTTCTAGGGGGCAAGAGCCTTGTGTCAAGACTTGGCCACAGGCCTGGCAAACAGTAGGTACTATGTAAACATGAAAATACCTGATGTAAGTCAATTGCAAGATTGACCTTCTACACAAATTAAAATTCTGATCATTAAGTTGCTTGTTAAATGGATAAGAACCCCCCCAACTCAGTGGATTCCTAGGAAAGAAATGATAGAAGGAATTTTATGAAAAATTAACATATCCCACAAGTAGGACTTTCTTCTAACACAGCTTATCCTGCTAAATTAAAGAACATACAGCTTACAAATATTATCAAGAGAACTTAATACTCAAAACTGGAAATTCAGCTTCCAACTAAAAACCAAGATGCAAATGTCTACACTTGCAGTCTTCTCATCAAATCAATACAAAACCACCACTGATAACTTTGAGGTGCCTTCAGAACAAGCACACGAACCCTGCCTCCCTGCAAACGCCAATCACAGCCCTGTACTGCACACGCACACTTTGGAGCCCAGCGTGGTCTTTGCGGTCTGGATCAGGGGCTCAGTGTCCTTTATGTCGACAAGGACGCTGTCACTGATCTTGTCTAGGTGCTCGATGGCGATGCGGGCAGCCTGCTCATAGCCGTCGGCGATCCTGATGGGGTGAATGCCACGGTCCAGCAGCTGCTCGGCCTCTTCCAACAGGGCGCCAGCCAGAACTGTGGATGAGACAGCACATAACTGGTTGAGGAAACTGCTAGAATGCAAAACCAATTAGATGCTGTCCTGGAAACATGAAGGTTCCAGAATTAAGCTGGAAGGATCTCAGAGGCTGAGGCCATCTAATCTATCTTTAAAAAGGGAGCCTCTTGTTTTGGTTCTAACAAACTTCTAACTGGTACCCCATATAGATAGATGTTCAATTCTCAGTGATGTACAGGATGTAACTAAAAAAAAAAAAAAAAAGAAAAAAAAGAATAAAAAGCATATAAAAAATTCCTCACAAGGGGAAAAAAACTTGTTTTCTGGACCAGGGACTTCTAGTCAATGAAATTTATGTTGGTGATAAGAGGATTAAAAAAATTCGTTTATCACTTCTCTCTCTGCCCCTCAACCTTCCCTTCTCCTCTCATTTCAGCATCACGACCACAGAGTTTGTTTTAATACTGCTGCACTCCAAGCACATCCAGAGCAGTGAGAACAGAGCTTGGTACCCAACAAATACTTGGCTGAATAAATGAATTCAAATCTCACCTACAAGAAAAGTAACATTACAGACACTAATCTCATCAACCTCCCTGGAACTTTTAATCTAGAACAGCTGCCTAACTCTACCCCAACCTGCTTCCTCTTTCATGATGGCGACAGTTTTGAAGAGTCTGGGCCACTTGTCTTGCACCGTGTCCTCCAGTTTGGATTTGTCCCACTGTCTCCTAATGACCTGATCCAGAGTAAATGTTCTGAGCAGAAGTGTCAGACCTGTAACAGTTAATAACACCTCCTAAATGAGAAAGCGTACTGTGCTCTTCCTTACCAACCACTCCAGTGGTTCCATCTCCGATTTCATCATCCTGTGACTTGGACAGCTCCACCATCAGCTTGGCGATCTGGTGATCGACATCCATCATACTTAAAATGGTGGCCCCATCATTGGTTACAGTCACATCGCCATCCTTATCCACCATCATTTTATCCAGCCCTAAAAGATACCAATGTTTAAAATGGCTCTGGGCAAAAAACCAAAACAAAACAGAAAACCTGTAAGAAAAAGTTACCTTGACCTCTTGACCCAGTTCCTATCTGGGAATTTATTATAAATAAAAGTCAAGAATACATCAAAAAGGACACTCCCCTTTCATTTCTTAACTTCTGTTAGAAAGTAGAATGTTAGTCTCTTACCATTTGGTCCAAGTGATGTTTTCATTGTATTTGCTACAGCCTTTGCTGCCATTATATGAGACTAAATGAAACAAACACAAATATATATAATTGTAAGTTACATATAATTGTAAGTTAAGAACATAGAGCTGATACGTTATAAAAATCACTTATGACAGATTCCATTCTCTAGAAGCTTCTACATTTAAGCAGCAGCAGACTGGTCCACATCTAACTGTGACAACTTCACAATTTTCCCTCCAAATGTCTGGTTTCCCGTCTTCCTATGTTACCATCGTCACCCCAACCCAGAGCAGGTCCACAGCACCTTACATATTTCCAGGGTCTCTTATCTCATCAATCCTTCAGATTTATCCTCCGTCCAGCTAAGCCATCCATTTTTCTCAAATGCGTTGCCAACCAGTCCCCAGACCTTAAATAACTCCCCAGTACCCCAACACTCAAGTCTGAAGCCGTTCTTCAAAGCCGTCCACGATCTGAGATCGAGCTCCCTCCCGGTGAGGACAGCCTATGCCTGTTCCCCTAACACACCCTCTGATCCCTGAAGCGCTGATGCACAGGAGACCCTCCTCTACCCATTGAAGCCCTGGCCAACTTCCAAAGCAGTTCAAACCCACACGTTCTCTGAAGCCTCCTTTCCCTTATAACCCCATCTACCAGGTAACAAGACAAAGCCCCTAGATTTGCGAAAGTATTGATAACCCTTAAAACACACTTTGATAAGTCTGTATAATGGAATTTTTAAAGGCTAATAACCATAGGAAGGTGGTTTTTAATCAGGGGCAGTTTTGACCCTCAGGAGAATCTGACAATGCCTGGAGACATCCTTGGCTGTCACCCTTAGAGAGGCGATCGTATTAGGGAGAGGGCAGGGATGCTGCCACACATCTTGCACAGGACAGACCCCATGACAAAGAAGGATCCAGCCCCAAGTATCAACAGTGCCAAGGCTAAGAAGTGGGCTTTAGACCACTGGCTGCCAAGTCAGACAGAGGTGGTCCTGGACCACGGCCCTGTTCTTTACTGGCTCTGTGACCTTAAGCAATTATTTAACTGCTTTGGGACCAAGCTTCCAATTCTATAAAATAATACCTGATTCAGAATGTGAGGACTACATGAGATGTGGCTGATGAAAAATAACCTGTAGCTTCGGTTACCTGGTTATTCTGGGTGCATGTACTGGGTGCTACTTTCTCTGCTGGTCCCATTAGTACGCAAGTGGCTTGACTGCCTACCATGGATCAAAGACTGGGTGGACACTCCCTAAGTTACCCCATTTAATTCTCATCCTCAGCTGATAGGGGTGTACTGCCCTCACTGAAAAAAGTCAGAGAGGTTGTGTTACTTGTCCTAAGTCAAACAAACAGCCCGGGGGAGAATTGAACTGCTTAATTTAAGTAAAACCCCAAGACACTAAGCAAAGAGGGACACCTCAGATCAGGGAACATGGTCTGTATACATCATGTCATAGATTCCACCCCAAATGCTACTTTCCTCTGGTATAGTTCTACTTAAATTGTGATTCTGTTCAAAACCCCTTCAAATGCGTGACTCCCCTCCTATCCCTTAGGATAACATCTTGATTGTGGGGCATTCAAGAACTTCCACTTTGGGAACTACTGTAACGTAAGGTAGACTGCTCTGTTAAAACCAGGCGGTTCCACTACGTGCCATGCATTCTCCTGCCCAGGTCTTTGCTTTTGCTGTTTTCTCTCCCTAAAATGCTAGCTCTCTCCCATTCAAAACCTTACTCCATCTCTGAACAAACGTCAACCTCTAGCGAATGTCTGAAGGACACCCTTCAACTTTTATCTGCATCCCATGACTGGTGGTGATTCCGGTCACACACTGCCTTGTATTGTGGTTATTAGTGACCAATTCTCACTCTTGCAGTAGTATTTTCTTCCTCAAAGGTGTACGTTTTCAATTTTTAAGATACTACATCCAGGAAAACGCCATGTAAAAAGATACTAAAAAAAAAATGAAACGCTGTAAATGACTAAGCCTTTAGGAAATGACAAAGAAAATGAACCTTATTTCTTCTGGGACTGTTGCAGGTACACCAACGGAAGATTAAGAATCAAGAGTCCTAACCCGCCAAGAGACCTGAGAATACCCTCTCCGCGTCTTACTGATGAAAACACTGTACGGAATGACTGCAGGCTGGAGAAATCAGCCGGGACGCGGGTGAACTGAAGCTGCCCCACCCAACTCTGTGAAGGGCGCTTGTGGCTCCAGCCTCACCCCAAATTGGGCCTAAAGGCTTGAACGGTGGCCTTTGCGGGCCCAAAGCGCCGGGTGCAGGACTGGAGGGGGGGGGGGTCCCCCGACCTTCCCCGGGAGCACATGGCAGAAGCGCTCCTAAGTTTGCGCAGGCGCAGTCACTGGGTTCGGCCGCCTCCCCTCATCCCGCTGCCTGTGTGTCCCCGTCCCGTTACCTTGAGGGCCTCAAGTCCCATAAGACGAGACTTGCGGTCCTGATCCTTGATGATGAGGAAAGGCCGGCCATATTCATCAAAGGCGAGGGTCCCCACAGACGTCATGGTGCAGCACCAGGCGTTACACTCCCTCAACCGCCGGCGTCCACTCCGGAACCGAGAGCACACCTTCCTCTCGCGGGACGGAGCGAGGGCTCGCGCATGCGCAGTACAGGCCGCCTGAGACTTATTTCTCACTTGGGACTAGTTTAACGCCAGAGAGTATCTTCTGGAATCGGCGGCCATCGGGAACGTCTATCATCCAGGAAGCTGTGGGGGGGGGAGTTTGAAGACATGGACGGGAACTTTAGAACCCACAAGTCAGGAGCAGATCGAGTCGAGACATTTATTAAAGCTACAAAGTGGAGAGTTTCTGGATAGTTGTCCCAATGAATAACTAATTTATTTAGAGCATTATTTTCTCTCTCCTTCCCACCCCCAGCTCCGAGGAGATGGTAGAATCCACTGCCTTTTCTTAACTGCGGGAAATCTCGCGATGGAGGGAGGAAGAGGTGAGGCCGGCGGCTCGTGGCGGGACTCTTTGGGCCTTCGGTGTGTGTGTGTAGCGTGGGGCTCGCGGCCGGTGTCCGCTGTGCAGCCGGTCCGTGTGGGGTGTCGGGAGGGGCGCCGCGGGTCGCTGCCCGGGCTCGAGGTCTGGCGTTCGGTGCCTCAGGGCTGCTGCCCACCCTTAGGCGCCTGCCGCGGGTGCGTGTGCTGCTCTTGGGATCCAGCCATTTTCACTGATAAAAAATACATATTTTATTGGATGGTGGTAGCAATATAGCCATATTTTGGACTTACATAGCAGCTTCAAAAGCTCGGACACATTTTTGTGAAGTGGGAAGCCTTGCAGGTGTAGAAATTTGGGGCAGAAATGTGTGTGGTAGCGTCAGGGAACACACTGCTGCTGGTGTTGCCTTTCTTAAACACAAATAATGTCGTGACTTCTCAAAAAGTTTCGTCTCCGTGCACACGAGTAAAACGCGTATTTAACCTGGCCCGCGAGGACTCCCTCCCTCCTTCCTGCTTTTCTGTCACCCTGAACGCAGCAAATGCTTCCCCTGCCTCCTGTGCCTGGGTTCCCAGGAGTCCTGAGAATGCTCCTTTTCCAGTACAGGTGTTACCAGCAAAAGGAAAATAAGAATTACCTCGGTTCTTAGTCACCCGAAAAAAATTTTTTGATGAGAGACAGAAAGCATGATACAAGCAAGATTTTTATTAGTGAAGTAAAAAAAAAAAATAGTGAAAGATGGTACACTCCCAAGAATTGGGAGCAGGCCAATCCAAGAGAGGAAAAATGGCGAAGCTCCTTTGTTTTTCTTGTTTTTATATCCTGGCTTCATGATTGATTGATTGATTGGTTGATTGGCTGACAATTCAGGTTGCCTGCGCTCAGGCACGCCCATCCCCTTTTGGGCAGGTTCACTGGGTCAAGTTATACTGGGTCCTTCTCTTATGGGCAGCTGCAGCGTTTTGATTTTGGCTGGCTTCTTTTGCTGGCCCTCATTTAGAGAAAGTATAAGTTTCTGGACTCCCTTATCCTAAGCGCAGAATACTGTTATTTTCTTGGTGGTTCCTTTGCCCTTCCTCTCCTGCCGAGTGCTCGTTTCTATCTAAACTGCCTAACATCCCAGGGGTCCTTCTGAGAAAGCTCTTTTTCCAGTACAGGTATCCTCATGTTTTTTGAAATTTCACTTTATACCACTTTGCTTTTATAAAAGACCTGCATTAGTACCTGTTTTCACAAACTGAGAGAAATCCAAAGAGGATTTTTAGGACAAAGAGAAGCTGTCCATCATCAGACACATGGATAAGCAAAATGTAGGCTATCTCCCTGATGGAATATTAGGCCATAAAAAAGAATAAAGTACTGATACATTGGACAGCATGGATGCGTCTTGAGAACATTATGCTGGGAGAGAGAAGCCAGTCACACGAAAACCACGTGCTAAGTGATTCCACCCATGAAAGTCTGCTCTGAACGGACAGAAAGTAGATTAGTGGTGCTTAGGGCTGGATGGTGAGGAGAAGGATGGGAGGGTGATAGCTAAAGCAGAAGTGGTTTCTTCTGGAAGTAATGAGAAAATTCTAAAGTTGACTGTGATGATGGTCTGTCTGAATATACTGAAGGCCTTTGAAGTGTACGTATTAGATGGGACATATGAATTAAGTCTCAATAAAGTTGCTAAAAATTATTGAGTCCCTCCTGCCTCCGTGATAGTCTTGAAAATAACAGTAGTGGCTAATAGTCATCACTTACTCTCTCAGGCCTGTGCTAAGGGCTTTGTATGCATTATTTGTTTAAATGTCCCGATAACCCTATGAAGATGTTATTTCTAAATCTTTTAGGTGAGGAAATCGAGCCTTAGAAACAACTTACCTAGTGTTACACCACTGTATATATACAACTGTATGCATGTATTTACACATAACTATATTGCTACCTCTGTTTCACAAAAATGTATTGCTTTTTCTTTTTTTATCAGTTCTGAGTCTTCAGAGCTGTGAGACTGAAATCTTCCTGACCACTATATGGTACAGTTGGAATGCCTGCGGGGTGATTTTACTCAAGGCATGAAAGATGTACCTTAACCTTTAAAAACAACTGATCTGATGCATGACTACTACTGTAGCCTGTATATTCCTCCGTACAATGCTGAGGTGTATAAATGAACATGTATCGAAAACTCTTTCTTCTTTGGGGGAGAGAGAGAAGTAATTTAGTTTATTTATTATTATTATTGTTTTTCTAATGGAGTTACTGGGGTTTGAACTGAGGACCTCGTGCATGCTAAGCACTGCACTCTACCACTGAGCTGTACCTTCCCTCCTGAAAACTCTTGCTTTCTATCAAACACCATCATCTTCCTAAACGACTTTTGTTTTACTCCCATCACCAGCACCAGCAGTAGACTTTCACTGTTGTTTCTAAGTTGGTTTTCCACCATGACACTAGTTTTTAAACTCACTTTAGAGGACCTTGGGCATCAGGAAGTACGAAGCCGCACTGAGCAGGAGATGCTGGGGTTGGTCAGCCGCCCTGGAGCAGTGACTCCCCACCGTGGGCCAGCTTCTGGTGTGCCCAGTGTTCACATTTGTGTCTCACCACAGTTGTAAAGGATTACCATGTTCCATGAGTGTGGTAGGCAGAAATAAGTCCATGCCCTGATCCTCGGAACCTGTGAGGACGTTACCTGAGCAACATTGCAGATGTGATTAAGGACTTTGAGATGGGGAAATTATGCTGGCTTGTCTGGGTGGCCAGTGTGCTCACAGGGACAGGATTCCTTTCCTGTAAAGGAAAGAGTTGGGTAGGGGTGTCAGAAGGTGTTATGATGGAAGCAGAGGTTGGAGGGATGTGGGGCCAAAGAATGCCTCTCAAAGTGGGAAAAGGCAATCAAACCCATCCTAGAGCTTCCAGAAGGAGCACAGCCTACACTTTCAGACCTGATCTCCCGAACTGTACGTTCATAAGTGTGTATTGTTTTAACTCACTAAGTTTGGGGTAATTTCTTACGGCAGCAAAAGGAAACTAATACAGTGGGCCTTTTGAGTGGCTTACAAATGCTGAAACTCTGATCACCAATGTCTTCGCGTGATAAGAATCTCTTGTCCTCCCTCCTCTTACTCTCCTTTTTCCTAGAGGTTGCTGTGGTTTTGGTCTTAGCCCCTCAGCTAGACCGTGAGCTAGTTCAGGGCGGGGTGGTCTTGTTCCTTGCGGGGTTCACGTGCTGGGCACCAAGTGCTCTGCCTGCTTCCCCTTGTTTCATCCTCACAACAACCCCACAGTCCCCACTTTGCAGAGGAGGAGCCAAGGTTTGGAGAGGTGAAGGGTCAGACATGGTTATGAGGCATGGAGCCAGAGTCATCATTAATCAGTTTCAAAATTAATTTCAAATCAGTTTCAACCTAAAAAACTTGAGATCCTATTAGGAATATATTCCAAATAAATAAAACTCAAGGGGAGGGTCTCTAAGGTACCCCTCATACCCTCTGTAATCAGTTGTTTGGAGTTTGCTCGCTTTATTCTGTATGTGTGGTAGGTAGCATTGAAATGATTATTTTATTTTTTTGTTCTTTGTTGATTTGCTTTAAAAATCTCCTTATTACTGTGATTATTTAAGATTTTTAGTAAAACCTGAATTTTGTCTCCTCTTTTACTTCAGAAATTGAATATATACAACTAAGGTATCGATGCCTGACCAATTTTGGTCTAGAATACTTTCATCCTGTTTGAAATAGGGTAATAACTAGACATTTTCATGGTTATTTGTTTGTGGGGCTCTGTTGGGAACCATAAAAATACGTGGTTCACATTTGTGTTAATGGATACTGCTTCATAAAATACCAAATAGATTTGAACAGGTTTTTTAAGGATGACTCTTAGAGAAAAAAAATCGTTGGAAAGAGAAGATTTTAGTCTTCCATCAGTATTGGGTAATTTTCTATAAAACACTTTAATTTAGTTGATGAAATTTAGAACTTATTTTGGGATTCTACATTTGTAATTTAGCTTGTACTGAGCTAAACCATGCTTCTTTAAAAAGCATGAGTTTATTTGTCAATAAGAATTGTAGGAAAAAACACTACTTTGGGTTTCAGCTTTGGGGCTATATGTCTTTTCTGCTTACTATCAATCCAGGGACACCCCCAGAAGCATTGAAAGAAGAAAGGCAGTCGGGATATGCTCTACCTGCAAGTCTTGAAGCCAACAGCCTGAAGAAAAGAAATTGGGGCTTCTTACTCACTGGCATCGTTGGCGGGACGCTGGTGGCCGTGTATGCTGTGGCCACACCGTTTATCACCCCAGCCCTCCGGCGTGTTTGTTTGCCTTTTGTACCTGCGACTTCAAAGCAGATTGAAAACGTCATGAAAGCGCTGCGGCGCAGAAGAGGGTCCCTGGTGGACGTCGGCAGCGGCGACGGGCGCATTGTGAGTTATGCTGAGACTGTTTTTTTAAAGGAAGAGATTTTCCATGGTTTATTCATTTTATTCCAGATGGTGTAGTGTTTTGTTTTGCAACATTCTTATAGTTTGTAATAGCTCCCATAACCTCATTCATCTGTTGAGGAAACCAGGTTGTATTTCTTTTGGTGACTTTTCGTTCCACGACTATTTTTAGTCATATCTTGTCAACAAGGTAGAGGAAGCCAGAATAGAAAGTCATCCAAAATATATTGAGGTCTTAGTCAATTTAAGCTTAAGCCCAAAAAAGTTCCAAAGATGCAATGCTGGGAATTTCTTTCTTCACATGCTCACACCACGGTGACCATGTTACTGGCAGCCTGGTGGCATCAGGTATAAATGGACTTCTAGGCTCTAAATTTTTTCTAAATTCTTTAAATTTCCCCAGGCCCTAATTGAAATATCTATTGGAATATGTTGGAATATATATGTGCATGTTAGAATATATATATATATATATATATATATATATACATATATATTTTATACACATTTATGCTGAGATGTTTTAAGGTTTACGTTTTTTAGGTTTTAAGGCTTAAAATTTCTGCTTCACATTTCTTATGAGGCTTGTGCAAAGACTTGCTAAATCTGACAGTTTAATAAAGTAGTCAGTTTGTTTGGCTGAACTATCGAGCCTTCCAGCAGGACTTTGGAATTTATTTTTTCTCAGATTTAATTTTTCTTAAAGGAGAAAGTGCTGTGTGGATCTACCAGGTAGAAAGGAATAGTAATTGGTAATTATGAGACTGTTCATTAAAAAACTTGGGCCAATAAAGGTGGCATATCCAGAGGAAACAACATATTAAGTCATAGTTTGACTGTTTTACATGTTTTGTACCATAAATATTAGCTTCTGAATTTACCTATATTTATATAAGTATGTCATGTATATATAAAGTATTGTAATTTCTGTGGGGTAATCTAGAGTGAAGATAGGGAAGGGCCAATGCATTAACCCCCACTTATCCAAAGGTCAGACTTTTGGTGGCCTCAGCTCACTTTGACCCCAGCTGGGAGCCTATAAACAAAGACTCACAGCCTCTGACTGGCCACCAGGGTCCCAGAGCAGGTTCCTCGCTGGGCAGGTGGCACCACCCTTAGACCTCCACCTGGAAGATGAGCGGAAAGTGAGGACAGCAGTAGTGAAGGCTTGTGTTCTGGAAACATTTCGTGTGAGACCAGCAGGGCACAGCACCTTTCACCAGCCCGCTGCAGATGTGGACCGTGCAGTCTTCTGGTGGTGACCCGGGATAATCAGGAAGAGATTAAAAAGCGACTTGTTTTGCTCTTAAGAAACCAGGAGATGTGTATGTTAACAAGGAGGATGTTTTAAAATCCAGATGTGGATGCTTTACATCTCTGGATGGTAGCTTTATGATTTCTAAGAAAATGGTTCCCTTCTCAAAGGGACGACACTACAGTTAATCGGGAAGTTGCGTAGATGGGACAGTTCCTTCAGGGGTGCTCGCTTGAAGAGTAGGGGCAGGACAGGCGAGCAGAGATCCTGGAGCAGCCCACCATCCCTGTCACCTTGGGAGGTGAGATGACAGTTCGGTAGTTGACTTTATTCTGACTCGTTCCATCGTACCTGTACCTGTTGTCAGGTTGGAGTGAGCGGTCTTTAAATACTGAGAAATACGTAATTAATGGCAGGTTATTCACCCACTGGTTGTTTTTTTATTATAATTACAACTGGTTCACAAAACGTCTTCCCAGGCACACTCGCTTCCTCTGAGGCTGTGTGTCCCAGTGGAGAGAGAACGCAGGTTTTCCGAAGCTTTTTGTTGGAGCTTCTGGAGGGTTGACCCATCCAGACTTAATTATGCAGTTGTCCAAAGCAAACCTGATCGTCTGTTCTGATGCTCAAGGTGAAATCTTTGACAAAAATGAGAAAACTGAGCTTAAATGGACTGGCATTATCTTGTCCACAAAGCCAGGTGACTTGAGAGCTCCACCTTTAAATGATGTTTTGAACAAACACCTTTTGATTAGATATTTTCTGTTTATAGACCACAAATAGGGAGTTTTCATATCACTTGACCATGTGAGTTGGTGTTTTTCTGATTTTGAGTACGGCCTCTCCCCACAGGTGATAGCAGCTGCAAAGGAGGGGTTCACCGCTGTTGGTTATGAATTAAACCCGTGGCTGGTCTGGTACTCCAGGTACCGCGCGTGGCGAGAAGGCGTGCAGGGCTCCGCCAGGTTTTACATCTCGGACCTGTGGAAGGTATGTGAGGCAGAGAGTGGGCCTAGAAAACTCCAACCCCCAAGCCTTTGTAATTCATAATTAGCATGACTGAAAACTGAATAACATATGAAAAGAAAAAAGAATTAAATACAAGTGTATATTTCAGCACAGTGAAATGAGAACAGCTTTTAAATGGATAGATTTTACAAATCAACTCTACGTTGGAAACTTAAGGTTTGTAACTTTTGGCCATGTGAATTCTAAGGATTTATTTGCTCAATTAAAAAAGTTCTCATTTCTATTTATTACACAGTGATAAGACTTTTATCTCATTTGGAAGTCTTATACATTGTCATATAGGTATTAACTTGCTAATGTCATTCCTGGTGAATAGTAGACTTTTGTGTGTACGTGTAAATGTGCGTGTGAGTGTGTGTATGTGTGTATGAATGTGTGTGAGTGAATGTGTATGTATGTGTGTGTGTGTGTGTATGTATCTAGAGCGAGACAGAGATGAGTGCAGGAGGAAAGAAACCGTCCACCAACCAGGCTGTCGTGGTTCCTTCGCATCCTCATAAAGTGTGAGATGTTTCCAAGTTTATTTGTTCTCTAAAAAATGTCCTGTAATTTTGCTTTAGGAATGCTCCATAAAATGCTTTTTCTTAAATAAGAATTTCCCGTTGTAATATTGTCATCAGTAGCTTATAAAAATTCACTTGAGTTTGCTTGCATTGTTTTTTATTCCATATATACATAAACGATCTCTCTCTAGAGTAAATAAGACTTTTATTGGGCAATAAGAATTTTGACTGGCAAAGCACTTTCCCCCCCCAGTTTTCCAACTAAAGACCATTTTATTGCAATTTTTACTTAGTATTTTAGAGGAGAGGAGGGGGACTAGAATTTTAAGGATGGCTCAACATAAAAAACAGGTGGTTCCGAAATCCCTTGAGCTCTCGCTGAGCTGGTGGTGTGTGCAGCAGCGTAGGAAGTGTGGACCCACAGTGCGCATGGCCCGCGGCCGGCTGGCCTCACTACCCGCTGCCCCTGGATCAGTCGCTGCCTTTCTTATAGATGCTCCCCGGGGCGGGTCCTGCATGGAGTGGCTGTGAGGATGAGATGGGATAACTTGTGAGGAAACTTCTGGAAAACTGTGACAGACTGAACTCACACAGATGAAGGTGTGAACATGGTGTTCTTTTCCTTGGGAAATCTTAAAAAGGGCCACTCTTTGTGAAAACCCGCCATTTGATGAAAGGGAAAATTGCCCCTCATTTTGAAATAAAAGTCAAGCTCATGTTTGGCTTTCAAAAATTAATCCATGCATGGTTTTCTCCCTCCCCTTTAGGTTACTTTTTCTGAATACTCAAACGTCGTGATTTTTGGGGTACCGCAGATGGTGAGTAGGCACCTCCCGTCCGCTGCTTGTTTGGGTTTGGTTGTGAGGGCACCTCCAGCCCTGACAGGCCGCCACTCTCTTGCCTGCCACCTATGTGCACAATGACAGCCTCCCAGAGATTCTGAGGGAACGTTGGACTTCAGATTATTGGTTTAACAAAATACCTCAGGGCCTTAAAAGTTTAATTGTAAAAGATTCAGTCACATTGTAGGACTTTTGCTTCACATGAAAGCCTCAATTGGCTACCTAAACCCTAAAAATTCCAGTCTAAAAACTGCCTTATGAGCTCCTGGTGTCTCGGGTGTTTGGAGACTTTCCCGCACAGTAGCTCGCATCCTGCCGGAATCACTTGGGAAGGTTAATGGGATGTTCCCTTTGAAGTGGTCATTCCTCGGATTTTGCAGTGAGATGATTTTCAGGGTGGACGAGCGCTGACTAGTTTCAGTTGACCTCAGTTGACTGATTTGTGTTGAACTTTGATTCCGTATCTTCAAAAGTGAAAATGCCGCAGCGTTGTACTTAAAATGGTCCTAAATTCAGCCTTTGGAAAGATGACTGGAATGGGATGCTTTCGTTGTAATTGCTGGTTTACAGATCATGGAAGGAAATCCCTCTTCACTTTTCAAAGTCTGTAATTGTAACCATAATAATCTTGGTAAAATTGGATGTTTGCTGAAATGCCACTATATAACTGATATGGTTTTTTTATTTTAAAAAAAAGAGAAATTTACTTTTTTATTGTTATGTTTTGTTATTCGTACTTGTCTAAGATGTCTCAGTACTTGAGAAATATATTCTTACTATTAGGACTTTCAGTGCAATGCCATTTTCTTTCTTTTTTTTAAAGTCTATTTAGGAATGCTTTTGTTAGATATTCTTGAATGTTACAGGATTCTGTACATTCATAATTCTCAGTAAGCCTAAAATTAAGATGAAACCTGGGTGTCTACACTTTTGTTATAGAAATTAAGAGAGATAGAAAGCCATCATCTCTGGTCATTAAAAAAAACCAATTTGGAATCATAGAATTGCTGTGGAGTTTGATGATTATTTACTACTTATTATGAAGTCTGGGCATTCTTTTGTAATAATTAGCATTTTAGGGCAAGTAACTTTAATTAGAAACCCATGCTTTATAAAAATAGAAAGTTGATATTTATTCCGTACTGTCTGGAGGGTGGGTGTCTGTGCGAGGCCGCAGCAGCTCTGCCCCAGCAGGGGGCAGCAGTGGTCTTTGCTGAGACCCAGGTCCTTGTGCTTCTAACCAGTCTGAAGTATAGTCAGTTCTTGGAACTGTTCACTCTAGGGAAATAAGTGTCCTGTGATTTTGATGAATGCTTTTGTGATCATTGTCCATTCCTCTGCACACAGAGGCATCTAAATAAGGAACTTGCAGCATTTCGCTGTTTCCAGCAAGAAGGGAAGCAGCTGAAATACACAGAGCACCTGCCTTCTCTGAATAAGAGGGGTTCAGCCAACTTGGAGTTTTCCAGGCTGGTGGATGGATCGGGGCGGGGATGGCCCAGATGGCTTCTGTTGGTCTGGAAGAGGCCAGATTTCATGGATGGGGAGCCTGCCTTCCCCCTCGTCAAGCTTCGCCTGCGTGGAGGCAGGGAGGGGAGAGAAGGTGCTGTTTGGGGGGTGAGGAGTCGAGTCTGCCCTCGGCGGGTTGCACGAGTCCTGGGAAGTCCTTTAGCCTGTCTGGGTGCAGTCCTGTGGTCTCCTGTTATGACTCCTGGCCCTTCTCCGAGCACTGGCCAGTATTCCGGCAGCGGCGGGGTGGCAGGAACCATTTCCCACAGCAGCTGGAGCACACACAGGCCGTGGGGGAGCCCAGGGGCACTCAGGGAGCTTCAGAGGTAGAGACCCTGGTGATGTCAGTCCTCTCTCTGCTTCTGGTACTGGACTCCTGACTCCTAACAGCTCTGTGCAGTGGTAGCTCGGAACTAGATCTGCCCTAACATTTCAGACAGGTCTGTGTCCAGTGGGGTAGGAATCAGGAGTCCCGCTTGGACCTGGTTGGTCCAGGGCGAGGATGGCAAATGTCCACGTTGAACACGAGCTTGTGCACCAAGAATGTCTTTTCAGGATGTGGGACAGATGAGTTGTGTCCTCGTTTAGGACCCCTCTGTGACCTCTTGCTGCTATAATGCAGGGAGGTTACTCCCAGCCATTGTCACGGCCCTGAGCGGCCCTGCTTCGCTCAGCTGTCTGCGCACCAGCTCTGTCCTCTCCGCCCCTGGACTGCACCGCGTGGGGCCGTGTCCTTCCCTGCGACCTCTGTCCCCCAGCTCTCGGCCTGGTTAGTGAAATCTTGACCACTCACAGGTCAGATGTCTCTTCCTCTGAGAAGCTGTCCCTGATTGCCCTGTGAGACAAGCCCCAACACCCCGAGCCCGTCCCCTTCTCTGGGGATGAGTGACTGCACTTTTCCTTGTGTGATGGCTTTGGTGGCGTCTGCCGTGTACACTGCACTGTGAGCTCAAGAATGAGGGCAGGCCCGTCGTCTCTGCAGCCAGGCCTGCAGCTCGACATGCCCAGCACAGAGTGATGGCCCAGGAAGTATTTGTTAGTGAATGAGCTAATGCGGTATAAGCGTACCCATTAAGTGCACTGTTCCCAGTGGGGAACTAAGTTTCATAACTTCAGAGAATGACTGATTTCATTTTCGTTACAAATTCTGTAATGAATTAATGAACAAAAATATTACCGTCGTGTGCTGATAAAGAAACATGACTCATAACCAAATCACTTATCCTTCCTTCATTCATTCAACAAGTGTTTTTTCAGGGCCCACTAAGTGCCAGACGCTGTTCTAATCAGTTGGAATACATTAGTGAATAAAAGAGAAAAAACCCCTGCCCTGAGGTACTTAATGCTAGTGGGGAGAGCAGACATTAAATGAGATATCTGTGTAAATTACGTCATACAGTGAAAGGGGCTGAGTGCTGTGGGGCCAACTAAAGCCAGAGTGGGATGGGGCAGACACAGTGTCCCTGAGAAGGAGACATGTGGAGGTGAGGGAGGGAGCTGTGTTGGGCAGAGTGGTCCAGGCAGGGGGAACAGCCACTGCAAAGGCAGAGGTGCTGAGGGTTTCCAGAGCAGCAAGGAGGTGGGCATGGTGGGAGCGGGTTGAGGAGGGGAGTGGAGGAGAGCTGAGATCAGAGAGGAAATAGGGCTGGGCGGGAAGGACACTGTGTCCCTGTGAGGTGGGAGCCCTTGCACTTGGGGCAGAGGAGTGGGGGACCCAGCTGTACGGGGAAGGCTTCCAGGCTGCTGTGTTGAGAGGAGATGGGTGGAGTAGGGTGGAAGGGTCGGGGAGGGAGAGGGGGTAGAAGCTGGGATGGAGCTCTTGCAGGCATACAGGCCATCGGTGTGGGAGGTTTGCCTCAGGCTGGAGAAGCTGGTGAGAAGTCATCAAATTCTGGAGGCATCATGAAGAGGGAACCAACACGGTGAGCCGCAGATCCAGTGTCAGCAGGAGAGGAAGAGGAGCCCAGGGCACCCCAGAGTGTTTGGCTTGAGCTGCTGGAAGTTGGGAGCTGCCGCTGCTGAGCTGGGGAAGCTGCAGGCAGAGCCGCCTGGGGGAAGATGAGGAATTCCACTGGCATGTGAATTCTGAGGCTTGTGGACGTGTCAGGTTGGAGGTGGTGGACTGAGGGAGTCTGGGGCTCAGGAGGGAGGGCGGGCGGGCGCAGGTGGAGTTTTTGGGCATCAGTGCCCAGGTTGAAGTCGAGGAGTGGCTGAGGTCACCTGGGGAGGGAGCGGAGCCTGGCAAGGCCTGAGCCCTGGCCTCCAGCAAATGAGGGGCCCCCAGCAGAGAACTCTGAGAGGAGGAGCTGGGGAGAAGGAAAGTGGGGTTTGGGTGGGGGTTACCCCACGAGCTGAGTGAAGCCAGTGTCTGGGGGAGGGGGTGATCCAGTGGCCCCAAGCTGCTGATGGGCATGGCTAGTCTGTCTTATGCCTTTGAACTGGTTTCAACTTCTATTTAAAAGCTTTGAAGACGTAATTAGAATGTGATGAGTTCAGTCACTTTGAAACATATAATTGTATGAATAATTTTGAATTTCATTAGGCAGACATGACACATCACTGCTTCTCTTTGTGTATGACATCAAGACCCAGGCTTGTTGCATATTTATGTGTAGTCAGTTAATTTCTTATGATTGAAATAGCGTCTTTCATTTGTAGGTTTATCTTGACTTAGCATATGACAGTCATTTGGAAATAAAAGATCTGAAAAAGAGAAAAGAGTGGTAATATGAATAAGTTTACAGTTACCCTTCTTATGAGCCAAATTACTGTAAGGAACCTGTGATATTTTGGGAAAACATATACTGTTTCATTCTTTCGCTTATTTAATTTTTCCCTCAAGGAGCAGAACTTTACCTTTTTTAAAAATAGTAATCTTTTACCAGCTGTTAAAAGAAAGGAATATTCCATCCTTAATGGAATTTATTCTTTGTCATCTTGGTATTGATTGCAATGAAGAAGCAGAATTTTGGCTCATTCCAGCCAAAGGTCATGTAGAGGAGTTTTTCCAAACCACTTTTCAAAGATGCACGTGAGGAGTAAAATCTTCACGAAAGCACTATTGGTTTGTTCACCTTGATTTAACTGGTTACTTTTAAAGGGGGAAGTTTTGCTCAGATCTTGGTTTCTAAATATCATTTCTCACTCAGAGGAACCAGGAATGTTTGAGAAATGACTTATCTGGGGCCGAGGAAGGGAAGATTCAAAAGCCTGGAACGACTTGTTGAGCCCACATTTAAGGAAGTGCTCAGAATGTTTGATGGGGCACATACACAGGAGAGAGAAGCCAGCCTGTGGAGGCTCCCAGGGGCCAAACCGGGCAATTAGAGTGTGAGAAGAAAGATGGACAATCATGGATTATAATCCATTGAATGAAATAAGTCTCCAGGAGTTCACACTTCCAATGGTAGAGACGGGAAAGTGCTTCCTTGAAGCTGAATGCTGACCACCAGTCTAGAAGGAATGATGGAAGTAGCGAATTGCCGCATTGCAATGCTTATTGTAAAAATCGAGTCCGGCAGAGCGACCAAGAATGCTACTTCTAGTGGGGAGACGATTTGCTGAGCAACAGGATTGTTTACATCTTCTCAAGCTCTCTCCCCACAATTACTTATTCATTATAAAGGAGAAATGTAACCACATTGTGGAGCGACCAGATCCCCTTTAACCAAGTGGTACATCCCCCTCAAAGCAGAAAACCCCATGGGGCTCAGGACTGTGGAGCCCTGCGAAGTCCCCAGCCCACTGCTGGGGGTTACTGGAGACACACAAGCTGAGTCCTCGTGACAAGACATCAGCGAGACCCCGGGTAAAGCAGCTGGCCTGTGTTCTTAAAGGATGTTCTTGTCATGAGAGACAAAGAAGGATCGAAGAACTGTTCCAGATTGAAGGAGACAGAGGAAACATTATAGCTAAATGCAGTGTGGGATTCTGATCTTGGGGACAATGGAAAGAACATTACTGGGACATTTGACAGAAGTGGGATGCTGCTGGAATTTTTATTGTTGGAATACAGTATTAAATTTCCTGAATTTGATTCGGTTGATATGGTTGTGCTGGGGCTCTTAGAAAACACTGAAGTACTAAGGAGTAAAAGGGGCATGTTGTATGCAGTCTATTCTTAGATGGTTTAGAAAAAATGTTCTTAGAGGAGGAGAGCGAGTTAGATAAAGCAAGTATGACAAACTTAAAAAAATTTGTGAATGTGGGTAAAGGCATATGGGAATTATTTGCTATATTCTTGCAACTTTTCTGTAAATTTGAAACTATTTCAAAACAAAGGAAGGAAGTAGAAAAATATTTTTAGGAGGTAAAGGTAGTAATATGTTTTTAGGACTGGAAGATAAAATTTTAAGTGGCTGTTAATTTGCCGATGTAATTACAGTATCAATACTTTTAGCGAAAAGTAAAACTCTTCACAGATTGGTAATAAAATTATGCAAAAGTGGTAAATAAGAGGATTTCACTTTTTATGTCGTATTAATTATCAGTATATCCTGGATATGCTTTTAAAAAGCTATGAAACATTTTATGTTTCAAGGTGGTAGAAGTGTATGTTTTTCATGGTCTAATTGTACCGTATTTAATTGACTCTAGATGCTAGTGATTTAAGATGTACCATTGTAATTGGGAAAGAAACATTGCCAATTATAGCTCTAAGGCCATGTCAATTGTAAGATGTATCCCGATTTCAGGGATATTAAGAAGGTGGACAAATCTGTGTTGGGGAGTTGAGGCGGGGGAGACTGAAGTGTTTAGGTTGGTAAGTAAGGCAAAACTGTGTCTCATTTTAATGACTGCCACATCATGACTTTAGTCAGAAAACTGGAAATGCGATACACCCCTGCTGAGAATGGCGCACTTTATAATTGATACCAGAAGGTATTCTTATAACTGTGGTTCACGTGACTTCTGTGTCTTAACAGATTGTGTGATGGTGTGTTTGTGCCCTGGGGTGGTCTTTTTACAGTCAGTGGACTCTGCAGGTATTCTCAGGGCCCCCTTGCCTCCGACTGCCCGCTCACCGAGGTGCTGCTGTCGCTCCCCGCAGATGCCGCAGCTGGAGAGGAAGCTCGAGCTGGAACTCCAGGACCACGCTAGAGTCATCGCCTGCCGGTTCCCCTTCCCGCACTGGAGCCCGGCCCAGGTCACCGGGGAGGGGGGTGACACCGTGTGGGCCTACGACGCCAGCTCTTTCCGGGCCGTGGAGAGAGGCCCTGAGGGTCGGTGTGCTTCAGTCGGTCACTCACGTAGAGACTTTATCGAGGATGGTTTCTGAAGCGTTGGGGTCTTTGATTTTATAGAGACTTAAGGCTGTGTCTTCAGCAAAGCATGTGTTTTTCCTTGCTGTGGAATGAGAAATTCTGATTGCTTTCCTTAACTTTTGGAGACAATAAACAGAAGTAAAAAACAGCAGGGAGATTTAAAGCCCCACTGTGTTGCATTCTGACAGACGTGCGTACGTGTTGGGAGCCCGCAGGTGTGTGGAGGTACCAGTGAGCGGCGGTCATGTCCATGGGTGGGAGGGACGTCAGCCGCCCTTCACATTGTGAAGAATCCGATTTGATGCCAAGATGAGAAGAGACAAATTTAAAGAGGGAATGCTTTTGTGCATGTTTGCAGCTTCCTGAAACTTTATTCATGCTTAAGATTTCTCTTTCTTTTCTGGACTTCATGGCAAAATTAATTTTCTAAAGGAGTTAGAGACACATTTATAACATTTATTAGGAATAATTTGTTCTGAGGCTAGTGGATTATTTTATTTTATTTTATTTTACTTTGTTTTGTTTTATTTTATTTGTTGTTTTGCTTTTTGGGAGGTGGGGAAGGAGGAAGTAATTTGGTTTATTTGTTTATTTTTAATGGCGTTACTGGGGATTGAATCCAGGACCTCGTGCATGCTAAGCATGGACTTTTACCACTGAGCTCTCCCCTCTCCCCTGATGACTGTATTTTATTGAATCTAAGACATATAGTGTATGTAAATGTGTGAGAATAAACAGACACATTTTAACATTTCTGACACTGCGAGTTGCCTTCCAGCTGATGGTGTTTTATGACTGGAATTGGCAGTGCCGTGCCTCATGACGTCCTAGCACATCAGCTGCCGTTGGTGGACCTCAGATCTGATGAACTGTGGTATTCAGAGAAGATGCATGGTGCAGTGGAGTAGTTGGTATTGATTTGACAGTAAAACAGTCATGAGCTTTGGAGTAAGCCAGACCTGGGTTCACATCCCTGCAGGAGGCTTTGGGCCAGTGGCTGACCCTCTCGAAGCCTTAGTTTCCTGAGCCTCCCTGTCACTGGGGTAATGAGACACTAAACAGGGGGCTGGGGACTGATTTGTAAAACTCAGCAGCACGAAGTTTTTGGTCTGTAAGCTGTGTTTATTATTTCAGGCACTTAAGAGAAGCTTGTTCGTAGAAGTTAAAGATTATTTCTGCTAGTCACTTCTTTATTTTATGAAAGCAGCCATTTATTTAATATTTCTCACTTATGAGAAGAGACTTGACTGATTCGGATAAAGACAAGTTAAGGAAAACCTTTAAATGTCAATAGACAAGCTCCATATATCTGAAAAATTAATATTGAGTGGTGGCTCGAATAATCCCTGCATGTCACAGAAGAGAATTAAACTCCCTATCATACGCCTGGAACCGAAATACCAAACCGTCGGAGCAGAGATGTGATGAAGGGAGGTGGTTTGCGTCTTTAACTGCACTGATAAAAGTGTGATCAATTTGCTAATCTTCATTTAAATGAGAAGCAACTGGGGACTCATTCATTCATTCAGCAATACTTACTGAGTGTCTGCTGTGTAACAAGCTTTCCTGATTCAGTGTGAATGATGTGCAAGGCCCCTAATCTTATGGGATTTATATTCTAGAAGAGCGACAAACAGGCGACTGAACGTCACTGTGTGTGAAGTTCTCTGGGAGAGATAAACAGAGTGATAGTAGAGAGAGAAACTGTGTGTTTGGGGTGAGGGGATGGCATGCTGTGACATCAGTCAGGTTTCACATCAGTCTGGCTGTCACCACTGATCCCCTTCCCCAAAGTCCCTGATTTCCTTATGAAGAATGAGTTCTCTCCCACTGTGTGGATTCTTGGTGCCTGCCCTTTGCTGCCTCCTTCCACCCCAGCCAGCCCTGGAATGTGGCTGAGCACGCCTGCAGAGGGACCCTTCATATGTAGCTCCCTGCCCAGAGGCGGGGTGGGCAGCGGCCGAGTTTTGTGGAACCTTGGAGGTATTCCCTAATTTCCTAGATGTATTCCTGCCAGATTTGCAGAGACATCAGGCTGTCTGCAGAGTCACATGCGACTTGCTGTGTTGGGGGGATGATGCTTGGTCCTGCAACCTCAGGAAAGAACAGCCCGTTTCATAGAAGTTCTGTGATTCATACAGCCTGCAGGTTCTTTAGTTACATTTTAAAACCGTGCCTGTAAGTGAAATGTACAGTGTGAGTTTTCCTGTAGAGGTTATTGTGGCTTCTCTGACTGACTGGTTTGAATTTTCATCAGTTACTAGGTTAAGGGACATTGATCAAATGTGCACACAGCACACAGCACACAGCAGGGAATGAGAGCTACTATGATTATGTCAAAAACAGGATTCAAGAACGTCTATACAGATTGAAATCAGGGGCAGCTTCTAACTTGATATAACTTAAAGTTGAAAAAAACAAGAATAGAAATACAGCTTAGGGGTATTGTAGCCTCATAGGTGCCGTTGTGAACAGACCTGGAAGTTCCATAGACACTCAGGTCAGTGACTTGAGCACGTTTCCACCTGAAAATGTCCTTCTCTGAAAGCGTGGCCCCAGGACTGCAATCCTTGCGTTCCCCAGATGTGCCAGGTGGGCACCTCGTCAGACCCTCGGCCAGCTGTGGCGTGGACTCCTTGAAACGCTTAGCTCCACCGAGTGCATGTGAAACCAAGTTTAGACGATGTTGGAAATGAGACTTTTCCACATACGCTGGTCAGCATTGCTGGGAGATACGTGCACCGTGACAGGTTATGGGCAGAACAGGAAGCACGCAGGGTTCCTGATACTTACCCCACACAGCTGGCACCACCCCACTGCCGAAGTGCTCTCCCTGAAGACCAGGGTATGAAGGACCTGCTGTGAAGAAGCAAATGTTCTCAAGCCCAGGTCTTCCGAGCTTGTGCGTAGCATGTATTTCCTGGCTTAGCTCTGGCTGAATGCATTCTAGGAAAGACCTCAAAGTCATTGCAGAGCACACTGCAGGAGTCTACTTAGTCTCGACAGACTGACAGACAGACAGACAGACAGACAAGAAGCACATCCCTTGGTTGTGTCTTGCTACTTACTGGTGCCATAGTGTGGTCAGCAGTTTGTTAAGATGTTGGAGTCCCCTGGGCCACAGTGGAGCGCTCCTGACCTGGCCTAGGCAGCAAAATGTGCAGGCCTCTGATCTGGGCAGCAGGGGCACCAGTGGGCCAGCCAAGGAGGTGCGCAGACTCATCTCAGTCCTGCCCAGCAGCCATCCCCCCTCTTCCTGGTGACACAGCCATAGGTCTTCAAGGTGTCAGGTGTCGATGTGTTCAGGCATAGTGGGCCCTGCCAGTTGTCTGATCCCATCCCCTGGGCATCAGGGTGGGCTGTGAGCAGGTAATCCAGGTCCCATCAGTGAGGTTGGAGGGGATGTGTGCTGGGAACTTCGGAAAAGGTTTTGTTGCAGTAATACTTGAAGTTTTAGCAGCCGTTTTGCAACCAGCAGGGGAAAAATGAAGATGAAACCCAAGATGCTGAGATTGGAGGAGCAGAAAGAAGGAAAGACGCTGGGTTTTTGATGATACACTAAGTTGCTGAACTGACCCAGAGCCTCTGACATCAAGACATAATAAACTTATGTTGTTTTTAAGCTACTTTTATGTGGGTGTTGTATTACTTGCACTTTCAACAGCCTGACGGAGATGGGAGGATGGAGGCTGCACTGGGGTAGGATGCCCAGCAGAGTGGAATGGCAGACCCGTGAGCCCACTCTCCACATCTGGAGGGCGCTAGAGGAGGGAGCACTTTCTAGCAAGGTTGGGCTCCCAGGGGCAGGGGGCCCCCCTCCCAGAGTAGCTCCCGGAGTGATGTTTGGGAATTGTACCAAGGCATGAGGGCTGTGAACTTGGACCTGGCCTTCACGGCTGACATCTCAGGAGAGCATCCTGTTCCTGGGGATGTGGGTAGGGGTGAGTAACAGCAGAGCCTCAGCTGTATCTCTGCACCAAGGGAGTCCTATAGAGGGAGAGATGGTTTCTCAGGATTAGAGAGGAATTAGGAAAAGGAAGGGAGGAGATCATCTCAGACTGCCCTCCTTGGCAGGTAGGGTTATCAAGTAGAGGACTGTGTTATGGGCAAAATTCCCATGTTGAAATCCTAACCCCCAGTGTGATGGTATCAGGAGGTGGGGCCTTGGCTTTAGGGCATGAGGGTGGGGCCCTCATCAGTGAGATTAGCGCCCTGATGAAAGAGATTCCAGCGAGCTCCCTTGCCCCTTCCACCACGTGAGGACATGTGAGGAGAGGGCCATCTATGAACCAGGAAGCCCTTACCAGACACTAGAGCTGCTAGCGCCTTGATCTTGGACTCCCCAGCCTTCAGAATTGTGAGAAATAGGTACTTGGTGTATGAGCCCCCCAGGCCATGGTGTTCTGCTCCGCTGACCGAGACAAGCTAGTAACTTAGGAGGGCTGCACCCTGCACTACCCAGACCTATCCGGGCTCTCGCCAGCACTTCCTTAGCCCTGGTGAGGAGAGGAAGTTAAAGGGGAGCCTAGAGGATTCTCCCATGTGCTGGCTGGCAAGTGCAGGGAACCATCCCACTGACCTGATGGTTGGGGCTGAAGAGGCTCCAGAAGTTCCCCTGGGCCTTTGGAGGGTGCGGTTGGCACCAACCTCCCGTAGGGAGGGGTCTCCTCGCCAGGTACCCCCCACCCTTTGCTCACAAAGAGGACACTTTTGGCATGACTTGTCCCTAAACTAACATGGGTGATGTAAAAACCTAGAACTGGAGAAAGGAACAGAAGAAACCGCATTGATAAGCAGAATGAATTCTAGATGGCAAAGGCTCTTGAAAGCATACCCTGAGAGTCACAGTTCAAGAGGTAGTGATGTTTACCCTGGATGAGAGAACGTTTGGAGGAAACAAAACAGAACTTTCAAATGTTGAAGGGTTGCCGAGCAGCAGCAGAAAGGAAAGTGATGACATGGCTGTGTGCCAGGGCTTCTGTGCGCTGGGGTCGTGTTCTCATTCTCAGGGGCGTGGCACCTGGCTTCGCTTATTTTTCTTTTTTAACAACGGGAGTCATCATGAACTTGCTCAGTTAATGGCATAAACTGACACTGGAGCACGAGGTTTTTACTACACTCAGTTGCTTCCCTGCAGTTCAGCCTGTTCTGTGGCTCTGGGGCGTGAGCGCGGGTCACGGGGTGGCTGTTAGAGAGACGTGGAGTTGACACTCAGGATGAAGGGACAGTCCTAATAAAGTCGTTTAAAGTCAGAGTGTGTTGCCTCTGGACACGGTGAGTCCCTTGTCACTGGAGACATTGGACCGAAGCTGGACGGCCACTTGGTGGGGCTGTTGCAGAAGGGATCCTTCCACAAGCAGGCTGGGTCCTAAAAGGACCTAAAATGACGATGAGTTTTCCAATCCCAGCAGGGCTGCTGCCTCCTCTCGGCTGATCCCCGGCTGATCCCCGTGGGTCTGTGAGGCATCAGAACAGCCTTCAGCAGTGAGGGCGTGTCACACAGCGAGCTCTGCATCCCCAAACACGGGAGGCTGTGATTCGCGGAACAAAGTAGCTAAGGAGAATTGGGGAGCTGATGAAATCAGAAAAGCAGTATGAGGACTTCAGCTGAGAAATGTGAATCATTGGAGAGGGAGGATGGAGTCTGTGAAACCCCAGAGGGCTCAGCTGCAGGGAGCACAGCTGTGTTCACCAGGTACTGATTAAACCAGGGGACCTTGAAGCGTCTGGTGGAAATAGGTCCCTAGTGATGCCTCCTCCCCTTCTGACACCACCTCACTCATCACTTTGTCAAGGGAGCAGCCTTATGAGGACCAGAAGCCCCCTGATCCTTCTCCGGTTTGTTGGATCACGGATGGGCATCTGAAGCAACTGGCAAATAGACCTGAGCTGAGCTATGTGATTCTATGTTGAGAATTTTAATTGGGGAACAGAAGGATTGGGGACAGTTAAGTGGGAGTTCAGGTCAGGAAGCTGAGGCCAGAGAAACTTGGAGGGCTGTGAGAGACCAGAGAGTGACAGGTTTCTCTCTGGGTCAAGGGCTCAGTGCTGGGAGCAGGCCACGGTACTAGAGGGTAAGACCCTGCCAGGCGCCTGCCCCCACCCACTGGGTGGCTAGAGCAGAGCTGTCACTGTCCCTGGAACATCTTAGCTGCCTCCTCATCGGATTCTGTTGAGAATCCCGTTTCTTGAAGATCTCCACTTAGGAACTAGGTTATTTTGTGATGAATGAAAAGACTTGTTATGGCAGGTATTAAATACGAGGACCTCATTTTTCCCAAAGATGGCACAGGCCATATACTTAAATATAAAAACGAATATTGATATAAAGACATCTCCATCTAAATAACACAGTACAATTGTTTAGCTAATGTTGATAATATTTTGTTAATAGACTTTCAGTCTTTTTTCTAACATCAAATTACATTAGTAAACTTTTGTGTCTAAAATGAATAAGTGGGGGGAGGGTATAGCTCAAGTGGCAGAGTGCATGCTTAGCATACACGAGGTCCCAGGTTCAGTCCCCAGTACCTCCTCCAAAAGATAAATAAGTAAACCTAATTACCTCCCCCCCAAATTTTTTTAAATTAAAAAAATAAAAATAAATCAGTAAATAACACAAAGTTTCTCACTCAGATAGAAAACTTCAGTCATCTGGAATCCTCTTAGGCAGAACTGCCCCCATTCGGAGTGAAGTGTTCCTGTAATAACAACGCATTATGGTTATATTGGAATTGGCACACTTGTGACCCAGTGGACGGATGCAAATTGAACATGAACAAAAAAGCACATAAATTTTATAGATGAGGGGAATTAGATGTCTTGCTTTTCTGAATTTAATATTGTGTGAACGTTATCCGAGAAGGATTGATAAAACAGTAGCTCGTCAATCCCTAGGTTTATTTCAAGGATACAGAGGAGGAATCAAGTTAGTTTTCTTCTCTGGGTATCATAGGATGAAAAATTGGGCAGCCGAATGTTTTTTTCTAAGAACGAATCCAGATGTCAGAATAATTTCACAAAATTCCATCTATAGCCCAAACCTGGTGGAGACGTTCGCGTGGTGAGGTCTTACAGGGTTTGCTCTAAATATAGCTTTGTGGTGGTGTTTGTGGGGAACGTAACAGCTGAAGAAGGGACAGTGTGTCACAAGACATTAGGCTGAATGCCAGGTACTCAATAGCTAGTAGTCAGCACGGTTGTAAGGCAAGTGAAGCTGCTACTGACTCAGTGATCTTCCCTTTCCGCTGCTCCTGCACCTGCCTTGTTCGAGTTCTCACCCTTTACCGTTTGATCTCAAAGCCCTTTTATTCACTCTTCTTGTTCATTCATCTCTGCTCATCTTTAAGTATAATATTTTTAAAGGCATTTGCATCTTATTAAGGAGTGTGTTAATATGAATTTGAATGGACTGAAAGAGATGAATTTGTACTGGAGAAGTGTCAGATTCCTTGTCTCCACCTGCCCTCACCCCAGTCCAAACTGCCCAGCTGGTGTGTCCACGCCAGCTCAGGAAGGCAAACTGCAGTCACCGGGAGTTTCTCTTGACCTGAACAGGTCAATTATGAATGGAAATCCAAAGACCAGAAACTATGACAGTAAGATGCTGCTCTATTGACTGTCTACTGTGTCATGGACCTTTTATATATGTTATTTTAAATTCTCATATTAGCTCTGCGGCATGGATATGATATTTTTTAGTGGGGTAAGCAGAGGCACTTAAAGAGTAATTTGTTTGCTAAGATCTGCACACTAATAAGCAAGCAAGGGAGCTGGTGCTCAGGCACAGGCCTGCCTGATGCTGAAACTGTGCAACTTTCCCCACTGCACTTGCTGGCTGGACGTGGGGAAGGCTCCGCTGCTCCGGAATCCATCCTGTCTACCCAGATGGCTCAGGTGTCAGCACCATCTGAGTAACTCTGAAGCGTGGGTTCCGTGTCTTTCTGAATCACAATAACTTTTTCCGTAGGCACAGGGTGGTCCTTGAGTAATAATACCTTCTAAGCAGAGCTGAATTATCTCCTGCCTGCCCCACCTACAGGTAGGCTGGTGCAGACATACCACCTATGTTTATGAATAAACAGCTTGTGAAAGTACACATTTGCCCTGGGCCACCATCACAGAAGACTGCAGACTGAGTGGCTGGAACAACAGACATTTATTTCGAGGTTGGACGTCCAAGATCAAGGTGCTGGCAGGGCGGGTGTCTCCTGAGGCCTCCCTCCTTGACTTGCAGTTGGATGTGTTCCCCCTGTGTCCTCACGTGGCCTTTCCTCTGTGCACGTGTGTCCTTGGTGTCTCTTCTTCTTCTTATAAGGACTCAGTCTTGTTGGATTAGGGCCCCACCCTAACAGCCTCATTTTAACTGAGTCACCTCTTCAGAGGCCCTGTCTCTGAGGTCCTGGAAGTTAGGACTTCAACATGTGAATTTGGGGAGGATGCAATTCAGTCCATAAGAACATCTTACCAAATTAATTACAGCATCATTTTTGTAAGTAAATAACTGGGCCCAGCCTAAACATGCATGAGTTAAGTCATTTTTGGTATATTTGTACGGAGCAGCTGTGAAACAGACTGCGGCAGAGTGACAGGTACCAATGCATGTGTGATTTCCAGACAGAGGTTCCAGCGCTATAACACGCGTTCTGCAATGGTGAACATTAAATGTAACCTGCCTGATGGAAAAGTAGGGTTAATGGGAGACCATTCAAAGCAGATGCAACTTTGAAATAGAGCATTAACAGAATCACTGGTACCTGGGGAGATTACCTGGACTGTCCAGACAGGCAGCTCAGTGGTGCTGGAGGCTGCCCCAGGGGATAATAATTTATAAAAATGGCGTGGGAATGCTGGTTTGGGGGAACGTCACAGCCTCAATGAGCCCTGGAGGGCTGATACCTGCCCAGGACTGTGCGAGGTGAGGGTGCCCCCTCAGGCGGTTTCTTAAAATACACAGAGAGCCACATCCCTTCCAGCTGAAGCTACCAATTCTATTATCATTCAAAGCTTAGCTTCCTCCCCTTGCAGGAAAAATCACATATGAACCAATGAGACTTCCAGGTTATTCTTTCCTCTGACCAATGGTATGCGAGCTAATTGGTGTTATAGCAGCAGGTGTTGTGACGGGGCCGTTGTCAGGTGCAAAGAGCAAGGGGCGGATGGTGATGTTTACTTCTGTTTATGTCGGCAAGGGGCAGACACGTGCTCACCACGCATTCTCTCTCTCTCTCATGTACACACACACTCACACACACGCTCACACACGTACCCTACCCAAAATAATCTATGAATGCATACCTGAAGTAATCTATGAATACACAAGAAACAGCTAATAGCTTTTGGATCTTGGGAGGGTGGCATTTGGGACTTAAGGTGAGAAGAGGACACCTTTCATTGCATAGTCTAGAATTTTTTTTTGCATTTTTTTACCCTTCATAATGACTTTGCAATGAGAAGTTTAACGTTTAAAAGTTCACATGCACTGATAGAAGATTAACTTTGACTCACATGAAATGCCCCTTTTTAAAGCACATTCAGGAGAGAGAACTACTCAGCGATGATCTGTGTGCTGGGCTGTCGCGACCGTGCACGCTGGTAAATGAGAGTGGGAGATCCGAGCGCTGGGTGTTTCAGCAGTCAGAGCTGAGCCCTGGTGAAGTTGGAGAGCTGAAATTCAGTGATCTGTATTGGATAAATATTGTTTGTGATTTTTTTTTTCACCTTCAAGTCTTTCCCTCTTTTCCCCAATATATATCTTTATCATAAAATGAAAGAGAGAAACACATGATTTGTGAGGTTTAACTTGACAGCTTAAAGAGCCCCAAAGTCTGAGGCTGGAATACGGGAGGTGGTGGGGGGGGGTGAGGTGGTGGATTCAGTGGGTTGGGGGATAGGAGGGCAGCTCTGGGCAGAGCATCCCTCCCTGGGTGAGACCTTGCTCTCCACCCTCCTTGCTGGCCTCTGAGGATCAGGGCCAGCCCCCGTCCCTCGCCTTCTCCCTCATTATCCTTTCTTGCCTTCTTTGGGAGATTGCCGCTAATTTTTAGAACTGGTTATGCCCAACACCAAATTTTGACAGCGAGTTAAAAGCCAAGATGCTTTCTCTTGCTTTTGTACTTTCTAAAAAAGGACACATCGGGTAGACTAGCAAGTGATGTACATGAAGCAGTGCTGATGGAGCTGTTCGGTTATTGATCCTAAATAACCATCAATCCTGCCTGAAACATTCCTTTGTGTCTAGGGAGCCCCTGGGCGAATGCTTCTGGGGACTGGCAGTTCACTCCCCGCCCTGCAGGCAGCGTGCCTACCTTGGGCACCCCTGTGAGAAATGCCTTCTGTAAACCCAGCTCACACCTGCTCCCTAGTGCTTCTCACCTACTGGTCTAATTTTACCCCCTGAGAACCCCCTGAACAAATCTAATGCTCCCTCCATGGCCTGGAACTTCAGAGATTTGAGGGGCTATCCCCTGTCCCCAGTGAAACTTCTGTTCTCGAAGTTCTTCATATAAACGAACATCCTGAGGCTAACTTCTCCTCTTAACAGAAGCTAGATCTTGTATAATCTTTCTAAAGTGTGGCTCCTGGACCTGGACACACCCCAGGTATGGCCCCACCAGCACAGAGTAGGATGGACCCCTCCCTCATCTTCAGGTTAGGACTGACATATGACACTCTCTCACGTGGAATTTTTAGTTAAGCTTGTAAGTCATCTGTTCCATATTATAATCTTAAATAAACCACTTGTGTGAATTTTTTTTGACCTAAGTAGGTTTTAGGTTTTTGAAACAAATAAAGAAACTTAAATATATTCCTTTTGAAATTTATCGTGTTTAATTTACCCCACTGCCAGGGGTTTTGAAAGGACTGCTGGATCCTAATCTCATCATCCAATCACTTGGTTGTCCCTGTGGACTTGATGCCACCCACAGCTGTAACAACCATGCTGTTAGTGTTCTCATCCACGTCGTTTGAAGGAACCAGCCACAAGCTTTGAATCAGGTGGAGCCCTGAGACTTCCCCACCTGTTATTTTGGGGGGAGGTACTTAGGTAATTAGGTGCTGGGGGTTGAGCCCAGGACGTTGTGCCTGCTGAGCAAGCACTCTGTCAACTGAGCCGTTCCCTTCCCCTGAGATCTTCCCACTGTAACCCATGTCTTTGCTCTTCCGGCCACACTCTTGGAGGCTGTTGGTCACTGAGTTTATTTTTTTATTTTTTATTTTCTTCTTCCCTTCCTTCTTTTCTCCCTTCCTTCCTTTCTCCCTTCCTTCCTTCCCCTCTCCCTCCTTCCCTCCCTTCCTCCCTTCCTTTCTTTATTTTTTATTGAAGTGTGGTTGATTTACAATGTTGTGTTAGTTTCAGATGTACAGCAAAGTGATTCAATTATACATATACATACATATAGATTTTCTTTTCATATTCTTTTCCGTTATATGTTATTACAAGATATTGAAACTAATTCCCTGTGCTATGCAGAAGATCCTTGTTGTTTATCTATTTTACATACAGTACTGTGTGTCTGTTAATCCCCAGTGCCTAATTTATCCCTCTCTGCCCTTTCCCCTTTGGTAACTGTAGTTTGTTTTCTGTGTCTGTGAGTCTGTTTTTGGTTTGTAAATAGAATTTGTATCATTTTTTTTAAGATTCCACACATAAGTGATACCATATGGTATTTGTCTTTCTTTGTCTGACTTACTTCACTCAGTGTGGTAGTGTCTAGGTCCATCCATGTTGCTGCGGATGCCATTATTTCATTCTTTTTTTATCCACTATAGGTTATTACAAGATACTGAATATAGTTCCCTGTGCTATACAGTAGGACCTTGTTGTTTATCTATTTTATATATAGTAATGTATATCTGTTAATCCCAAACTCCTAATTTACTCCTCCTCTCTTTCTCCTTTGGTAACCATGAGTTTGTTTTCTATGTCTATGCGTCTCTTTCTGTTTTGTGAATAAGTTCATTTGCATCACTTAAAAAATTCCACATATAGGTAATATTTGTCTTTCTCTGTCTGACTTATTTCACTTAGTATGATCATCTCTAGGTCCATTTCATGTTGCTGCAAATGGCACTATTTCATTCTTTTTTATGGCTGAGTAATATTCCATTGTATAAATATACCACAACTTTTTTAGCCAGTCATCTATCGATGGACATTTAGGTTGCTCCCATGTCTTGGCTATTGTAAGTAGTGCTGCTATGGACATTGGGGTTGTTCACTGAGTTTATACTCTGTCTACTCAGTGACACTCTCTTACAGCTTGTGTTTCTCTGTCTTGACTATAGGGACACATAGATGAGCATGTAGCCAGATTGTCACCTCCATGTGGCCTTTGTCACTGTATCCCAGCTTGGAGGACAGGGCCTGCGTGTCTTGGGAAGTCCTTAAGTATTTGTTGAATAAATGGGTGAAGGAAGGGTGTCGGGGGAGAGTTGGTCACATGTCTTACCTGAGTGCAGCTACACTACATTTTCCCTTTATTCCACACCCTGTGATGTTGGCTTTCTAGTTAAAAAAGAAAACTGTCCACCCTACCACGATTCATTCCTAGCCATCCATACTATCTCCTGTAGTCTCTGTTTATTTTTTTGACTCATTATTTATTACTTGCTTTCTCACATTTTTCTTTTCCTTTTAAAAACAGGTTTATTGAGGTCTAATTGAAATACAACCCCCAAGACCCTGGGCATATTTAATGTACAGTTTGATGAGTCTGGACACATCCACACACCTGTGAGACAACCACCGCCGTCTAGGTAATAAACATATCCATTACCTCCAAAGTTTCCTCCTGCTCTTTTGTTTTTTTCATTGCTATTGCTGTTTTGCTGGAAAGAGAACTTAATGTAAGGTCTCCCCTCTTAACAAACTGTGAAGTGTACAACCCTGAATTGTTCTCTAGTAGATCTCTAGAAGTTACTCTTCCCACACGACTGAAACTTTGCACCCACTGAACACAGCTCCCCATCCCCCTCCGCCCAGCCCTTGGCAGCCCCCGTTTCACTCTCTGCTTCTGTGGGTTTGACTGTTTTCGATTCCTCATGGCAGTGGAATCACGCAGTACGTGTGCCTCTGTGACCGGTTTACCTCACTCAGCGCAGTGTCCCCAGGTGCATCCCTGCTGTCACGTATGGCGGGAGTCTGTTCCATTTTGTGGGCGTGCAGAAACCTTCTGGGCCCGACTCTCTCCTGAGGTCCAGTTCTTGCTCACCCGCAGTTTCCAGAACTGCCCTTCCTCCTCTCTCCAGGACCAATATTTGCCACCACTCATAGCTCTCTGGCACCTCTCCTGTTCTACATGACGTCTGCAACATCCCCAGTAATCATTGCTGTCTCATTTACACAACGGCTCAACCTTCTGGACAGCATTTTATTCCGATGTGGATTCATTAAGAGCAGTTAACTGTCTCCTTGTAGATTCAAAAAGCCCAAAGTTGAATACACTTTTGCTATCCGTTCTGTTTTTTAAAATGACTATGAGATGCTCACAATGCTGGTTCCTTCCAGAGTAAATGAGTCTAAATTTGAAATTTCTAACGCAAAAGTTTTTCTTAGCATAATCACTGAGATACCATTTTTCTCTACTAACAGTTTTTCATTTATAATATTTTGATTAAAATCTAAGTATTTTGGGGGTGATGCGTTCTAAAAATGGACCAATGGATTTCATATTTACCATGTGTTTCTGCTTTTATTTACAATCTACAAATCATTTTCTATTTAATAGTTTTTTCCGTCCATCAGTTCAGCTGAGCTGACTTCTCCCCCCTCTGACATTCACCTTCATATTATTTTCCATCCTGTCTCTCTTGCATCTTGGGTCCTGGCATGTCCTGTGCGTTCTTTCTGTCCTTGATGGGGTCTCAGGTCTTTTCCTTGTACATTTTAATTTTTTCCAAATATAATTTTCAATTGGAAAATTCATGCCCTAATGAAGCCTCTTGTCATTTTGTCTTATTCACGTTTAACTAGGCTTCATCTTGGTTTTTTTTTTTTTTATGTTTTAGTTTGTAGCCTATCTGCTGATGCAGCATCACTTTTGTTTCCAGTAAATGAAAGGAAAACATTCCCATCCACTTAGTAGTTAGGCAAAAGGAAGAAAACAAGCTTGAGTGCTCAGCAATTCTCTGAGATGAGATAAGTTTGTGATGGCTTTACATTTTACTGTGTCTCACAATTTGATTCTCAGGTTGATGTTTTGAATCTTCAGTAGTTTGGTGATTATTTGTGAAGATTTTTACCTGATGCTTTTTAAGCCCTGAATTTTGATCCGATATAAAGAGTTTCCATTAAAAAAAGGTTCTGGGTTTTTTCAGGCGTAAAGAGTTTCTTTGCTACAGAGCATAGCGGGTCACGCTCAGACTGACGCAAACAGCGAATGTTTCATATTGTCCGCGTGACTATTGGTCAAATCCTACAAGCTGCTAGGAAACATGAAAATTGTTCAGACTGATTAGGATGAATTCTGTCCCAGAAGGAAATGAACTATTGCTGGAATTAAAACAAGAAAGAGGATCTTACTGCTCAATCTGTACATGGAGGGAAATGATGATGAAGGACAATGATTGGCTATTTAGTTTATTCCCCCGCAGCAGGAGAAAGTTTCAAAGGTTCAAAGTGGGCTTAATGTGTTTTTCTTTTGGTTTTCAACCCTTTGCTCAGAAAAACCAATATTCTGGCTTAAGGAAATAGAAATATCTTCCAAATGTAGGCCGATAATGATACCATATGTAAGTACCACGTAGAATGTTTTAACCGAATGCTTTAAAGTGTTAATGGTAAAGTATGAAAGCTATATGCTGTAAGAAAAATTGAGGTATAATTTACATACAGAAAAATAAATCCCTTTTTAGTTTACAAGGCTGTGAGTTTGGACAAGTGCATGCAGTCACTTAACTACCACACCGTCCAGATACGGAATAATCCCGTTAGCCACAAAATTCCCTTGTGCCCCTTTGTGGTCAGACCTTCCCCAGCTCCTACTCCCTGGCAGCTACTGACCTGTCTCTCTCTTGTCCCTAGATTTTCCAGAATATCATATAGATGGAGCATACAGAATGTTAACCTTTGAGTCTGGTTTTTCACTTAGCGTAATACATTTGAGATTCATCCGTGTTGTGTGTTTATTACTTTTCATTGTTGAGTGGGAGTCCATTGTATGGATATTCCTGACTGTGTTTCACCAGTAGAAAAACATTTGAATTTTCACCAGTAGAAAAACATTTGGATTTTTTTTTCCAGTTCTTGATGGTTATGAATGAAGTCACTGTAAACATTTGCAAAGTGTTTTTTTGTTTGTTTTTGTGAACACAAGTGTTTGCTGAAGTTGGGTACACACCTAGAAATAGAATTGCTGGGTGTATGTTAATGTTATAAGAAGCTGGTTATCAGCATACCCACCAGCAGGGTATGAGAGTTCCCGTTGCTGGACATCCTCGTCAGCACTTGGTTTTCTGAGTTTTCTCCCCTCATTCTAATAGGTTTGTACTGACTTCTTTTTTAAGGCATCATTTTGCGTTTTCCTAATGATGTAATGGGGAACATCTTTTCATAATTTTATTTGCTACCCATAGCAAATCACTTCTTTAGTGCCTGTTTTTAAAATTTTGTTAGCAGGGAAGGTAATTAGGTTTATTTATTTTTAATGGAGGTACTGGGGTTTGGAACCCAGGACCTCATGCATGTTAGGCATGCACTCTACCACTGAACTATACACTCTCCCATCTTTTGGCTGTTTTTAAAATTGGGTTGTTTGTTTACTTATTATTGAATTTTGATAGTTCTTTATATATTTAGTTTACAAATATATATCAGACATGTTTTGCCAATATTTTCTTCCAGTGTGTGGCTTTCTTTTTCCTTCATTAGCAGTATATTTTGCAAAGCTGAAGTTTTTAATTTTGATGAAGTCCAGCTTAATCAGTCTTTTACAAGTTGTACTTTCATGTCATGTCTAAGAAATCTTTGCCAAAGTCACCAAGATATTCTCCTATGTTTACTTTTAAATGTGTTATAGTTTTAGGTTTTACATTAAGGCCTATGATCCATTTTGGGTTAAATTTTATGGGGATGGGTATGGATTAAGTTTTATTTCTTTGCATATGGTCATCCAATTATTCATGCAGCATTTGTTGAAAAACCTGTTCTTTCTCTTTTGAATTGCCATCACATTTGTATTGAAAATCAATAGACAAAATGTATGTGAGTCTACTTCTGGATGATATATTTTGTTCCACATATCTATGTGTCTATCTTTTTTCAGTTCCTTACAGTCTCAAGTACTACAGCTTGATGTAAGTCTTAGCTTTGTTCTTTGTAAAAATTATTTTGGCTTTTGCAGTTCTTTTGCTTTTCCATGTATATTTTAGAATAAGCTCACCAATTTCTACAAAAATGAAGAGGTTTACATTAAGTCTATAGATTAATTAGCTTAGCAATACTGAGTCTTCCAATCCATGAACACAGTATATCTCACATATAACTCAAGTATTTACATTTTTTATCAGTATTTTGTAGCTTTCAGTATACAGATCTTACACATATTTTGTTGGATTTGTACCTAAGTATTTCATTTTGGGGGTCCTATTGTAAATAGTACTTTAAAAAACAGTACTTTTAAAAATCAATTTCCAATTTTTTTTTGCTGGTGTCTAGAAGTACAACTGATTTCTATGTATTGACCATGAACTTGCTAAACCCACTTATTAGCCCTTGTAGCTCCTTTTAAGATTCTTCGGGATTTTTAATGTGCAGAATCTTGTTGGTTGCATTTCATTTTTCACTTTCTCTTAAATACATGAAATGGACATATTAAAAATATGAAATGGAGATATTAATTTCTGATATCTACCTCCTTTTTATGGATTAGTGAGAGAATTCTGAAAAGCAAGCTTCCCATAAGAAAGATGTCATAACCATTATAATTGTAATGTATTTTAATTAAGAACTCTATTAAGATAACAGTTAATATATTTGATAATTATAATTCAAATCCAATATGGTCAGTGTCCTCTAAGATCTATTGCATATCCACAGTATCAGTGCCAGAATGATGTTAAACATAATGGAAATTTTATCCTCCAGTGTTTTAAACCTTCAGGAGCCTCTCTAGTTTTTAACATTACCATTTTATAAAGAATAATGGATTGATCTTTAGATTTGTGGGCCAATTTACATCAGCTGAGGTTATGAGATAATTGTCATAATTCTATAATTATCTTTTAAGAGTGATTTTTGTCTTAATGAGATTAGATTATGGTTAATTTCCTTGGCCTAGTTGCCATTTCTTTTCCAAAAATAAAAACACACATGCACGTACTGTTTTGAAAGGGACAATGGTGAAATTTTTGATGAATCAATGAGTAGTAAATGCAAAGTGGAAAAACTGGAGAATAAACCTCAGTGGTTGGAAATACTAGCCTTAACTTTGTGCTTTATTAAACTTCACTGATAAATTTTTTTTGTAAAATGGTAAACATGTTGAGGAAAGGGAGAAAGTGGAGCATTATCAGTGAATGAATGTGATTTACCTCCTACTGAAAAATAATCGTTGCAGAATATTTAATGACAATTATCCCAACAAAAGAAAGAGTGGGTGATTTTTGGTCATTTTATTAGCTATTATCCAATAGAAATATAGCTTTGATGTGATGTATTTTTACCTCTATGCTATGTAACATATAAAATTAATGACAAAATTATTTGTGTATTTAAGGAAAATAGATGCAACTTAAAGAAAAATATTATGATTTTTAGTGTTTTCATTTTTGTCTTAATTTCAGTAACTTTAATATAGTTTTTGAACATAATCAGATTTTCACATACCTTAGTGTTTTATCTGATGCTTTTTTTTTTTTTTTTAAAGGAACTAGTACTTTACTGTTAGGACAGATTTTTAAAAAAGTATACAATTCAGGGGGTTCTAGTATAGTCACAGAGTTGTGCAATCATTGCCACTATCTAAAGTCAGAACGTTTCCTATATCCCAGAAATAAACCCAATACCCACTAGCAGTAACCCCCTCTTCTACTTCCCCAGCCCTTGGAAACCATTAATCTATTCTGGAAACTTCATCTAAATGGACTCATACAGTATGTGGCCCTTTGTGCCTGGCTTCTTTCACTTAGCGTGTTTTCAGTGTTCATCTATGCTGTGTTATGGCTAAATAATATTCCACTGCATGGATATGCCAAATTTTATTATCCACTCATCAGTTGATGGACATCTAGACTGTTTCTGCTTTCTGGCTGTTATGAATAATACTGTTATAAACATTTGTGTAGAAGTTTTTTGAGGAACTGCCAAACTGTGTTCCAAAGTGGTTGCACTATTTTCCATTCGCACCAATGATGTTTGAGGGTTCCAGTTTCTCTGCATCCTCGCCAACACTTGTTATTGTCTATCTTTTTTTTAAAATAGCCATTCTAATGAGTATGAAGTGGTATCTCATGGTGGCTTTGATCTGCATTTCTTTAATGATGAATGATGTTGAGTTTCTTGTCATGTGTGTATTGGCCACATATATATTCTTTGGATAAGTGTCCATTCAGATCATTTGCCCACTTAATGCATTAGGTGAGTTGTAAGAGTTCTTTAATTGTTCTGGATACTAGACTTTTATCAGATATATGATTTATAAACATTTCCTCCCATTCTGTGGGTTATCTTTTCACTTTCTTGATAGTATCCTTTGAAGCCCAAATGATTTTAGCTTTGAAGAAGTCAAATTTATCTTTCATTGTCTTGTGTTTTTGGTGTCATATCTTAGAAACCACTGTCTAATTCATAGTCATGAATATTTACATTTATGGTTTCTTGTAGGAGTTTCATAGTTTTAGTTCTTACATTTGGGTCTTTGATTCCTTTGAAATAAATTTTTGTATATGGTGTGAGGTATATTTGCAACTTCATTCTGTTGTATACAGATACCCAGTTGTCCCAGCATCATTTGTTGAAAAGTCTTACTCTTTCCCTATTAAATTGTCATGGCACCTTTGTCAAACTCTATTGACCATACCATAAGTGGTTTAATTTCTGGACTCTCAATTCTATTTCATTGATCTATAAGTCTGTTTTTATGCCAGTACCACATAGTCTTTTTTGCTTTTAATTTATTTTTGTTTTTTTTTTTCAGTACCACACATTCTCGATTGCTGTAGCTTTGTAGTAAGTTCTGAAATGGAGAAGTATGAGTCTTCCAACTTTCTTCTTTTTCAAGACTGTCTTGGCAATTTCAGAGTCTTTTGCATTTCCACATGAATTTTAGGATCAGCTTGTCAATTTCTGTTAAAAAATAGTCATCTGGGGTTTTGATAAATATTTCACCAAATCTGAAGACCAGTTTGTGGAATATTGCCATCTTAACAATATTAAGTTATTCTTCATGAAAATGAGATATCATTCTATGTATTTAGATCTTTAATTTCTTTTAACTATGTTTTATAGTTTCCCATGTTACAAATCTTGCACTTCTTTTGTTAAGACTATATCTAAATATTTCATTCTTTTCTATGCTATTGTAAGTGATATTGTTTGCTTAATTTCCTTTCCAGATTGTTTATTGTTAGTGTATAGAAGTGCAGTTGATCCTTGTGTATTGATCTTGTATCTTGCAACCTTTCTGAACTCGTCTATTAGCTCCAATAGTGTATTTGTGAATCCCTTAGGTTTCTCTATGCACTATATCATATCATCTAATTTGGGTATTTCAATTTCTTTCTCTTGTCTAAGTGCCCTCCAGTACAGAAATGGTGAGAGTGAGCATCCTTGTCTTGTTCCTTAGGGGGAAAACTTTCAGTCTTTCAGCATTAAGTATGGTGTTATCTGTGGGCTTTTTTCATAGCTACCCTTTGTCAGAATGAGAAAGTTTCCTTCTATTCCTAGTTTATTGAGTGTTATGATGAAAGGTGTTAGGGTTTGTCAAATGCTTTTTCTGTATCTGTTCAGATGATCATGTGGTGTTTGTTTTTAATTCTATTAGTATGTTGTATTACTTTGATTGATTTTCATGTATTGAATCAACCTTGCTTTCCTGGGATAAATCTCATTTGGTTATGGTGAATGATTTTTTTCAAATATATATTTCTGGATTCAGTTTGCTCGTATTTTGTTGATGATTTTTGTGCCTATAGTCATAAGGAATGGCTTGGGGTTTTCTTTTCTAGTGAAGTCTTTATTTGGTTTCGGTATCAGGGTAATACTAAACTCATAGAATGAGTTGGGAAAAGTTCCCTCCTCTCTCTCTCTCTTTTTTTGTAAACTTTGTGAAGGAGTGATGTTAATCCTTCTTTAAACGTTTGGTAGAATTCATCAGTGAAGCCATATGGTTACCTGATGCTTTTGAAGAAAGCAAAATCTGTGTTTATTTTTACATGTATAGTATATTTAGTTTTACATATGTTAAGGACCAACGTATTAATAGTTTGTGTCATAGTTAGGTTATCACCTTAATAGTTTGCTTATTTAAATCTCTTTAGAAATAACTCATCTCCTCAAAAGAATTGTTAAAAAATCAGATCCACCATTACTTGATTAGTTGCAAATTTTACATCTTGGTCAGACCAGGGAGTTACGTTGGATAGACATAATTTTCTTTTAACTGATTAAAACCGTTAATTGAACATTCATTCAGTGGACATTTATTGCACACGTATTACGTGTTAGATTTAGAAGAAAGACTTTGACATGAGGATAATGTTCTAATTTGCTGCTGCTCATAATCAGCTGTAAAAGTGGAAGTTTCTGATCACCCAAAATAATTGTTTATTTGATAACGATCTTTTTTAAACTATGATTTTAATTTGCTCAACTCTTAATCCTGTTATTGGGCATTTAATTATTTATTCCTGTTTGAAAACCTGGCCACTGATTTCCACTTGATAGCCTCCTTGTTTGCCAAGATCTAATAAAAAACTACTTAAAATTTCTGTTCTTTCCAAGACTGTTACATATGATATTTTGTTCTTTCAGAAATTAATTATGAAATTATGATTCAACAAGGGTGAGTTGACCTCAGGACTTTAACTAAGAGACACTTGTTTTTAAGAGAATGCTTACCACCATGAATCAAGGAAGAGGAACATGAAAACAAGATCCTAAGAAAACTTGCTAATTTGATAGTTTCTTGTAGTTCACCTTATCATTGTCTCTCCTTTAAACAAAGCCAGCTACAAGAAAATATTCTTAGGTGAATAAAACATGTCCTTTCATGTTCTTAAAAAAATCAACTGAGGTTTAAAAAGTTTAATTTTAATTACCCCCAGTTCAGAGAATTTCAAAGCATTCCTCAGTCTGAAGGATATTCTCAGAGGTGGAAAAAAAAAAAAAAGGAAATTGTGTTACAGCAAAGCAAATGAAAGTCTCAAAGTGAAAAATCTGTAGTGAGATGAATCGTCAATCACTCTTCAAGGTCTAATTCTTCCTATTGAATTTTCTTCTTTTGGCCCGGTGACACATTCAGTGAAGGATCATGATTTTATATAATTAATTCCATGACTATAAGTACTGAAAAAAGAGAGGTTATTAAAACTCGGGAGACTTCTGAGTCCTAGTAAAACCATTAAGAAGGAACTAATGTGATAATAAAATGAAAAGCAATTCAAAACTTATCAGCCTAATAAAGAATATTACCAAATATCATATCATAATAAAAATCTTTGAAAATGAAACAAAGGAAAAAAAGCCCCACCAGCTCAGATTAACAATCTGTTATGATGGGTTTGGCCAGCATTAAACCAGCCATGGTACCTTGAAGAGGGTATTTAATTACCAAGTGATTTGCAACCATATTCACAGGAGAGTCATAAATACATATGAACAGTATACTGCACATTTTTTCAGTTTTCGTATATGTACTAATTATTGTTTCTAAGAACAGTAGATCTTCAGCTTTTTAAACTTACATAGTTATCAAAGGAATAAAGCCAACTACAAAATAAGAATCAATAGAATGTGGTAATCCAATCATAAATGACAGTCAAATGTACTCACCCATATTCAAGAAATCAAAGTAATAATTAGTTCATTTGTGTCCTTATTATTAATGTTATTATTTTTTAGATTTTTCATATAAATGATGTCATATGGCATTTTTCTTTCTCCTTCCGGCCCAGGACTTGTAAGCATCTTGACATCAACACCATACATGCAAAGTCTAGCCACAAATATTGTCTCTCCTCTGGTACTCACCTGCCTTTTCTGTGATCCAGTTAGAAGCAATTCTTTCCTCTGCAAGGCAGTGAGTTACCCATACAATGCATTGAAATAACACCATTCTGCCAAGAAGCACAGAATATTTCCTCTCTGTGAAGGGAGCTGGACATCAAGAAATGCTTTGTTGCAGTTGGCAATACATAAGGTCTGCCGCCCTCCATCTTTACAGTCCTGAAGGGAAGAGAGCATCGTGTCCAGCCTGGCCTCTAACTCCTTTCCCCTGAGGGGACCTGTGTGCATTCCAACTTGTTTCCACATGGGAGCACACAGCGATTCCATTTCACATGCACCAGAAAGCAGAAGATGAGCCACTGAGCAAATTCAGTGAATCAGAATCACAGAAACGTCAGGTGCTCTTTCCTACTCCGAGTGCCCGCTCTCACCATAACATCCCTCATCCATTCCTCTTCACACTCTTCCATTCCTGTTTTGCTTCCCTCTCCCTCATCTCCTTTCTTCAAGGCTCTCCTCCTCCCAGTGCCCATAAGTTACTTCTGGGTGCTGTCGACGGAAGAGAAATGCACAACCTAGAAGTTGAGAGTTATGTTTTATTCAGGGACCTTACTGAGAATGATAGCCCGGGAGACAGGCTCTCAGATCACTGTGGAACTGCTCCAAAGAGGTGAGGGGAGAGCCAGAATTTGTAGGAGATTTTGCTGAAAAGCAAAAAACAAAAAACAAAAAAACCACATAGTTGAACATCAAAATATTACTACTAATCACAGAAAACCCAGACATCTCAAGTTAATGATTTTAGTGCTTTACTATATATGGGATGATACAAGAGTCTGGGCTCACTGAAATCACTCCTTTGCTATGCATCTTAGCTGTCTAGGGCCAGGGTCCTTTTTTTTTTTCTCCATCCTGAGTTCCCCCAGGGCTCACCACTGGGATGGCAGCAGGGGCTGCTGGTTTGATGGCTGACAGACATTCTTTGTTTACTGAAATGGCAGGTGACATTCTTTGTCCACAGCACCCAACAAAGTCTTATGAATCTCACTGTTTTTGACTCCCCTCTCACAAAAACCGTGCTTATGAGGTTTCCCAGGATAATCTCCAGTAATTATAAAATTGGAATGGACTTTGAGAAAATTTAATCGAACTCCCTCAGGTTGGAAAAGCAGTGACTGAGAAAGTAATGTGCCCCAGGTCATGTAGGAGGCGGCTGGGCTGGCATGGGAACGCGGGTCCTTGGACCTTGCTCGATGCCTGATTAGTTAATTCACACCAGGCTGGTTAATAGCCAATGGTGGCAAGTTGTCAAGTCTCTAAAATGTTTTTCAGAATTGTATAGAGCCATTGGATGAATCAGTATGGTACATCTTCTTGAGCATCAATTCAGCTAGAGCTGATTTTGGAAAAAAAAATTGTACTGTGTTGATTAAGCTATTGTGTCTCAGCTCCCCCCACCTTTCCATGTTCAGGGTGGCAGTGTTGGGCTGAGACTCGGTGCTGCTTTGCAGCGGCTCCTTTTAAGGTTCTGCCAAAAAGGGGGCGCTAGAGGGTATCTGTGGGCTGGAGGAGGAAGAAGGGACCTCCTTCTTCCTGTTTGCTTCCTGTTAGGGACCACGCAGGGACTGACTGCCTGGTGACAGTTCCTTAGCTTGCAGCATCAGGTGTTCCAGTGGCAACGGTAGCTCTCGGTTTGCGGGTTTTCCCGCACACACAGAACCCGTCTCTTTGGTCCCTTAGAAACACCCCCACTGCTGTTCATGTCTCTGTGGCAGTGACCCGGATCCCCTTGGAGACTCTTCCTCTCTGCTTCTGGGTTTAATGATCCCAGCCTCTTCCTTTGTTCCTCAGCCCTGGGGTGTTAGTTGCTTTCTGCATTACAACCTCTGTGAACCTCAGTGCCCCCTATTTGCATTTTTTAGGTCACCAATGCTTGGTTATCAATGTTTTATGTTAAATTCTCAGTTAAAATAATGGGTGTGGTTTCTGTTTTCTGACCGTACTCTGACTGATACAAGTACTTTAATCAGTATTAACTATTATATTAAAATAATCATGAATATGTATGGGATAGACCACAAAATTAATTTACATTTAAAAGACAAAACAGGAACTGCTTCAGAGGAATTTGACACCTCTTAAGAAATGCCTCCTGCCTTCCCTTCCAAACACCTCCATTATCTTCTGTTGGGGTACCTTAGTGTGGAAGTTTAAGAAGCATGGGTTTGGGTTTAATGAGTTACTGCTGAGGGTGTAATAACACTGGAGTAGGGACTTCCAGAGACAATGCCTTCATTTAAAAAGATGGAGACGGCAGTATGGTTGGGAGGATAACTTTTGGCAGCTCTCCACAAACTTTACGTGTGAGCAAGTCAGAGATTAAAAGTGTGTGACTTTAAATGACACTATTCAAGTAATGATCAGAAAATGGCATTGGGTCTGTATCAGCAGCACTGTTTTCCTGAACTCTATAAAATTCTAACAGAAAGTTTCAGCCTGAGCTGAGTTGCCCACTCCATATGGACTGGGTAGTTCATGCATGAATCAGAGCTCTAACCAGCCCCTGGAGATGGCATAAGTTACAACTTGTGATTCGAGCTAGAGCTAAACCAGCAGCTGTGGTTTGTTCTGTTCACTGATCAGTGAAGCTTCTGTTTCACATTGGAACACCCGTGCATATGCTTGGCAGGCTGATGGAGTCTTGTTTGCAACTCCCAGAGAAGACATAACCACGGAGCATCACCCTTCTTGGGCAGGCTCCCAATGTTCTTCTTGAAGTAAACAATGCAAGAGAACAGCAAGAGAGGAAACTCATTCTTGAGAGCATATCAAACATTAATTCATGCATGATGCAGTTTAGTATCAGGAGATAAGTCAGTCTTGCATTTCTAAAGTTGTAAACACAGTGGTAACAGTATAAACAGGTACACAGCCTCTTGTCCTCCAAATAGAAAACCAGGGCATGGAAGTTATACTGTGGTCAAAAGCAAAGAACCCTCCAGTAACAGCTGGCTAAGACATGTGCAATAGGTTGGAATCAGTGAAGCTGCACATGTGAGTTTGAGTCAGACCCATGGAGGTTATGGGATGTAGGAGTACTTTCTTCTACTGTTAAATGAGTGAAATTGCAGTAATATGAATGACAAGATAATCTTTATGAGAAGGGAACTCCTGAAAGAGTGACCTGAGCCTAGAAGAGGACCCACCCTATCTTTTTGCCTGATTGATGGTCAGCAGTAGAGAGCAGAGAGAATCTGTGATAGGAGAATTACCTGTAAGAAAACATCTTCTTTCCATTCTAGCTGGCAGAAGCTTCCTTAAGTCATGGAAACACAGAATAGGAAATTCCAGCACACTGGAGCTGGTTCCATGGCAGAGATACTCTTACCTAATTACAGGTAACTTTTTGGATTCCATAGCTCATATCCTCAAAAATAACCAAGACTAATAGAGTTAATTCACTTGAGAAACAAAAACTTAAACACAACACAGAAATAATTCACTTACTGGGTTGTATTTTTAGAAATGAAAGCCATTTCTCCCCCAAAATGTATTTCAGTGTAGCCTAGTTCCATGAGGTGCTCCTGAGAAGTTCTGCAGTGAAGAAACCTGTTTAGCTCATGAAAATATGCTCAACATCACTAATTATCAGAGAAATGCAAATCAAAACTACGATGAGGTATCACCTCACACCAGTCAGAATGACCATCATTAAAAAGTCCACCAACAGTAAATGCTGAGGAAGGTGTGGAGAAAAGGGAACCCTCCTACACTGTTGGTGGGAATGTAAATTGGTGCAGCCACTACGGAAAACAGTATGGAGTTTCCTTAAAAAACTAAAAATAGACTTACCATATGATCCACCAATCCCACTCCTGGGCATATTTCTGGAAGAGATGAAAACTAATTTGAAAAGATACACACATGTAATGTTCATAGCAGCACTATTTACAATAGCCAAGACAAGAAAGCAACCTAAATGTTCATCAACGGATGATTGGATAAAGAAGATGCGGTATACACACACACACACACACACACACACACACACTTACACAACGGAATATTACTCACCCATAAAAAAGAATGAAATAATGCCATTTGCAGCAACATGGATGGACCTAGAGATGATCATACTAAGTGAAGTAACAATATAACTTGTCTTGTTTTTTCATAAGCCTCTATAACAAGAAAAGCCACATTCAGGACCAGTTTAGTCACTGAGTACCACCGCCTGCATGGACTGAATTGTGTCCACTGAAATCAAATGTTGGAGCCTTAATCCCCCAGGAGGCTACACCTGGAGGCTGGACCTTTAGAGAGGAGGTTAAGGCTAAACAGGATTATAAAGGTGAGGTGCTAATCCAACAGGATGGGTCTCCAGGGAAACTGTCTCTGCTGACCCCTTGATCTTGGCCTCCCAGCCTTCAGAACTGTGTGAAAGCAACTTCGGCTGTTTAAGCCTCTCCATCTGTGGTATTTTGTTACACCAGCCTGAGGAGACTAACACACCTCTGGATGAAGAGGCTAACATGCATACTGGAGCAGTGACTGACTGGGGTTTTTAAGTTGCATTTCTTGGGGAGGGAATAAGTGACTTTTGTTTAAAGGAAGAAAACTGAGCTGACTGGCCACTAGAGAGGCGGACTGCAGCCTTATGGTTAGGAGTCTTTAGAGCTGTTAAGATAGATTGTATTTCCATGGCCTCCCAAAGATCACATGGTCACGTGGCTCCTTTGGCCAATGAAACATGAGCAGAAGTGACAGGTGTTTTGTCCGTTAGGAGCTCATGCAGGATTTGCCATCTCGCCTTCCCTCTGCCACAGCATGTGACATTCCAGATGGTAGAGTGTCTGTCAACCTGTGTCCCTGAGTGCAGGTGACATGGAGCAGCGTCCCAGCCAATCTACAATAGTCACAAGCAGGGTGAGAGATAACATTTACAGCCATTGAGATTTTTGGGACCGTTTATTATCGTGACACAACCTGGTCTATCTCGATTGATCTAACCAATAATAAGGGTATGGAAAATTTCCAAAATTCTCATAGAAAGTTTGATTGTGAATATGATTAATTCAGTGTACTGGAGTTTGTCCTTCATGAGATGAAGTAGAGCATGTATCGGAAGATGTGGATCAATCACTGAGCTGTCCTTTGTACTCAAAGCCAATGCTATTGAATCATTGTGGGAAGACCTTGTTTTAAGTTAATTTGTCAGTAGTGGTAATGGAGTCTCAAAACCATTCACTCTCCTCCACTCCGCTGCCTCTAGTAAGGTGAGGGTTATACGTAATCATCCACCAGAGCCATCCTTGGCCTCAGACCCACAATGTCAGTTCTGTTCACTTTGTGCTGCAACAGATGGGCATGAACAGTTGAGAGCACCGAGGCAGAGTCATCAGTGCATCTTCAGGTCATGCTAGTTTCAACGTGAGCCACACATCAGGAGCAAGGAGTGGCCACCCACAGACTGCACGTTTGTAAGATCAAGGTATGGCGACCTGAGGAACACGTGTTGTGTACCTTCGTGAATAATGAGACTGGCAAGGAAGTTTTACCATGTGCAGTTTCAGTAACTCATTGATAAAATTCTAAGAATGTGGTCTGGTACACTGTTATAATAGGGAGTTAAGATGCTTAAAACATTCGATGGAATAGAATGCATGCTTGTCTGTTGTATAGTTGCATCTTTGTTCTTTAACAAGGTCTCAGAAAGCAGAATATATCAAGGCTGTGTGTGTGTGTGTGTGTGTGTGTGTGTGTGTGTGTGTATGTGAGAGAGACAGAGAGAGAGAGAAATCATGAAGAGGAAACTCTAGGGAAAGACTGCATATGAGAGAGAAGGTGGAGTTTCAGTGTTAAATCAAAGCAGTGTCCCTTTCTTCAGAAACTGTCTTCTGCCACATTTGCTTAGGAAGTCATTTTGTGCAGTGTGGCCCTGCTTTCCCTGCCACAACTGATTGCCCAAGGTGGGTCTTGACCCAAACCGGGCTCTTCTCTGGGCTTTTTTTTTTTTTAAACATTTTTTTATTGAGTTATAGTCATTTTACAATGTTGTGTCAAATTCCAGTGTAGAGCACAATTTTTCAGTTGTACATGAAAATATGTATATTCATTGTCACATTTTTTTTTCACTGTGAGCTACCACAGGGTCTTGTATATATTTCCCTGTGCTATACTGTGTAATCTTGTTTATCTATTCTGCATATGCCTGTCAGTATCTACAAATTTTGAACTCCCAGTCTATCCCTTCCTACCCCCAACCTTGGCAACCACAAGTTTGTATTCTAAGTCTATGAGTCTGTTTCTGTTTTGTATTTATGTTCTTCTTCTTCTTCTTTTTTTTTTTTTTAGATTCCACATATGAGCAATCTCATATGGTATTTTTCTTTCTCTTTCTGGCTTACTTCACTTAGAATGACATTCTCCAGGGACATCCATGTTGCTGCAAATGGCATTATGTTGTCATTTTTTATGGCTGAATACTATTCCATTGTATAAATATACCACAACTTCTTTATCCAGTCATCTGTTGATGGACATTTAGACTGTTTCCATATCTTGGCTATTGTAAATAGTGCCACTATGAACATTGGGGTGCAGGTATCTTTTTGAAGTAGGGTTCCTTCTGGATATATGCCCTTCCCTGGGCTTTTTGACTAAGGACCCAGAGTCTCTCTAGTGGCAGAAGTTGTAAGAGACAAAGCTTGGAGTTGCTGACAGGGTGGTCTTGCCCCTCTGGAAAGTCTGTGGTGAGAGAGGGAAGAGTAAAGCAGAGTGTGGAGGGGACAGGCTGCAGACAAAGACCCACAGGGCTCGAGGGCCTGGCTTCACGTGGTCCTGTCCTTGACTAGCACAAGACAATCCAGCATCCTTGTGTATTAGTTCCTCGTGGCTGCTGTAACAAAGTACCACAAACTAGGGGGCTGAAAACTGTGGAAATTTATTCTCTCAAAGTTCTGGAGGCCAGAAGACCAAGGTCAAGGTGTTGGCACGATTGGTTCCTTTTGAGGGCTCTGAGGGAGGGAATCCGTCCAGACCCCTCTGCTTGCTTCTGGTGATGGTTGGCAGTTCCTGGCATGCCTGCTGTGGGGCTGCATCACCCCGTCTCTGCCTCTGTTGTTGCATGCATGCTCTCACGTTGTCTCTGTGTGTGTCAGTCTCTGTCTCTTCTCCCTGTTTCATAAGGACATCAGTCATTTTGGACAAGGGCCACCCTAATGACCTCGTCTTAACTTGACCACATCTGCCAAAACCCCATTTTCAAACAAGGTCACATTTACGGGTACTACGGTGAAGACTTGGACACATCTTTTTTTGGTGGGGGACATAATTCAACCCATAACACCTTGTAATACGTCTTTTCCCTAAGCTTCCCGGAAGTGATCACTGTCTCTTGCAATTTCACTTGGATATGCAGGGGGGCCCACCTGAGGCAGAACTCGAGGGCCTGAAGGCAGAGTGAGTAGGAGGGAAGGAATGCTGAAGTGAGTTAAAGAAGGACTGATTCGTGTTGGGAGGGGATATTTGATTAGGATCTGAATTTGTAGAATGACTCAAAGGAGAGGTGTGTGAGGCTGCATATATTATATTATTGTCTCAGCAGAGGAGGTCAGACAGGATTAGAGCTGTTGGGAATCTTGTCTTTGGAAGAGAGAGAAACCCGGTTCAAAACTGCTTAAGTGAAAAAAAAAAGAGAAGTGGAATTAGTAACACATGTAACTGGGAAGACAGGAGATAATCTATATAAAGCAGAGTAGAACATAACCATTGCTCTTTTATGTGGAAATAGCAGAAAGAACCAGGAAATATCTTGTTACTTTGTTTAGAAATTAATAATAGCAATAAGAATATTTTAAAAAATGAGCACCCAACTATATTTGAATCTACGGGTGAATGGCTAACTTTTAAACTAAATAATTACTTAAATTATACATAATGTTACAGGAGTCTAAAAGAAAGAAGAAAGCTTTTTACTGAAATAGTTAGAAAAGGTTTCATGGAAGAGTTAAAATATCAACTATATTTGTCTGATGAATCACAGAAGATGTTTATCACAGGTCTGGGGTTGTAAATAAGTGATTGAAGGCTGGAATTTTTTTAGGGCTCATGATTTGAACTCCAGTTTCCATAGTGCTATTGGAATTCAGATAATCACCATTCAATGGGAGGGCATCCATTCAGACTTTTGATTTCTAGACAAAGATGAGAATGGTGAAAAAACTTAAAGAATGTGGATTTTATTCCTAGGTAGTCAAGGTACCTCGTTTTGTTTATTCTTCTTTGATGAGAGGTAAGATATGAGAACAATCAAACCAGTCTCTTAAATTCCTCAACCAAAAGACAGTAGGCACTTCAGCTCAGTCAGATAAAGTACATAGATTTGAAATTTAATTACTAATCCTATATTAGAATAAGACAAGGGAGCATTTAAGTCCCTTGGTTTAGTTTCTACCTCATTTTTGGGGGATAAGGAGAAAGCGTTAGAAAGTGTGAATGGATGCAGAAAATTAATCTCCTAAAAGGCAAATGGACATTATTCCAGAATAACAGGAAAGTCAAGTCCCCAGTTTGTTTTAAATTTCAGGGTAAAACCAAAAAACAGAGAAGGGAAGAAGGCACACTGTCCTGTTTGTTGATGCCTCACTAGCATTTCATGATGATTATGTCACCTGATTAACTAATTAATAGTTCCTTTTTTGAAATACATGCACATGATAGAACATTCTAGAGTAAAAAGGTAGTTGGGGTAATGTAGCTCTCCCTCCCACTCCTGATTCTTCAATGTTTCCTCAAAGGTACCCTTGGTCACTGGTTTCTTATGTATACACCTGGCAATCTACTTTGTATCTATTACACAAATGGTAGCATACACTGTAAACTAATTTGAATTTTTTTTATATTGAAGATCAGTCCAAAAGGATCCATGAAGCACTGTGCTTTTTAAATTTTTTTGTTTTTTACAGGAAATGGCACTCGATCATATAGATGTATCATGATATTTTTAATTATCCACCGTTGATATACTTTCAGGTTGTTTACAATCTTTTGCTATTAGAAATAATGACTTTTTTTTTTGTATATACATGATTTCATACATGTGTGAATTTACCTGTAGGATAAATTCGCAAAGATAAATGTGTCGGATGGGGGTTGGTCAGGACAGCAGAAGCCGGTCCACGTAGTTCTAGGGGTAAAGATTTTAATGAAGGGAATGAGGCAGATCCAGGTCAGCGAAGGTTAGGAAGATGCAAATACCAGTCTCAGGTTGAAACCCCTGAGTGGGTGGTCCTTGCAAACTCACTGCAAAACAGCTGTGGTTCCCAGGAAGCTCTCACCAAGATCTCACGGAGCAGTGCAATGTGGCAGCTCTCAAGAGCTTGCTGGGAGCAAGCGTCAAACTCATCCTCCATGCTTGGCTCCCCTGTTGTGGGAGGCAATGGTGGCGTCTCTCCTGTCTCTCATCTGCAGGGGCTTCTCATTGGAGGACGAGCTCAGAACCAACCTGGGAGGGGGTTCTGCGAATGTACCCCCTCCCTTTTCTTTTACAATTCAGAGACTTTAGAAGGGAGTGGGTGGTGATGAAGACAATGCAGTGCAAGCAGTGTGTAGGGAAGGGCTGGGTTGATGGGTATGTGAACTTCAAATTGTAATCGCTGCTGCCTAATTGCTGCTCAGAGAGGCTATACCAATTTACACCTCCAGCCAAGAGTGTAAGAGAGTATTTATAAGAATGCCTCTTTCCTTACACTCTTGCCAAGACAATGGATTATAAAAAAGTTTAGCTTTGTAAACCAAACATGGAAAATAATATTCTATTGTAGTTTCTGATTTGTATTTTTAAATGATGCGATTATTTTTCATAGTTTTAACAGCCGTTTTTATTTTTCTCCCTGTGACTAGTCTGTTCATGTCCTTTGCCCGTTTTTATATTACGTTGCTGCACTTTTTCCTATTGATCTATAGCGCCCTTTGTCATAGTGCCGCAAACGTCTACCAGCGCTGGCCTTTCGTTGGCCATGCATAACATTTTAATGTTTCTTACTCAGATTTAAAAAATCTTCCATTTATAGCTTTGGATTTTGTGTCATAGATCAGAGTCTTTCCCTACTTTGAGAACATGAGGAAATTCGCCCATCTTTTCTTCAACAATATTTGTGGATTTTTAAAAATGTAAATGACCCATTTGTGATTTATTTTGATAGGATGAGTGTGGTAGGTATTCAACTTGGTATTTTCCACCTGAGTTCAAGGAAAGCAGAGAGTTCTAGATTAAACTGTATTCTTCCTAGAAGTTACAAATTGCAGGCACTCCGCCTGTAGGCTCGAGTAGCCTCAGGCCAGGTTGGGCAGGCAGAGGACTGGGAAGGGCTTTCCAGGCTGGGGCAAAGCTGGAGACAAGTGAGCGTGGCACCTTCACAGCTGGGAGTAAGACGAGCGTAGGACGGAGAAGAGGGAGGGATAGGGTCGGTCCACCTGGAGGCAGCCAGACTGTGGAAACCCCTCAGGATCAGGCCCAGGTGGTGAGGAACCAGGCTGTGAGCAAGAATGGCAGTCACAGTGTTTTGGGAAGCCTGGCCCCACAGAGGACTGGGGAGGGCGGATGACCCAGCGGGGAGCCCGAGAGGAGGCGGCTGTCCCAGCCCCAGGCTGAGCCAACTCAGGGCTCCTTCCTCAGCGCTGAGTGAGCGGCTGAGGCAGAGGAGCTGCTTACTTGTCTGTTTCAAACCAGAATACACAGGAGTATCCCTGGGGTCCAAACAGAGCATCCTCAGGCGGCCTGGGGTTCCATTCTGCTCCAGCTCCAACCCTGAGAACTTCACATCAGACCAGGCATCCTTGTGGGATCCGTGGTTCAGTGATGAGACTTAACATTTGCACATGTCATCTCATTTAATCCTCACCTGTGATCATCCCCATTCTATAGATTAGGAAACTGAGGTTTAAATAAATCAGCCAACTCACTCAAAGTCACAGGGATTGAAAGTGGTGATGCCTGGCTTGAGAAGAGTTTTTCTGACTCCAGGACTGAGCTCTTCACTGCTCTGAAGTTCCCTCTGTGACTCAGGGTCAGCAAAAGGTTTTATCTGCTGTTGGTTATGAGCAAAGGGCAAAGATTCCTGTACATATGTAAATTGTTCCATTGTAATTAAAAACATACCTAGACATTGGGATGTACAAGAAAGTAATTCTGAATTGTTGACGTACATTCTGGTCTGAGCAGGTGGATGCCTACATAGATTTTTAGGAACTGCTTTGGGGAAGACATCCCCTGCCTCCCAAATTTCCTGTCCTGGCTTCTCACAGATGCCCGGTGTTCTTTCAAAAGGAGACAAGGGCTTTCATGGGAGATAAGGTTTGAACTAAAGCCCGGGCTGCTGTCTGTTCCTCTGTGCCCTTTACATTCTCTGCAGGGCATAGGAGGCAGAGATTTGACTTTTTTTTCTGGAACATGGGAGGAGAAAAGGTGGTTTTTAAAATAATGTTTGTCCTTCACATTCACTTGCTATTTTTGTGCAATTATTTGATAAGAAAACCAAAGTTATGGGGTTGGCCGTGTTTATATGAAAGGGAGGGAACTAAGTCTCTAAGCACAGCCTCTAAGCACTAAGCAGACGATGACGAAATCAGGTCTGGCTGTAGGGGCACCCGATCTGGGCGGTGGTTCAGGGTACTGCACCTAGAAAGGCCATGTGCTTCGTTTAATGCTCCACTGTCGTTGTCTTGGAATTCTTAAGAGTTTTTGAACAAGGAAACTTGCATTTTTGTTTTGTACTGAGTCCCACCAACTAGGTATGTGTTCCTGCCTGAAATAGTGTGGTGAGGAGCACTTGTAGAAACTTGGGAGAGAATACTTTATTGACGCCCAGTAATGTCCTGCATCTTAAGGATAGGTGATGAACTATCGGAGGCCCAGGTGCAGGGAGCAGACTGGTGAGGTTTTATATAGGGTTGCCACCCGCATCTCTCTGCAGGCGCCTCTGTAACGTTTTTGCGCTCTTCCGTGCTGTAACGATCCACAGCCCATAATTAAAGCAGCAGAGCTGTTATTGAGAGAAATGGGAGAACCAAGCTCGCAACAAGGACCTTTGCTCCAAACTCACGATTGTTTATCCTCCAAGATTCTGTGAGCCTGTCTCCTCGGGGCTCTTTGTATCTTGTGATATATGGTACCTGTCTATTAACATTGGAAGAATTTCCAGGTGGATCCTGTTTCTCCTGTCAGCCTGGTACCAAACATAGCACTTAGGTGAGTGGGTTTTGAACCTGGTTCATATTAAATCACTTGCTGAAGTCCAGGAAAGAAAACAAAATAAACTTGTGGTTGTTGAAGCAAAGATGCCTCAACGGCTGCATCCGCTTCCTTCCACCCTCCTTCCCTCCCACCTCTAGGGTCCTATGGAGCAAAGGTTTAAAAACTCCTGGCTTAGATCCATATATGGTTCTACCAATGTTGGTCCAGATCTAAGTTTACTTAAATCTGAAGCATTGCAGCTGAGAGCACAAAAATTACAAAAAGAGTGAAACTTCTCTATAGTAAAAGGTACTGCTGAGTATTAAAGTAGTTTAGAGGCACTGTTCAGCGGAACAAAGGAAGTGGAGAGAAGAGGGCAGAGCAGGCTGGCTGTGTCCTTGGGTGTTGCAGCTTAAATACCCATTACAGATTCCTCAGTTCTTCTTGAGTATCTACTTTTTCAATCTTGTCATTGTATTGCTTCATTCAGTTCTTTTTTTTTTTTTAATTTGAGGTAGTGGGGATTGAACCCAGGACTTCGTGCATGCTAAGCTGCCCTACACCCTCTCCTATTTCATTCAATTCTTGCAACAACCCTAGAAAGCAGGGTAGTGGGGTAGGTTGATCACATGAACGGGCTCAGTGAATGGCCCCGCCCCCTAACTTTTTAGACTCCTCCCACTCTGAGGCTGGGCTTGGCCACATGACTTGCTTTGACCAATGGGATGTATACGTAGATAGAGACAGAGATATAGAAGAGGAAATTTATTATAGAAATTGGCTCACATGGTTACAGAGGCTGAGAAATCCCCCAGTGTCTCTACAAACTGGAAACCCAGGAAAGCTGATGGTGTAATTCAGCCGCAGTCTGAAGGCCTGAGATTGCGGTGGTGGCGGTGGTGTAAGTCCCAGCCTGAGTCTGAAAGCCCAAGCGTCAGGAGTGCCTTCGTCCCAGGGCAGGAGAAGGTGGATGTGTCTGCTCAGGCAGAGGGTGAGGTCACCTTTCCTCCACCTTTTCGTTTCACTCAGGACCTCAGTGGCTTGGATGAAGGCCGCTGGCAGTGGTGAGGGCATCTTCCCTGCTCGGTCTGCTGATTCAAGTGCTGGTCTCTGCTGGAGACACCCTGACGGGAGCATCAGAGACCGTGTGTTACCAGCTCTCTGGGCATCCCTTAGCCCAGCCAGGTCGATACAGACGCCAAGAATCACAGCCTGGAACAGAAATTCTAGCCCTTTCCCCAGCCTTCCCATCTTCTGTCAGCACTTTCCACCCTTTTTGTCATTTTCTCATGGATTTCTCTCCATAACTCTAAATACAACACTTATACTGCGATTTCTTGACTTTCAGTTTTAGATTACAGTTTTATTACTGTTGAATTTATATTATGAAAAATCAGGATTTACCTGTAGTTCTCATGCGAATGTATTTCCCTCACATCTCCCCTTAAGATGCTGAACATATATAATCTGTATGTGTGTGTGTGTGTATGTGTGTGTATGTAATTCCCCTTTCTCCACATTCAAGATTTACCTGTCTAGTGTTTTCATTATTTTAGGTCTGAAATCTCATTTACAGATGAGACGAATTCCATTTTAGTGACTATATTTCATTTCCTGAGCATTTTTCGGTTCCTTCTATTGAAATTTGTTTTCTTCTTCTCCTCTTTCTCTCTTCATCCCTCTCTTTGACATTTTCTTTCCACACTTTCAACCAGCCATTTCTACCCCCAACTTTTATTCCAAGTTTCCACAAGGTCAAACCTCTCAGATAACCTCTCAGCTGTCTGTTTGAATAAGCTACTGAGATTTTGTGTTTTTCCTCCCAGCTTTATTGAGATATAATTGACATATCACATTGTGTAAATTTAAGGTGTACAGTGTGATGAGTTGATACACTTATATTTTGTAAAATGATACCACAAGGGGGTTCATTAATACCTCCATCACCTCACATAGTTGCCATCTTGTTGTGGTGAGAATGTTTAAGATCTACTTTCTTGGCAAATGTCACGTGTACATAGTACCAGCTGTATTTGACTACAGCCATCATGCTGTACGTTAGGTCCCCGGAACTGATTCATCTTATAACCGGACATTTGTATCCTTTAGTCAACGTCTCCTCATTTCCCCAACCCCACCCCGGCAACCACATTCTACTCTTTGTTTCTGTGAGTTCAGCTTTTTAGATTCCTCATGTAAGTGAGATCATACAATATTTATCTTTCTCTGTCTGACTTATCTCATTTAGCATAATGCCTTCAAGGTCCATCCATCCATCCATCCATCCATTTTATAGCAAAAGGCAGGATTTTCTTCTTTTTTAAGGGTGACTAACATTCCACTGTATGTGTGTGTATATGTATCTCACATCTTCTTTATCCATTCATCCAGAGATGGGCATTTAGGTTACTTCCATATCTTGGCTATTGTGAATAATGCTGCAATGAACATGAGGGTGCAGAGATCTCTTTAAGACACTGATTTCATTTCCTAAATATACACCCAGAAGTAGGATTGCTGGATCACATGGTAGTTCTATTTTTAATTTTTGAGGAATCTCCATATTGTTTTACATAAATTGGTTCTACCAACTTACATTCCTACCAACAGTGCACAAGGGTTCCTCTTTCCTCTACACCCTCGCCAACACTCTTCTAGGAATGTTACAGTTTCAGTTCTGTGTTTAAATCTTTAATCCGTTTTGAGTTAATTTGTGTGAGTGGTGTAAGACAGGGGTCCAATTTCATTCTTCTGCATGGGATCATCCAGTTCTCCCTACACCGTTTATTGGCGAGACTATCCTGTCCTTACTGAGTATCCTTGGCTCTCTTATCAGATGTTAGTTGACTGTATGTGTACAGGTTTACTTCTGGGCTCTTGATTCTGTTCCGCTGGTCTATGTGTATATTTTTATACATACTGTTTTGATTAGTATGACTATGTAATAAAGTTTGAAATCAGAAAGTGTGATGCCTCCAGCTTTGTTCTTTCTCAAGATGGCTTTGGCTATTTGAGGTCTTTTGTGGTTACAACAAATTTTAGGATTGCTTTTTCTATTTCTGTGAAAAATACCATTGGAATTTTGATAGAGATTGCATTGAATCTGTAGATTGCTTTGGGTAGTATGAATATTTTGAGAATATTAATTCTTCCAATCCATGAACACAGGATATCTTCCTATTTATTAGTGTCTTCTTCAATTTCTTTCATTAAAGTCTTGTCCTTTTCAGTGTACACCTCCCTGGTTAAGTTTATTCATAATTGTTTTTTTTAATGCTTTTGTTAAAGTATTATTGTTTTGTTTATTTTGCTGTTAGTGTATAGAAATGCAACTGATTTCTGATTTATAAAAAATTTTGTATCCTGCAACTTTACTAAATTTGTTTATTAATCGTAACAGTTTTTAGGTGATCTTTAGTATTATCTGTATGTAAGGTCACATCATCTGCAAAAAGAGACAATTTTACTTTTTCTTTTTCGATTTGGATGCATTTTGTTTCCTTTTCTTGCCTAATTGTCAGTCATGAGATTTTGTGGTTATTTGTCATGTAGGATTATTGTAGCAGTAGCTGAGTAATAAAGAGGCTTCCTTTATATGTCTAGATATCCTTGGCTGGTGGTTCACTTTGGGGAATGGAGCACTGAAAAGGTGCTCGAGACTGGGTGCATAGACGGGGCTTTTTGGCTGTATCGTGACTGTGCAGGGATATAGCCATTTGGTGGGGAGCCTTCAAATGTCAGTGTCTGCAGATCTTGCTATTGTGCCACCGCTTTTCCTGGATGTCCTTGTCCCTTTACTGGAATTTACGTCCACAACCTGGTGGATATCTATTATATCCTCGTATAGCAGAGAGTGAGAGGGAGAAAGAGGGAGAAAGCTCTTGGGTCTCTACTCATGAGGGCACTAATCCCATTCATGGAGGCTCCACCCTCAAGACCAGATCATCTCCTAAAGGTCTCACTTCCTAATTCCATCATATTTGGGGTTAAGATTTCAACATATGAATCTTGGGGAGGACACAAACATTAAGTCCATAATACATCATGAGATGAAGAGTCTGAAGTGGCTACTGCTGAACTCCAAGGGCCCTGATGCCGGCTTACCTCCCATACAAGTCAGCAGGTGCTTCCCTGATCTCCTTGCCTCTCCTGCTTGACCTGGAGGGGTCAGAAGCTGTGTTCAGCAAGCAGCGATAGAAGCACAAGCTTTGCTGTCCATCATTCCACTTAACAACACTGGTTTTAATTTTAGCAGACATTGCCTATGTTTTTTCCTCAGCATTTTTTTCCAGAGTACTTCATTTTTTTTTTAAACTCAACTCATCTGGCCTTCCCTGTTATATGCCCTCTTGGGACTTTCAGATCAGTGGTATTGCTATTTCTAACATTTTACAGGGATAACCAGTCCCACTGAATGCTCCGCACACTTCCCTTTTCCCTTTGCTCTTGCTAGGTATGTTCCATTTCCCATTTTATGACTTCTCACTTCTTCAAACTGCCCTTTATGGCTTGAAGTTCCACATTGTAATTTGAAAAGTAGAACACTAAAATCTCTGTTTCTGAATGATCTGCTAACTACTGGGCTGTAATTGTATTCAAAATTATTCAAAATTGGTAGTTCAGCCAAAACTTTAACAATTTTATTCAACTTGAGGGGTATTTTTGTAGCTGATTATTCTTGCTTATAGCTTTACCTAGAGCTTTTATTTCACAGTTATATTTTGTACCATGTTAAATATTTTTCCATCTATTTGCACAAAGCTAGATAAAAACATTAACAAGGACATAAAAGCCATATGTTAAACCAGGAATAGTATTGGAATCAGGAATGATATACTGCATCATCTTACTTTTATTTTTTTCTGAGATTTATTGCTATGGAGAAGATTCAACCTAAGAATATGATGGCTAATACAGTTATACCAAATTTCCAAACAGCTAAAATTATGAAGCTAAAACTTCTTTCGTATGCTGACTGGAAATGAAAAGGAAAATATGTTCAGATAAATGTCCTGGGGTAGAAAAAGCAAAACCAACCACACAGAGGAAACACGTCTTGCTTGTTGTATGTGTTAGATGGGGTGTGCTCCTGCTGAGAGCTGCTACATCATTTTAGTCCCTCTTGTGTGAGTGGTTTCCCGCAGCACACTTAACCCGAGGGGAGTTAGGAAGCCGTGTGGAGGACGGCAGCGCACCACTGCCATTCTGCTCTCTCCCCATCAGTGAAGGGCGGTGGCTGTTAACCTAGGATCCCTGGAGTCCCCGAGTCCCCGGGTCCCCGGGCTGGCTTTGTGTACAAGGGGGCAGGATGTGGGTTATGTGTGTATTTGTGGAAAGTGGGTCTGTATCTTTCATCACATTCTTCGAAGGGTCCGTGATCTTCCAAATGCCAAGAACGGCATGTAACAACTTCTCCGTTTTACGAAGGACTATTTTAGGAATTATTTTGACTATTATACAAAAGGGCTAATGGGTATTAAGCACATTATTAATAATAAATGTGTATGATTATGTGCAAGGACTGTTCTAAGCACTTGCTAAAAAATTTTTACGGATAATCTCAAATGGACACCAAGTAGGGGAAGCAGTAAAATGATTCTCCACGTGCTCGTCACCCAGCTTCAGTCTTCATCAGCATTTTGCTGGTTGTTCTTAGCCACTGAAATGTCGGGCCTGATACAACTGCCATAACGACCTGAAAGGCGGGCACCCTTGATAGCCCTTCTACAGGTGGGGACCCTCAGGCCTGGAAAGGCTCAGCCGCTGGCTGGCGGTGGCACAGCTAGTGAGTGGGTGGGTGTCAGGACTGGGACTTGAACCAGGGGCCGGCCAGCTCGCCCACCCTCAGCTCAGGCCACTAGGCGTCTCCCCTCTCCAGGAGCTGCCTCTTGTGGCGGATCTGTGGCCCATCACTCTAAGTTCCTACTCACTCCTGGGTCCTGTGCCTGGATTCCCTAGAAATACTTCCATCTGGGAAGCAGCTGCCATTTACTGAGCATCTCCTTAGCTTTACACATGGCTTTATTTGATTTTTTCTGCCTGTTTTTTTTTTTAATGTATTCTTCCTGCTTTTATTTTAATAAAGACTCTCGGAGAGAAGTATTTTATTCCCACTTTACAGGCGAGGAAACGTCAGAACAGAAGTTAGGTGACTTGACCAAAGTTACACCTAATGAGTGTTGGAGTTGGTGCTGGAATGCAGACTTCCCGTCGTCTCACCTCTCCAGCACACACTGGGCTCCAGGCTCAGTTAAATGCGGCATGAAATTTTAAAAGAAAAACATGTGCAGAGCATGTTTTCTAGAAGCGAGTTCATGTTCATGTGATCAACTAACGGGGACTAGAATTGGCCACCCAACCAGAAACTGCAGCCATTTCAGCAGAGGGGAGGGTGTGGGGCCGACTGAGTGACACCTCCTGCCCACGGGGCACTGGGGAGGCTCCCTGAGCCGCCCGGCCAGATTCTCAATGTCCAGGGCCGGCTCTTGACTCCCAGTGCCACGCCGGGCCCTTGGGCGTCGCAGTGCATGCTCCCCGGTGTTGTGCACTCTTTTAATAGGGGAACAAGAGTCTTCCTCGAACTGGCGGATATTAGGGCCTTCCCTCACCCCTAGACAGTGAGATCTGTTCTCTGGAACCAGATGTACCATCAGCTGTCGTCCGCTGGAAGGTACCACGGCTGTCATCTTGCTAAGACAAGCACCCGGGCGAGTGGGATTCCAGCATTCAGAAGACGCTCCCATTCTTCACACGGCGACTGGCCCAGCTTCATCTGTGTCATCCAAGCACCTCGTCCCAACACGTTACCTCTACCCACAGCGATGAGGGAACAAGGAGGATTTTGCTCCGCATGGACGTAGGTGGGAAAGCAAAAGCTATAGAGAAAATACCAGGAGCCAGAATGTTATTATAAAATTTGACCCTCCCTTCTATGTATGGTAATAATTAATTTGCATTTTCCATGTATTATGAGCCCATGTTACTGCTAGAATGTTAAGACACAATGATGGTTTGACTATACAGTTGATTAGAAAAGTCGTACATATTTATATATGTATAGAAAGCACTACGGGAAGTACATCCACCTGTTAAGGCTTTTTTGGTGAGGGAAGGGGCAGACTTTGGCAGCTTTCCACATTCTACTTCACTCACTTTTTATTTAATTTTTAAAATTCATAATAAGCATGAATTATTTTCTATCATTGGAAAAAAAAAAACCCAAAATAGAAAGGATAGACTAGAGAGGTTAATCCCTGGAGTCCACCCAGAGGTGGGATGCTGTCAAAAAACCCATGCATTCCTGTCTCCCTGCTCCCTCTCCCCATCACTGTGGGCACTGTTTCATTGCCCGAGTAACTCAGGGCACACCCAGAGTTACCCCTTGTCCTGACAGCACTCTGTAAGAGGTGCGGTGGAGAAGGCTTCACCCGCTCTGGACCCTGGTGTGTCAGCTTACTTGTGCAATCATTTGAGAATTTAGACAGCTTGCAGCTTGCAGCTTGCAGCCACCCCCTGCCCATCTCTGATGGGTGGACTTCATCAGGGAAGATGGCTGTGGTGGAGGATGCCAGAAGGACCACATTGTCCTCCTTTCTGACATCCCTCTGGGAAGGGACACCAGAGCGATCTGGGGAGGAGCAAAATTTGTCTTCCTTTTGGGAAGAGCGCAGTTCATAGAACCAAACAGCTCTGTTTGTACTCCCGGGAGGGAGAGAGGGTGGATGTAACTTCATGAAGTTGAGGGACACTTCTGAAAAATAGGAAGGAACATTGTCTTCGTTTCAGGTCATTTCTGAAGGTAGGACACTTGCCTCATGCCTCAGACCCACAGGCAAGAAGCTGGGGGCCTCACTGTCCCCATTCTCCAGGCCTCCAGAGCTGGAACAGGCCAGTTACTTAACCAGTCTGGGCCTCAGTTTCCTCATGTGGAAAAGTGGGAAATAACGATTGTTGTGAGGGTTAAATGCATGAATAGAGGTGTGCAGCTAGCCTTTGATAAATGTTAGCTGTTGCTTTTGTTATGTATGGTGGGAGGTCCCCACGGAGGATGGATGGTGTGGGTCACGGTCAGGACTGCTGCAGGCTCAGTGAGCCCAGGACGTGGGACGTGGACCATGGAACTGTAGTTGTGGTTCCGTATGTAGCACTGCCTAGACCCCCAACCCCAACCTCAGAATACAGAATGATGAATTCCGGGCTCCGAGCGTCTCTGTCCTGGTGGATTGCTCCTCCACGAAGGCTGCACTGACTGTTAAATTTTGGACCTGCCCCTTTGAGCATCTAGGAAAGCCATGGAGTGTTTTGTTCTCGTACATGTGACCTTACCGCAGGAATATCTTTCACACTGTTTGCTGTCTCAGTTGTATACTGACATGGACTGAATTCATGCTTTCAGTTCCAGTCAATATTAATACCCTGGCTAGACTCTGTGGTCTGGCCCAGCTCCCAAAACCGTGCCCAAATCAATCTCCATGGCTGAGGGGGTGGAATAATCTATTTGATTTTAGCCAGTCGGGCACAAGCCTTAAATGGGGTGGGGTTGGGAGGGTGGAGTCAGTTTTTTTCAATCACAGAGCTAAGTGGTGGGGGAGGTTTGTAAAGACTTCTGGAGTTCTGTGCCTTAAATAAAGGGAAATAATGCTGGGGGAGGAAAGAGCGGATGTCTGCTTCGTTTGTGAGCATTTTCTACATGTATGTACTGGTCAGGTGGCTGGGCCAGATACTTGCAGACTTCAGTGTTTTTATTTCTTTATGAACTTTTTTCTTCATAATGGGAAGTCTAAGTTTTATTTTGTTTTTCCAAGAAGTAGGAGCAATGCTGGATAGCTCTCCTTCACAAGTATAGGTGTTGCATTTGAGTTATTCGGTTAGTAACAGAGCCAGTCTCTGCACTGGAGACACAAAGATGGGAAAGTCTATTAATTGGGGTAACACAAGCTGCTGTAACAAAAAGACCTCAAACCAGAGAAGCTTAATGTGTCAGCCATTTGAAAGGTGTTCTGAGGGGCACCTTTCAGCTTGGCAGGTGCCTCTGCTCCATGAGGTCACTCAGGGACTGGGACTGACTGTGGGCTCTGCAGTTTTCAACACGTGGCTTTCAAGGTCACCCTCATCCTTGGCACTCCAGCCACTAGGAAGGGGGTAAGGAATGTGGCAGGGGGAGCACACAAGATTTCAGGAACCAGGTTTGGAAATAGCACCTATCACTCCTGCTCAATCAAGTTCCTTTCTTCCAGAAAGTTCCTGTCTACTCTCTTAGGACATGCTCAGTTTATGGATAATTTTTTCCCTCTTTCTAGCTTACTGTATTCTTCTTTTTTTTTTTTTTTACTTTATTTTTTTTGGGGGGTAGATAATTAGATTTTTACTTATTTATTTATTTTAATGGAGGTACTGGGGATTGAACCCATGACCTCGTGCATGCTAAGCACGCACTCTACCACTGAGCTCTACCAGGACGTGCTCAGTTTAATGGGGAAGATCAGCATGTGAGTCAGAGGCAGAGGAAGTATAGGTCTTCAGCAGTCGTTTTTCTACCTCACATCCTACACTTTACAGTTCCAGATTGTCCCAACCCTATGAACTACTCAAAAGAAAAGAACTTTTTTCTTTTCAGAAGATGGAAACACAATGCCTCCTGTTACATAGAACAAGGCCATATTAAAAATTTTTATTTCCCCCTTATATCTGTTTCTAATAAGCTATGTCTTATTATTAGTGATGCTGTTAAGTTTTATTTATCTTATTGTAGCTCCTGGTCATTCTTAGTCTCCATTCTTGGAAAAAAATCAAATAAATCCAAGCGTTTATTGAAGATTTATAATGTTCCAGGTTCATATTCCTGTTCCTTCCCCAACCTAATGACCACAACAAACCTGTAAAGGGGTATTAATATTTCCGTTTTACAGATGCGAACACTGAGGCTCAGAGAACTTAGGAAATGTCAAGATCATGCATCAGTAGGGATAAAGCTGTGTGTTCGTTAGGGCCACACTAGTTGCTGAATAAGCACACCTCTGCATTTCAGGACGTAACGTGTACACATTTATTTCTCACTCATGGGACAGTCCAGCTGGGGCTTCCCAGGTGATGAGTGGCTTTTGTCCCCTGGCTCCTTCTTTCCTGTGGTTCTGCTGTTTCTCTAGTAGGACCTCGGAGTGCTCAGCATCCAGCTGGCTTCCACCAAAACGCATGCCTTTTCATTATTCTGGAATCCCATCTTTCCCCATGAGTATACTGTGTCATGGTTTTGCTCGCATGTGGTGATTTTTATATTTTCATCTTGTCCTGGTAAATGGTGCCATTACCAGCATTTTCAAAACAAAGTGTGTAAAACTTAATGTAAGGTGTTTTTTTTTGTCTCCTAATTTTCTATTTCCAAAAAATAGCAGGGAAGCAATATATTTTTCAGACTCTCAAATATCAGCCTTATACTTTCCTTTAGCTTTTTGTCAGTAAAACTGTATTTCTTGACAGTGTCTGTTTTTTTTTGTTTGTTTGTTTGTTTGTTTTTGCATTTCTCCCCTTCACATATCCCACCTTAGGGGTTGCTTCTGTCGGTGTTTTGACAGATGCCTGGCTCAAACAGGCTCCCGTGGAGAATGGATGTGCCTTGGTTCTGTGTTACCGCTCAGGCTACTAACGGCTCCTTAAATGGATTCACCACAAGTCACCACTGGCCTTTCCAAGCTTGTCGGCCACAGGTGGGGATGTTTCCAGCACTTCCTAGAGCTCCCTGAACCTTGTTCCACATTTGGCTACTTCTCATGAAAATCCTAGATTTGTTAGGGAAAAAAAATTCTCCCTGGTTGTGGGGTCAAGACTTTGAGAAGAAATGTCTATAGCATATTGTTACGAATTCTTTCTCAGTGAGCCACTCTGGGGCCTGACATGAGGGGCCTGAGATCTCATAGCCGTGGAGGATGGATGAACAGGAGGATGAAAGGTTAAAGGTACCCGCCTATTTATTAGCTGTATCCCAGGACCAGGTCATCAGCGTACTTATTCTCTGGATACCTTCTTTCCGAGACCATCACTGTCAATCACTTGCTTCCAAGAAACATACCATTTTTGCCTGGTCATTCATGAAACTTGGTTGCCGAACAGGGAGGTGGCTGAGTTTTCTGCAGCACTGGACAGATGCTGTGACAAACCCGGGCGTGTGCAAATCTGACTCACTACCCTCACCGGCCCCACCAGAAGCAGAAGTCAGGGGTGGCCAGGAGCACTCCATTCTTAAAACCGAGGATTCCACATGGGCTAAGCTCAGAGGTTTCACTCTGCCCCTCTGTCTCGCTAGGTCTCTGAGTGTACCCTGAAAGTGATGAGAGCAGGCTGTTCCTGCCCACGTGAGCTTGGCCGGGAGGTCTACCTCGCAGGGGCTTAGGTGTAAAGTAGGTCTACTATCTCCCTGGAGATTCCAAAAGTTGAACCTCTGGGTCTCTGGGATGCAAACAAAAGGGCTGTGGTGACATGGATGTGTGTGCGGGAAGCAACGCTTAGCCTCTCACCTCAGTATTACGTTTCCAGTTGCTCTTTAAGATACCTCTTAAATCATGGTAATTACTGAATTTCCTAGATTCCAGGATATCACTGATTGTAAAACACATTATCAATTTAACAACAGTATATTTGGTGTGTTGAGGAGGAGAAGAAAATACAGCTGTTTAAAATGTGCAATTTGACTGCAAAACACATTCCAAATTTTAGAAATGATAAAATGTGATGGAATGGTAAAATGTTTTAGCTCAAGGAAATATATTAGAAAAGATTTCCTGCTTTAGACTAGAGCAAGACCAGCTCCTTGGATAGCTGGAGAGGCTTTTTCTTTTCTTCCAGATTAGCTATCCCTTTTCTAGCAGTGGTTTTGGGTTTGCAATTACAGGAATAGGCAGAAGCCAGGGGCTTTAGCACCATGACTCCTGCAGGGCGATTTGTGGTTGTAATTTCTTGCTGTTGTCTGTTCCACCGCCCACCTAGCTAGCACTGAAACCCTGCAGTGAGCCAGTGGACCCCTAGGGAGTGAATTTGCAGGAAGATAAATTCCCCTGTCCCTGCCTACATTTGAATGCTATCATGGAAATGGAATAGAATACAGATCATCCCCAAATTGAATTCTGTGTACCTGCTCTGCTAAGTAGAAAATTGCATATCAAATAGGTTCCTAGACTTTGCTCCGTCTAGACATAAAACTTGCTTCCAGTTTTTAAAGTTCTTGGGCATTCAGGCATGTGAAACCCGTTTGCCCTAATCATTTCAGGATCGCAGGCATTTTGTTTTGGAGGGAGTTTTTACTGCCTGCTGACAACTCCTATGCCCGTCCTCCCTACAGTGTTCTCAAAGATGCTGTGTTTACCTCTGTGACAGCATTGGCACCCCGAATTGGATCCGGGTCTCATTTTGTAATAAGCGTTTAGTATCAGAAGCAACACACATCGTTGCATAATAGATGTATATTCAATGCATGAGTGCAGGGAGAACTGGCTGGCATTAGAGCCTCTAAAGGTCCTTCTTGTGTGGACTGAGCCCTGGAAGGGAGTACGTTGCCCCTCTCCTATGTGTAGGGCACTTGGGGGAGATGGTAACTAGTGTCTGATTGGTGTCTGAGCATAATTTTCTCGTTGACATAACTTCTCATTAGGCCCCCTGTCTCTGCTTCTCTAGAGACTGGTGGATGCTGTGGGCTTGAGGAACCCGCAGAGGCTGGTTGTGCCATTGCAGCTGTGGCAGTTCTGTTCAGCCCCCAGGCAGCTGCACAATTTAGCAGAGCAGGAAGGGGGATGCCAATCACAAAGTGAAAATGCATAGACTTGAGGGTTCTATGTAGGATTCGTGCCAGTTGTTGGCAGAATGGGTTGCTCCAGGCAAAGGATTATTTGGGGATCATCAGAAAGACCAAAGACGGTTTCCTCACTCGTCCAACAGCACAACAGTTTTTACCATTAGTGCTCTGCTCCTTTGAGGTTGAAATCTTTTATTTTCAAGCATCCTAAGCAAAATAAAGCTTCATGACAGGGACTTGTGTCGGGGAGGGCATAAATTGAGTGTCAAAGAAATTAAAAAACAAGATCTGAATGTTGTCCTGAGATGACTTTGCCAAGGGGAAACTTTGCTCTCGTTCTGAGACTTGTGAGACGCTCCCCTGGGCAAGGGCCTGGGGGTGGGGCCTGAGCTGATCCATTGGCAGGGGAAAGAATCCCAGATTAGAGGCCCCACCCTTTGATTTTTCCGTCTGGGTCTCAGGGTTTAGATAGGCAAATCTCACTGCTTCCTGTAGGGGTGGTTTTCCCTGGGGGTGCTACATAAGAATCGGGGTGGGGGGCATTTTTGGTTGTGACAGTGGTGGGGGTGCTCTGCTAGCATTTAGTGAGCGTGGCCTGGGAACACTGTGCGTCCTGCGGTGCGTGGGGCAGTACTGCCCTCTGCAGGATTGCCCTGAGTCCTGCCAGACTCTCAGATGTCCCATGGGACTTTCTTATGGGTGAAAATACCTTCTGTTTTCCACATGCAGGGGTGTGAGGTACCCTAAGCTTTCGGAAGGCAGCCACCCTGTAAATAATTTTGCTTTGAACTTGACTAAGTTGGAGCTGGAAAGTCACTTGTGATGGTTGACTTACCAGTGTAGTCCATCTCTGTGCACTTGTTTCTGTGGCTTTCGTGTTTGTGAAGTTTCTAAGGTCAGCAGCGAGCATCTGGCTACTGTGCCACATCCTCCAGTGTTGCGTTCTCTGAGCATTTCTGTGTTGAAATATGTGTTCATTTTATTGCAAATTTATTTTCCCCTTTTTATTACGGTTAGGGCATTATGTTGATTTTTTTTTATGTTTGTGTTAGAAGTTATGTATTTATTATATGTGTATTTTTAAATCATCTTAACCACTTTAAAAGTGTACAGTTCAGAATTTTTTTATCTTGCAAAACTGAAGCTCTGTACCCAAACAACAACCCTCTCTCCCCAGCCCCAGTTAACTACCATTCTACTTTCTGTTTCTATGGATTTGACTACTTTATGTACCTCATATAAGTGGGATCATACAGAATTTGTCTTTTTGTAACTGACTTATTTCACTCAGTGTTCTCAAGGGTCATCCATGTTGTAACATGTAATATCTGTCTTTTTAAGGCAGAATAATACTCCATTGCATGTTCAGACCACATTTTGTCTTTCCATGTATCGTCAGTGGACACTTGAGTTGTTTCCACCTCTTGGCGGTTGTGAATAATACTGCTCTGGACACGAGAGCCTGCTTCCATTTCCTTTCGATGTGTACCCAGAGTGGGGCTGCGGGATCATATGGTAATTCTACTCTAATTTTTTGAGGAAACTCCATACTAGTTTTCCATAGTGGCTGCACCATTTACCATTACAACCAACAGTTCACAAGGGTTCCAGTTTCTCCACATCCTCTCCAACACTCATTATTTTCTGTTTTGTCTTGATAGTAGCCACCTTAATGAGTACTATTATATATTTTATAAGGATTCTATTTCAAGGTAGTAAAGGGGTAGATAAAAATATTTGTTATCAGAAGGGTGGGAGGCCAACTGCTCTAGTTATCTCCGTGCTATGACAACAGTCTTATTAACTTACTCTCTTCAGACATTGTTAGAAAACACCTTGCCCTTTGTCTTCTCTATTTTTTCTTTCTTGATGGAGGTGCTGGAGATTGCACCCAGGACCTTGTGCTTGCTGAGCATGCGCTCTACCACTGAGCTAGACCCCACCTCCCTTCCTCCTCTCTAGCAACACTCTGCTGCTCCCATTGCTGACCCTTGGCGCCAGCTTTGTCTAGTGCAGCCTCTGTGGCTTTCCTTTGTTCTGTGCAGAATTAGGCAGTTTTCAGTATTTTTTTTCCCCCTCTGCAGTAATTAATGATCTCTTTCTGTTAAACAGGAGAACAGAATCGCTCTTTCGGCATTGGGTACTTGAACTTACATACAACATCAATGAGTAACATTTTGATGACTGAGCAAGAGTGGATTTCCTGGTGGACACACGTCTCAAAGGCATGACAGAATAAACCACAGTTGGGGTTCTGGGGTTTTAACCTGTTGTATACGTGTTGGCCATATACGTTATGACAATGCAAGCTAATGTTATTTGGCATATTGAAAAGGTAGAGGATTTCATGTAGAACATTATGGGGTGAGGATGAGGAGTGACTGGACTTCCTGTTCTGTTTACAGATGTAGAAGCAACTTGGTTGGACTCTTTGCCCTTGGGATGCACCTGGTGAAGCCTTTTGTGCATTGGCCCTGGGCTCATTCAGAAGTTGTCTCCACCTCACCTTTGGCTGTCTTCCCCGTGCTCCCACATGGAAACCCATTACAAGAGGCTGACCTGGGATGCATTTTGTAGCGAATGTTTCCTTAATAACCTTCAGCATAGGTCCCCCAAAGAGATTTTCCTGTGATGTGTAAGGAACCAGAAATATATATAAAAGAAAATCATTGCAGTATTTCACTTGAGATGGTGCAGATGATGACAGGTCCCTTTTTTTCCTTAGTAGTATTTATGGCTATTCAATTAAACAGCCACCAAGCAACGGGGAACCCACCGCTATTTCCAAATGCGCTGTCCTGGTGTGTGTACTCACCATATGTTTGAAGTATGACATAATCCTTATGGAACACATTCAATTTGTTGCTTCCCAACTTCAGTGGAAGCAGTTAAGTCTGTCTGCCTTTAGACAAATTGTTAATGAAAAGGTAGCCGAGCAATCATTTTCTTGTAATACGCAATTCCGTCTCCTTAAATACAGGAGCCTGACAGGGCCGTCCAGCACTTAGCACTTTCTCTGCACAACTGAACTCTCTCTGACCCTCCGAAACGAACAACTGGAGCAAGAAGGGAGAAAGAGGGGGAAAAGTTAGCTAAAAATAAATACTTACCTGTAGCGCCTATAATCCTGAGAGTTGAATGGAGAGTATATTTTACCTTATTGTTTTCGGATAACGTATGAATAACCGCCTGCTGCCGCCAAAGCTATTTTTATTGATTTTAAAGTTTTTCATGATGTTGATGCAATGTTTGGAAAATGGAGGGACTGTCTGAAAGATTCAGAATTTAGAGCCCTGAGTTTTACTCTCTTTTAGCAACGAGTCACCGCCGCTGACTGTGGCACAGACGTGCCGTGCTCCCTTCTTTTTAGAGAGAGAGCCACGGAGGGGAAAACAGAGATTGGCCATCTGTCTGAAGCAAGTGTGTGTTTGTTTTATTTTAATTTTATTTATTTTGTTTATTTTTTACAATTTCCCCAAGAGTTTCTTGCATAGAATTGAACAAAGACAGCTTTACATCTCATTTTAAAATACAAATAAAATATTCTAACAATGTCTTTAGGATGAAATGTGGAGTTGGAATAGCTGGCATTAATTGAGTGTTTTCTCCGTGACGTCCCATACCCAGGTTATCTGTGTACCTCACCAGTTAACGGTGGTTGGGCCGTGATGATCATCCCCATTTGATAGATGCAGAAATGTGGGTCAGAGAAGTTAGTTAATTTGCCTAAGATCACCCAGCAAATTTTGTGGTAGTGGTAACTCTTACGCTCCAGAAGGCAAACTCTGTTTGTTTGTTTGTTTTTTTTAAATGGAGGTACTGGGGATTGAACCCAGGACCTCTTGTGTGTATGTGTGTGTGTGTGTACGTGAGTGTGTGTGTTTTAATGGAGCAGAAACCAAACTCTGAAGTTAAGACACTTAACTCCTACATGATGCCAACTGAAGATCGTGTCACAGTAAAACCTCATCAGTTCAGCCTGCTTTGAAGATCTGGGGGAGGAGCAGTATAAATGACAGAATGTTTGAAAAGAAATGCCATCTTACACCTCCAAGGAGATCTGTGTTGAGTAAATTAAGTATGGATTTTAAAATTAGGCATGCAGCCTTGACAATTTCATTTTATTGTAAAGGAAAATATTTGGTTTTTAAAATAATAAAGCATTTAATTTTAAGGGCCTTGCTGTCATGATTCGAATCCATGTGTTTTCATAGTACAAATCTAAACTATTTGCACTTTGATTAAACAAACATTGTGCGGTGCAGACTGTGTCAGTGCCTTGGGAAGGCAGTTACGTGTGGTGGAATCTTTGAAAGTGTGGACCACAGGCTCAGGGCTGGGTTCGAAGGCTTGCACGCCGTCCCAGGGCTGAGGACTAGATGGACCAGTCGGGATTCAGCAGCCCTTAGTGCGGTGCCTGGAGCAGAGAAGGGGCTCGGCTGTCATCACTAGCACCACGGAAACGAGAAGTCAGGGTTCACGGAGCGAGCGGGCGGCAGGGATGCAAGGACGACCTTCTGTAGTGAATCGGGTGTGCAATTACGCAGGAGATGAGTCTGGAAAGGCGGGATGTGGCCTGATCCCAGCAGCCTCGTGGCAGCATTTGGACTCCATTCTGTTGTCTTTGGGAGCACGGGGGCTTCTTGGGGCTGGAGTGAGTAATAGGGCAGGATTTAGGGTATGATTTGGTGGAGAGAGAACAGAGACCTTGTCAGGAGGGGAACAAAGAGTGAGACAGATGCTCACGGTGCCACATCAGGCAGGAGCAGGTGGGAGGACCTGGCGGCTGCGGGCACACCAGACCCCCAGCCTGCCCCAGCTGCACAGGAGGCCACGTAGCTCACGTGGGCTGACTCCCTGCCCGCCAGCTAACCACTCATCGGATTTCTCCCCAGTTTGCTCATAGCGCGGGAATGCAAGGGCCACATGGAACAGAGGCTTGAGGCCACTTGACAGCTGGGTTTCTCCTCGTGGGTGGTAAGCCTGGGACTAGTTGTTCACCCCGTTGCTTTGTTAGCGTGAGTCAGCCTGCCAGCTCCAGCCCCTCTGACACTCTGCACAGGTCAAGCTTCTGGGCCTCCCAGCCAGAGGCCAGCCCACGACCGTGGAGAATTCATCAAGGTAAATGCCACCCACAGGCCTTCCTGGGGCCGAGCTGCCTTCCCTTGGTGACACGGCGTTGTGTCTGGCGCATTGTGCCTTTTCTTCAATTACTTCAATGACCTGCTGAGGTCATCCCTGCTCCTCGGACTTCTCTCCTGGATTCTAGACCCGCGTGTCCACTTGCCCTTTGGGGGTCCGCCTTGTTGACGCATCTTCAGCTGAGCTCATACCACCCACACCCCAACCCCAGGGCCTTCACCCCCACTGTGACAGGCCCCAGCACCTCCTCTCTTCACTTGTGACCTTGTTTTTATCCCCTTTAGGGACAGTCCGGTTCCGCCAAGGCCCATGGCCCCTGCTGCTTTCTCCTGGGTTCAGCCCTTGGCCGGCAGCACTTGACTTTCGTAGGTTTTGTCTCCAGGTGATCCCTTAGGTCTTTAACCTGATCTCCTGCTGTGGGGGTTAGGGGGTGGGTCTCAGCTTCGGCTTCCTCTGGTAAGACCCCCGCCGCAGTGTTGTGTCCTCCCCACCCTCCCCTGGGACCCATGCAGATCCCACATTTGCAGCCTAGTTTGCCTCCGTGTGACCTTTGGACCCCTTCACGTGACTGTCCAAAAGTCAGGTCCAAAGTCAAAATTACTCTGACTTCCCTCAAGTAATATTTTTTCTTTGACATTCCTGAATTTGAAAAAATGACATTAGCTTCTGTCTGTTTACTCAAGGTAGAAACTTGTGGCCATTTTTCACTCTTCTCCTTCCTCACATCCATTGTCCAAGCCTTTGGTGAATCATCTTCTTCAGTACCACTCACAGCCCCGGATCCCTGTCCTCCTGCCATCACCTCAGCTCACAGCTTGGGCTTTGTGCCCAGTGCGGTGATGGCCGTTAAGTGGCCTCAGAGCCGCTGTCCGTCTCTTTTCCACCCGGTCACAGTCGTGCTCCTGGTTGCTCTAGAAAATGCACTTCTTACCGTCTCTTCCTCCCCCACAAGGAAACAACAACAGCAACAAATAACCAACCAATAAAGCCAATAAAACCCCTTTCGTGGCCCTCGGCTGCCCACAGGGTGAGCTCCTGGATTCATATTGAAGGATGTTCATCATTGGTCTCTAACTTTGCGTCCCCTTCCCCTGTCTTACAGTTCAGCCCCACCACCTGCCGCCACACCCCTATTTCCAGGGAAAGTTGGGCATTTGTGAGTTTGTTTTGCTATTAAGTGCACCGGTGTGCGTCTACACCTGCTGGGAGTGTCACTCTCACCCCCCGTCCCGTTGTGTGCTTATTGTACTCATGTTCACAGAGGCTTGTTTCAAAGGGACGGTGGCAGACGTCCCTTTCCATGTTTTCGCAGCAACTGGGATGCACCAGTGTTCACGTTGTGTTGCACCTGCTTGTCTCCCGGTTGGTCGGCCTACCTGGTCTCTGAGCTGCTGGAGGGGAGGCCTGTGCATGGCTGTGTTTGTGCCGGTGTCCAGCCCTGTACATGGCCCCGGTGATCACCGAGCAAGGAAGGGGGACGGAAGGAAGGAGCAGTGGCAAGGCTTGGGAAATGGGATGGGTGGCAGTATGGATTGGGGGAGCTATTAAAAAACTTAAAGAACAGCCACAATCAATGAACTGTAACAGCTCAGAACTTTGTGATTGACTTTTATGCGCCGTAGAACCTTGCCCTGTTGCCAAACACTGTTGGGAAAAGCCACAGCCTTAATGCTTTAAGCACATTGCTGTAATTCGACTCCCCATAAAGTGGTCTTTAAATTGTGTTTTGGGGCTGGGAAGTGCACATCAGTGACATGCTTAACTGTACAGCCGCAGCTAAACGGGAATCTAGACCGATCTGTATGCAAATACAATGCTTCAAGTTCATTATTGCTATTAGGAAATGGAAATACAGCCAGAACAGAAACAGCAGTATATTTCCCTCTGCCTGTGTTGTATTTTTGTCAATGGGGCTTCTGAAGGACTACGTGTTTACTAACCGATTAGAATGAGCGATTTTATATCCTAATGTAAAATTAAAGGAATTTAAGGATCTGCCTAGGAGATACACTTGTTTAAGCCTATATTAATGTCTCTATTGGTTATGTTGGCTAGGTTTGTGGTATATGATTGAAGAAGAAAATGTCTCAGTCATGTGTATACTTTCTAAATCTCAATGGATTTATTTTCTGACAAGATAGAGAGCTGATTTTCTTCTCTTTTGTCCAAAATATAAGACGTAGGGACAATATAACTATTCTCAAATGCAAAGCGTGCCATCAGTTCTTTCTTTCTATATTTAAGTCTCATCCCTGTGATCGCATTCTTTATTTTCTTTCTGATGCACACTCTTGGCTTCTCCCACTTCTCATCTCTGAGCTCATTAATGTCTTTTCCTTAGGCCCATCAAGCAGTATTTACTGTGGTGTTTACCAGGGCCTCCCCTAAGTTGTGTGGGGTCCTGGGCAGATATTCTTTTGTGGGGCCTCCGTCCATATTAACAATTTGATTGAAAATGTCAAAAAAATGTAGGGGCCCATTGAGATGTACTGATTTACAACAAAGCCTTAGAATGTGGGTAGAGAAGAGACCCTCCAATCAGCACACATGAAGGTGCTTCCTCCTGTCCAGGCACATCTCTTCCTGTTCCAGTCTACGAACCATCTCTTCATTGTGTTTATTGCCAAAGACACCACTCCTTGATGATTCCATGTCCCTCACCTTGTTGTCACTCATAGCACGTGGCTCTTTGGAACCTATTTGTTTCAGAACAATACAGCTCATCTTACCTCTGCAGTCCCGGGTCCATTTACTGAGGGCTGGCTACACTGTATTCCTCATGAAGTACATCATCTCTCAAGTTGTCCAGGAACACTGGCTTCCAGGGACAACCTCAGGGGTTGGGTTACTGTGCTTTGTCAGTGGTGGTTACAAATACAGCCTTTGCCCAGAGAATGCAGTAACACTTGAATGATAATTTGTGGTCAGGTTAAATGTACTAATTTTATAGCATAAAGGTAGACTAGCACATCTTCCAACCTGCATCTTGAACTCTTTAGACACTCATCACCGTGTCCTTAGTATGTTCTCTCTCTCTCTTCGGGGCAGGGCAGGATGAGAAGAGTGGTCCACTGGTGCAGGGAACATCCATCCTTCATCTTGCAGGGATTATCCATCCCTCATGCTTCAGGGCTCAACACTCACATAGGAAAGTACAACTGTAAAGGATTCCCACTAGATTTACTGTTACTTCTGTAAAAATGTTAACCTGAAGGTTTGCAGACTGCCTCCTTGAGTTATCCCAGAGACAGTCCACTAGGTATTCTCAGATAACTGGGAACCTTGACAAATCCTGAGCTGTCCAAGAACGGAATAGTTGGTAAAAACGGCGTTGTGCATCCCAGCCATTGTGCAAGTGCGTGTGTGTATGTATGTGAATTATTGTAAGTGCTTAGTGGCTCTCATAATTTTCTGCATCCAGTTGTGAAGTGTACCTTGATGTTGACTTTATTTTTCCTTTGTGAAAAAGTATAATAATAGGCATAAACATTTTCAAAAGGAATGTTGATGGCGGGGGAGGCTGTGTATGTCGGGGGACAGGGAGTATGTGGGAACACTCAGTATTTTTTGCTTAATTTTGCTGTCAACCTAAAACTGCTAAAAAAACACCCCTATTTAATAGGAAAAAAATTAAAAAAGGGACTGATCTCACACACTGGGAGAGTGTGATGTGGCCACGTTGATTGGAGGTGGGAGAGGATGTCTGAGAATCCCCATGGTGTTATGGGGCAGAGGTCCGGAAAGCCTGAGAGGAGATGGGTGTAGCCACCTCGTAGGACTGGAGACTGCGGAAGTGTTGGGGTGCCAGGGTAAAGGACACCTGCCACCACCCCAGCTGTCCCTGGGTGCTGTGGACTAAAGGCAGCACTGTGGTTGGAACCCACATGAACAAGAGCCAATCCACAGACCTGCACACTTGGCTCAAGTCCAAGGGTCAGCAGTGACTCTGTGGGAACTCAGAGCCCTGAACTTGTCCTGTGTCTGACATGAATGAGAATCTCCAAAATCAGCATTTCGACACCACCTGGCAGCCTGATGTCTTGCAAACTTTTGAAACCAATATGGCACCACCTGGTGGGAGTTATCTGCTGGCCAGGCTGTCCTCCTGGAACCAGAGCCCAGCCAGGGCCCAAGACAACCCCACAGGCATGAGGCTGATTGCTCCTTGGGGCACCTGGTCGACCCTGTGGTCTGTAAATTAGACATATTTGTCTCTCTGCTGGTGTGCTTCACTCCCTGTATCTTTTCTCCACCAGCAGTTAAAATACGAGGGGTTGATACTCCACAGGTCCTTCCTGAGATCCCCTCACACATTTGGACCCTGCTTTCCAGATTGGCCTGGCCACTGCTGCTCATCTGGTCTCACCATCAACACTCAGAGCTGTTCTGCACACTTGTGCAGGTTGTGCGTTGCACAGTGGTGCCTGTACCCAGAGGGCGCCACTCACATCACGTGGCAAATTTGTGTATTTTACTACAGCAGAGGGCCGTGAACTGTCTTGTTCGAACAAAGTTGGGTGTATTATGATGCTTTTTTGATAGATGGAAGTCTTGAAGAAGGGAGGGCCTTCTAAGAACTTGCAGGAAATCCCCGCTCCGGCTAGCAGTGCCTTGGGCTGCACCTGACCACTCTCTGCTGCCCAGCCTGTGGAGGTATCTTCATTTCCCCCCAGTTAACTTCATTCATTCATGCATTCATTTACTTATTGAAAATTATGCAGTGCTAACTATGTGCCAAAACCCTGAGAGTTTTGAAGGTTTTGTAAATAGTTTCCCTACATGTGGGGAGGTGGCCCCAGGCCCCTTGCATATGTCTAGTTCCAGCCAGTGGGTGTGAACAGGAAATGCAGCCTGTCACTTTGTGTGCTGCTCCCACCCCTGTGTGAGGCTCTCTGTGTGCTGCTCCCACCCCTGTGTGAGGCTCCCTGGAGCTCGTGCTGCCTCGTGCAGTAACTCCACTATAGTGGCTTCCCCAGGGCAGGGGCAATGCCTGCCTCACCTCCTCGAGTCTGTGCCCCCACACTCTGCCGGGCCCACAGCAGGTGCTCAATAAATGTTTATGGAGGAACAGCTGGACACACAGTCTGCTTGTGTTTAGGATATCAGGTCCTTGAGTGTGCAGGGGGGAGCATGGAGACCAGGAAGACCAGGGGAGGGGGTGGAAGAACCCAGCAGATCTGCCCCCGAGAGCAGGGAAGGTTTTGGAGGCACTGCCATCTTGGTCTGCGTGGGCTTGGGGCTGGAGGAGTCCCCCGGAGAAGAGGCAGGGACTCAGGGCCAGCTGGAGGGAGTGCAGAAGGGGCTGGGGGCAGGGAAGCTGCACCCTGTGGTTATCTGGAGGGCTTGGGATAGAGGCTTAGCCAAGTGGAAGGGTACCACTGAACCTCATAGTCTGCTGGTGAAGCATGCACTTCCGGCAAAGCAGTGTTCACGGAGAGATGGGCCTGAGCAGTGCTTGACTTTTTAAGCATCATGAAACCTGGAGGGAAGAAGACAGCCACCTGACCAGTGCTGCTGGTTCTGGACCTTTGGGTGATGCTTGGGCCCTCGATGATTCCCCGCATCGAATCAGCCCATCCAGCTGCCCTGGCACCTCCCCTCCCTCCCCGCTCTCCTCCCCACGGGGGTTCCTCCCAAATTCCCCAAGGCTCTCTCACATCCTCCTCAGGCCCTTTTGAGAAAAGGTCAGTACAAGCATCATGAAGTCTGGGAGGGGGCCAGAGGGTGCCTGGCAGGAAGGCGCCCTCCTCGCTGAGAGCCCGAGGGTGAGGATTGTGTCCCAGAGGCCACAGCCTGGGACTGCAGGACACAGTCGTGGGTTTGTAACTTCAGATAAAACCAGGACTGGGTTTCAGGCTTGGGGGTAGGGGGACTGGACAAAGAGCCCACCAGACCTGGGAGATGGATCAGTGCAGACAAAGAGCAAAACAGAATGTGACGTGGGGCGAGTCCTTTCTTTTGGGACCATCTACCCTACCAGGTGTGATCTTTCAGTGTCTTTGCTGTTTACCTCAGATCCTTAGGGAAGCTGTAGCTCATGTAACAAATAAAACATCATTTCAGTGGCTGGACCTGATGGAATTTGCTTTTCTGTAAAAGTCCAGCGAGTGGTTGGACTGAATCACCAAGATCCGCGTGGTGATTCAGGGACCCAGGCTCCTCCCTGCGTGGAGTCCAAGGCCCTGACTGCCTCTGCATCCAGACAGGGGGCAGGAGGGCAGAATGGATAAAGATAGGCCTTTTCACTCCCATGCAGGGGGCGAGAACAAGGCCTCTTGCCCTCCTCAGTGTCCCCAGAGCTCTGGGGGAGTGCTCTTCTGAGAGGAGGCACAGGGACCTGCCAGCACTATGTCCCAATGAGTCTAGGGGTGGGAGGGGCCATTCTTCAGGAGACCTGGATTCTGTTAGAAAGGGGATTAATGCTTAATTGGTTCAAATGACAAATGTCCATCCCAGGGGTGCACGACATGAGTCCCCATGGAAGGAGATGGGTGGTAAATTCTTGGGGTCAGGGTGAAGGCGTGGCTTTCCCTGGGAGGCAGAGGTGGGTGGACACCACTGAGCAGACTAGGGGCAGCAGGAGGGCATGCCTGGGTCCTGGTCAAGGAGGAGGAGGGTGTGGACATGTAGAAAGAATAGGAGACATCAGAGCAGCCTTACCTCCCATAGAGGTTTGGGGAACGTGCTGGAAGGACCTAGCGCACTGGTGGGAGCAGCACTGTGCAGCTTTAGCTCCTTGCTCCTTGAAGACAGAGGCATCTAGAAGCCTTTACCCGCTCCCCTCTGTCCCTTGCAGAGAGTTCCTGGGGTGAGATGGACAGTCCATTGCAAGAAGCACCTGCTCTTGTCCTCGTGCTTGGATGACACAGGTGGCCTCCCCCTTGGTCACGCAGCTGGGGATACTGGTCCCAAGAAAGGTCCTTCTCCGGGCCGTTGAGGGAGCTGGGGTGACAGGTGGGGACTAGAGCCCTCCTGGGCCCCATTCTTTTCCCCATGGCCCTTACGCATCCCCCATGGCCCTTACTCATCCCCCACAGAGGCACCAGGTCTCTGGGTGAAGGAGGTCGGGTAAGGTCTAATCACCCTACTGAGCTTTCCTCCCGGCAGTTCTGAATTTGTGGATGCCCAGTGACCTGTTTACAGAAACTAGTTGGTAGAGTGATTTAAACCCCACACCTGAGGATGCGTTCTGGGAAAGTGCAGGGTGAGGATGTCTTTCCACCTAGTTTATGGCTTCCCTCGCTGGGCGGTGCTGCCTCCGCCCTTGGCCTTGCCGAGGTTTTATAACTGGCTCTCATTTTGGGTCAGCAGGGCCCCTTCCAGAGTTGTAGGAGGGAGGAAGCCAGCCCTGCTTTCTGTGGGAGCCAGATCTGTTCTCTTGCCTGGATACAACAGTCATAAGCAAGACTCCAGTAAATAAATAGTTCAGTTCCCCCCGAAATTGCCTCTGCTGGAATTTGTGCCTTTAGAAGAAGCATGAATAATGACTGGGACAGAGCATTCTTTTATCTGAACCCGGAAGATGCTAACATAGATAGTAGAAATGTGAGAAGCCTCAGCTAAGTGTATTCTCTGGGTTATAAATTCCTTTTCTCTCTAATGCCTCTGCCTCATCTTAGAGATTCTCTTGGCTGCACTTTCGTCTTTCATTTCTGTCTTCTTTATCCACTGTGTTCCTTCTTTTCTCGGATTTTACTAGCTCTGCAGCTGCAGCTGAATCGAGCCAAGAATATTTGCTTGGGGTGGTGGAGAGAGGAGCTCACTTTGCCTCCGTGGCCCCTCTCTCTTCGGCACACTGGTGCCCCTCTGTAACTCTGTCCTTTTCAAAGTCAACTCTGCCTGAGCTTGGTTAAAAAAAAAAAAAAATAAGTGAGTGGATGACAAAACAATTTCGAATGACGGGGTTTGTTCGGCTTTCATTAGCTGCCTTTAAAACCGAGCCCTATTCATAGCTAACTCTCAAAGTGTGTTCTTTGGCTATGTCCACAGGATACTTTGAAACGTGTTATTATTTTTCGACAAAAGAACAGTGTGACCTGATGCATTTTAAAATAGCGAGAGCACTTGAAATATTGCACAAGAGGTTCCGTTGCTGGGGCCGTGGAAAATCATGGTGGGGTTCTGACAGAAAGGGAAAGTAACTGGTCATCACACAGTTCTCAGAACGCCTGCTTGAAAGAAGTGTGGCATGCTCTTCTGGGACAGTTACAGCATTCTTCATGTAAGTCGTGCCTACCCCGGAAGTTGTCACTGAACTTGGAGACACCTGAGGCTGTGGTGTCAGCTGCACAGGGCGGGTACGTAGAAGTCAGATTTAGGGAGGACAGGGTCCAAAGAGAAAGCAGGGTGAAGAGAACAGATACTGTTGTATTGGCAGCGATAAGCCCAAATCAGCCATGGTGATATAAAATCAGGCTGAAACAAAATGACTCTGAAAGTTTTAAAATTAATTTAAAAAGATAATGAGCAATATTCATACAGGTAAATTAGAACTCAAAATGAGAACTATTAAGAAGGACAGAGACAGACATTTTATATTAATAAAAATGAAAATGCACCAAGGAGATACAATAGTTTTGACATGATATGCATCTAATACCACATTTTCCAAATAGTTACAGCTAAACTTCTTTGAATTGTAAGGAGAAGTTGACAGACATGGAATTGAAGCGATTGTAACCAACCCCTCTGGTAGCAGGCTGAATTGCCCTAAGATATGTTTAGATACTAATCCCCAGAGCCTCTAAATATTACCTTACTTGTAAAGAGCCTTTGCAAATGTAATTAAGTTAAGAATCTTGAGATGAGATCATCCTGGGTTATCCAGGTGGGCTCCAAACACCATCACAAGTATTTTTTTTCTTCGATTTTAGTTTTTATTAAATTATAGTCAGTTTACAACGTTTTGTCGATTTCTGGTGTACAGCATAATAGTTCAGTCATACATATACATATGTATATTCATTTTCATATTCTTTTTCATTATACTACAAGATATTGAATATAGTTCCCTGTGCTATAGAGTAGAAACTCGTTGTTTATCTATTTTTATATATAGTAGTCAGTATCTGCAAATCTTAAACTCCGAATTTATCCCTTCCCACACCCTTCCCCCTGGTAACCATGAGTTTATTTTCTATGTCTGTGAGTCTGTTTCTGTTTTGTAAACAAGTTTGTCTCTTTTTTTAGATTCCACATGTAAGTGATACCATATGGTATTTTTCTTTCTCTGTCTGACTTATTTCACTTAGAATGATGATCTTCAGGTCCATCCATGTTGCTGCAAATGGCATTATTTTATTAAGAGAGAGGCAGAGGGAGACTAGACACAAGAGGAGTGGGAGAGACGGGAGTGGGGTGGCCTCCAGCCAAGAAATGTGGGTGGGCAGAAGCCACCTGAAGATGGAAGAGGCAGAGAAGAGATCTGTCTCTTGGGGCCTTGGGAGTGGGTGTGGTCCCACTGACACCTTGATTTTGGACTTCTGGTCTCTGGAACTGTGAGAGAATACACTTCTGTTGTTTTAAACCACTAAGTTTGAGGTAGTTTGTTATGGCAGCCACAGGGAACAAATACAATTCTCAAAAACAAACAGATCAAGTGAAAGAATAATTAATAAGAATAGCAAGGTTTTGAAAATTTTAATTAACACGCAACTGAGTATGATCATTTAAGAAATATACAGGAAAATTTATTAAAATTAACCATGTCTTAGGCCACAAGAAAAATGTGCAGTGTCCCAAGGTTGAAGTTATTGAGTCCTTATTCTTTGGAGGCAATGCAGTAAAAACAGTAACCACCAATAAAAAGATAGACAGAATATCCCTTGTGTACATTGGATTAAAAAAATACCTTCTAAATAATTCACGTTTTAACGAGAAAATCAAAACGGAAGTTACAGTACTTAAAACCAAATGACTGTGAAAGTTGTGCATATAAAGTTGTGAGATAAAGCCAAAGTGTTACTCACATGGGAATTTAGAGCCAGAAGTGCACTTATTAGAAAACAAGAAGGATTGAAAAGAAATTAGCTAAGCTTCCTTAGCTGTTAAAAAAAAAAAAAAAGAAAACCCTGCAAAAAAGGAGAACAGAACAAATCCAAAGAAAGTGGAAAGAAGGAAATAATATAGACTAGAGCAGAAATTAGTGAAATAGAAAGCCAGAAAGTCCAGGAGAGTCAATCAACCAAACCAGAAGCAAGTTCTTTAAAGTGGTTAATGAAATCAGTAGGCTTTAGGCAGGTATAATCAATAAAAAAGAAAGACAGCATAAATAAATATCATAAGGGAAAAAAAAAGGATCTGTATAGCTGTTGATATATTTGCTCTTTAAAATTTTTTGGATAATTAAATATCTTTATACGTTTGAAAGTATACATTAAGAAAGTAACTGATACTGAAAAGTTCCTAAGATAATACAAGTAATCAAGATCAACCCAAGAACAAGTAGAGAAACAATCATAAAATAAATGGAAACGATCGACAAACGTCAATAAGCAAGAGACACCAAGTCCATGCAGTTTAGTAGATGAATTCTACCAACTATTCAAGGAGAAGATAACCTAGATTTGGTGAAGTTTTTCTGAAATGTAGAAAAAGATTGAACGCCAACCAACCCATTTTATGAAATTGGTAAAAACCATATTATCAAAACCACACAAGGAAAGAATAAAAAGAGAAATCTGAGAGCTCAGTACACTTCTGAATGTGCATGCAAAAACCATAAAGAAAATATTAGCAAGTTGAATCCTACAGTTTATTAATAAGATAGTACGTCTTAAGCCAGTTGGGTTGCTTCAGCAAAGAATATTTATCAGTCTGGTTAACTACCTGAAATGAAAAAAAAAACAAAAACAAAAAAAACCAAACAAAAAAACAAACCCCAAACCTCCGTGATTTCCATACTAGATGCTATCCATGGTGTGTGGTCTCCGTCCTCACAGAGGAATAAATGCAACTTGTTCACTTGCAAATGTATTTCTGTGGCTTTGGCTGGAGGACATTGACAGTACATAATATATGAAATAGAAATTAAAAATGAGCTAAAGATAAAATACACAATATTTAAAAAATAACATTTCTGTTTATTAATGGTACTGAAATTTTCTATACCATTTCTTTCCATTCTCATCAAAGTACATTAAGAACTTTTAATCAAAATATATGTTATTAAAAAATCTTGTTTACTATATTGTGATACAGGGATCTGAAGCTAGATTCTAAGTTCAGTTTGTTTTGATACGGCTTTTAATACTCTCTTAACTGAGAGCGAGACTTCACAAATATATGTAGATCCAAACAGTTGTGCTCACTAAACAATGAAATTCATTTTTTTCTTGACAGCGAAATCTTTTATTGAACTCTGTCTATCTAATCATGCCAGTAAAATTTTTAAAAAATAAAAATTACAGTAGAAAAGGAAAAAGTTATGGATTCATACTTTAAAAATTCCATTAATATATTTGTAGGAAAAAGAGAAAAAAGCTTATAAGTATGCACATAATAGTTTTTTTTTTTCCAGTGGAGATGCTGGGGATTGAAACCAGGACCTTGTGCATGCTAAGCACGTGCTCTATCAAAGTACACTCACACCCCGGGGTTTTTTGTTTTTTTGTGTTTTGTTTGCAATGACAAATAGTACCATTAAATTTTCTGTTCTTAAGTCTTAATTTTAGCAAATTTGTCAATGACTTTTTCCAAATTTGATCTTGGTGTATTTATATGCAATTCACAGTATACCAGCTTTGTTAATCTCCTTTCATTTGTAGTTGAATAACGCCTCTATATCATTTAATTACATGGAGAAGAAAAAGTCATGTTTAAGATTTAAAGAAATAAATTTGGCAAAGATTCATAAAAATCCCAGTTTACAATAAATTCCAGAAACTGACTTCATGTCTTTGATGAAACTCATTTTTAAAATCCCATCTACCAGTTATGCAGTTTAAAACATATGGAATCAAAAGTCGTTGAAAATATTCATTTGGAAGTCTTTTAAACAGATTAGAAAATTTTGCTTTAAGTGTGCAGATATGAGAGTTTAGGAGATGATGTGTTGTCTTGTTTTGGGCAACAAAGTCGTATAATATGAAAACATTTCCATGTATCTGTATTCAGAAGCTCTGTATAGTGTTACTCCTTTTTTTCATACTCATTTTAATGTGTTATTTTTACTTTGAAGGGACAGGTGGAGGGTGTATTTTTTCAAAAGTATTTGGATGATATCTGACTACTTACTAGTCATCTTTTTAAAAAAGCAAAGCCAGTTTGGGAAACTTATTTTTTTGGTGCAAGTAACATGTAACTAACTCTTTATGTGTGACACCTGTTATAAGCACTTTGCCTTCACTGATAAATCTCTGAGAGGTAACAAGCAGTATTCGTGGTCCCTTATTTGATTGTCCCTTATCTGCTCTCTGGAGGACTATAATCTGCACACCTCTAATTGGGCAGGTGTGGCTGCATTGGCCCACCAGACCCTGAATGGGAACCCTGACATGGGGGCATCGCCATAACCTCCCCAGAGTGACCACCCCCTCCCCTCACTCCAGGTGACCTTGGGACTGGTTGTTCATGGACCCAGTAGGCACCCCAGGGTTCACCTGTATTTCAGTCTGGTGGTGTGGCCTTGAACAAGTTGCTCATTCTCTGGCCTCAGTTCTATAAGATGAGGACAGTCAGTCATAGTGCTTCATGGAGCTGCTGAGTGGGTGAAATGGAGCCGCCATGGAGATAACTCATCAAGGAAGTGCATCCTGAATGTTGGGCTTTCGTGATTTGTTAGAGACAAGAGAATATGGTAAGTACTGTGGCAGAGAGTGCAGAGCACAGGGGAGCTCAGAGGACGTGAAATTAGCGCTGGGCTGGGTGATGGAGCCTTTTTGCTTCTCAGGGGATGTGGCATTTGACCGAGTCCTAAAGGGTAGGTTTGACTTAGTTGCAGGAGTTGAGGAGAGATGCCTTCCTGGTGGTGGGGCAAAGCAGATGAAGGAATTAAGGTGGAGAGGCAGGCTGCCCTTGGCAACGGGAGGGGGAAGACTAACTAGACCGGGGTTTGCAGTGGGGGAGGCTATTTAGACTAGGGGTTAGAGTGGGGGAGGCTGTCTAGACCGAGGGTTGCAGTGGGGGAGGATGTCTAGACTGAGGGTTGCAGTGGGAAAGGGCTGGATGTGGCCATGGTCTCTTTATTAGCAGAGTCTCAGATCACCCAGAGAGGTCATAGTCCCCTGGCAATCCCCATCCTTCCCTTTCTCCCACAGCATCCTTGGGCCTCTTGGATTTTGGTGATTGGGTTAAACTCTTCCGTGTCCTGAGTAGGGGGGCAGTTGGCCCAGCCCATTTCTCCCTCCTCTTGCGCCTGCCCTTTAGCTGTGCCCTTGCACTTGTCTGGTTTGTCTGCAAGGGTTTAGCAGACTTGGTTACTTAGAAAGGATGCTGAATGATGATCTTTAAATTATTAATGATTTCAGTATTTTGTAATTAAAATGCTCATTTTCTCCATGAATTTTAAGCACACATATATCACAAATAAGACAGAATCTATTTTAATGAATAACATTAAAACACTCAATTCCAAGTAATGAGATTATTTCCATGTCTTGGCTGATAGTCTATTTGATTCATTCATTTATTTATCCTTTCACCCACTCACTAAATATTTTTGCCCCCCTACTATGGGTTAAGTATTAATACAGCTTTGCAGATGTGGTGTCCATAGATTACAGTGAAACAATTTCTGTAAGCCTGAGTAGCACACAATCAATGTTATGGAAGATATTTCTTTTGGCTAGATATTTCATGGTAAGACCCAAATTTGAGCACCTGCATGCTGTTAAATAGTGCTGACTATTTAGGAAAATAGTCTGGTATTTAGGAAAATACTCTGGTGTGAAAGGGGAAGTTTCCCGGGGCAGAGGCAGGAGAGACAAAGGGAGCAATGAATTGCTTTGTGTAATCAAGTTCAAGGGATTTTGAGGCTTCTGGGAGCCTGAGAAGCATGGAGGAGATGAGATGGGAAACGTCAGGAGGTTTTATGGAAGACTGTATTTTCCAGAGATGGAAGCATCTCCCATCATGCAGGCTATTCTGTCAAAAACTGGAGGCCACGCCGTCCTCCCCTGCACCCGGGGCAGGCCTTTGTGATTGCCTCCATCAGTGGAGTACAGCAGAAGTGTCACCATATGACTTGCAAGGCTAGGTCATAAAAGTGCCGTGTATTTCTACTGTGTTCTCCTGGGACGCTTGCTCTTGGAACACAGCAGCCATATTGTGAGGAAGCCCAGGCAGAGAGACCACATGGAGAGACCACAGGTGGAGGCTTTATGGTTGCCAGTCTGCTCAAGTTCTCAGCCAGTTATCAACCGTAACCACCAGGCATGTGAGTGAAGATGTCTCAAGAAAATTTCAGTCCCCAGATATTAGATCACACCCAGCCTGTGAGTCCCCCCAGGGAGATCCCAGAAATCACAGAGCAGAAAGAAGTTGTCCCTATTGTGCCCTGTCTGATTCCTGATCCCCGGAACCTGTTGATATAATGCATTAAAAATATTTTAATATTCTCTATAGTAGTTCTAGATTCACAGCAGAATTGAGAGGAGGGTAAAGGGATTTCCCATATTTTCCCTGCCATAAAAATCTTCTGTGCTTCACCTACTCATCTCTTCCTGCATCCCCTCCCCAACTCCTGACAACCACTTTTTACTATCTGCATAGTTTTGCCTTTTTTAAGAATGTTATATAGTCGGAATCATACAGTATTTGGTCTTTTCACATTGGCTTCTTTCACTTTGTAGTATACATTTAAGATTCCCCTGTGTCTTTTCATGGCTTGAGAGCTCATTTCTTTTTAGTCCTGAATCATATTCCATTGTCTGGATGAACCATGGTTTATTTATCCATTTACCTACTGAAGGACATCTTGGTCGCTTGTAAGTTTTGGTATTTGTGAATAAAGCTTCCACAAACATCTGTATGAAGGTTTTTGTGTGGACATGTATTTTCAGCTCCTCTGGGTAAATACCAAGGAGCGTGATTGCTGAACTGTGCAGTAAGATGATATGTAATTTTGCAAGAACCCATCAAACTGTCTTCCAAAGCAGGTGTACCATTTTGTATTCCCACCAGCACTAAGTGAGGGTTCCTGTTGCTCCACATCCTCACCAGCATTTGGTATTGTCAGTGTTCTGGATTTTGGCCTTTCTAATAGGTACAGAATAGAAAATGCATTTTACCTTTTAGACCAGGGTGGTTTGTTGAATAGCAGTAGTGACAGGAAAAAGTCTCAAGGCCTCAGAGAGACAGAATTGCAGTAGGAGGCCTGGGGGATCTGGGAGGAATTTTGGCTTTTATTTCCTCAAATCAGAATGACTCTCCTTTTAAAATCAGAAATGTCTGCTATTTAATTTATCTTCTGTAATATAACTTTTCACCATCACCTCGAGTCTTCAGTAAATCTGCTACTTTGGGGGAGGTGTTTTTGGGGAAATAAAGGAATAGTTCTGTGTTCCGTGGGTGCTTTATAGCCAAGGGAGCTAGAACACACAAGTCCAGAAGTATCTGCACAGAGATGATGGAATCTGTGAGAGGAAGAAAGAGAAAAGGGGGACTGGAAACCCTGTGAGCCCCAGAGAATCCCCAATCTTATGGGGAAGATGGGAGCTGCCCATTTAGGGGTAAAGAGGATTCAACCATTCTATTTACATATTAAAGAAAAGGTGAGCTCATGGGTCTCCCAGCCCACAAACATTTGGATTATATTCACGACAAAATTGGTTCTTTGTCTCAGCATCCTTTCAGCTGAGTACGTCTGAGGGTCACAACCACACATCTTGTTAAATATGGGGCTGGTCTGTTCTAGTGTGTGTGTCTGTGTCTGTGGCACAGTGTGTGCGGGGAGTTGGTGTGTGGCTGGCGGTGCACAGAAATCGGCTGGGTCCTGGTTGATGGAGGGGGCAGACAAGGTGCTTTCTCCTGGCCTAGCACCTTTCTCCAGTCTTTGGAAACAGCCTCTCCCACTGCAGTCTCAGCCGGAGGCGGTCCCATTGGCTTCAGCTTTAGTGACTGCAAGACAGGAGGCCTCCCCTCCCTTCCTCTCTCTGTCCCTCCCTCCCTCCCTCCTTCCCCCTCTTTCTCCCTCTTTCTTTAGTGTAGAAAAAAGGGTTTCAAGCACAGGATTAGGAAACTAAATAGTACAGAGGGCCATAAAATGAAAAGGGACAGCCCTTTGCTCTGCCTCTCCTCATCCCAGTCGAGTTCTCCAAACAGAACTGCCTTAAAGGGTCTCTGTGTTTCAGCCTTCTGGCAGTTACCACGTGTCTAAACAAAGCAGTTACCCGTCTCTCTCTTGATGTATCAACTCCGAACAGCATCTATTGGCTTCCTGCTGAGACAGATGAGGATTCAGCATCACACCTGTCCCTCCTTCCCCACCCCAATAGCTACCTCACTTATTTCATTCCACCCTGGTTTAACTGTGTAATGCGAAGTAATACATTTAAACATCTAATTCTTGTTATTTCAGCTTGAGAAAGCCACACACTGTCTCTCCCTCCCTTTCTCTTTCTCTCACCACAGATGTTTTATTATCTGAATTCAAAAGGAAGGTTAAAACCATGTATGTACAGACTCCTCTGCCAGGGCCTCTGCCAAGCGTCACTCCTTCCACTGAGATTTATGGTGGAGGCACCACTGGCTGCCAGATGTCATAGGCTGGCAGCCTCTGCTTTCCTGGGGGTTTCCTTCCAGCTTGGTATTTTGGGGCCTTATTTCATTGTATTTCATTCCATTTTCAGTGGCCCCTCCCCAGACACTCCAGCTTTGGGCAGGTCCTGTGCTCATGGCTGCCAGAGACTTATGACTGATCATTCCCTTCTCGGCAGCAACGCAGAGTCTCCCTTGCCCATCACCCTTCTGGAGGCCCCAACCCCTGCTCCAGCTGCGCCTTCCTCTCCAGATGTGCCATCCGCTGTCCCCAGGGCCCTTCCCTCTCCATTGTCCTGGTGGAGGACTCTATATCCTAGCCCTGCCTCTTTCCCCTTTCTTTGTTTACATCCTCTTTTTGCTAGAGCACATCCTTGGGCAGTTTTCTAAGAAAAGCTGCATGGGAGAGAAATTTTCATAATCCTCTGTGGTTTTTTTTTTTTTGCTGCCATAACAGGTACCACAAACTCAGCATTTATTATCTCACAGTTCTGGAGGGATGAGGAGCTAGGAGGGGATGCCAGTGCACTTCCTGCAGGGTTGTACAGAGCCTGGTCTCATGTCACTGCCCCTCCCTACCAGCTCCCAGACCCACGATCCTACACATGGTATTTAAACTTGAGTATTGGTTAGCGTCCCTATGGGGTAACAGATAGCATGTTCTGTTAGGATAAATTGGAGAGGTTTTATTTATAAAGGAACTCATTACAAAGGTATGGCAGGTATCAGGAACCCGTCACATAGTGAAGGAACCAGAGCTAGCTATGCTGGGGCCATTGCCACCATTGGAAGAGGGAAGGGAGAGATTACGGAAACCCAGAAGGGGCATGAGTGGCTGGAGCAAGCGACCTTGAGAGGAGCATTCTGTGGAAGGACTTAACAGCCCAAGGTGACCTCAGTGGAGGAACCAGAGAATAAGTACCTTGATTCACTCTCTTCCCCACCTCCTTCTCCCACTGGGGCTCTCACTGGCTGAGCCCAACTGGAAGCCACAGTTCTTTGGGGACCTCTTGTAGAGTTTAATCAGCCTGGAGTCCTGGGGCAGGGACCAGGGTGGAGAAGGGTGGAGACAGATCCAGAAGAGCACGTGGAAGGATCTGGGCCAGGTGATCCCTTTGCCTTTAGCATCTGTTCTTGTCCTTCTGGATGAAGAGCTCATGTCCCATCAGAGGAAAGGTGTGAAGTCCACCAGCTACTCCCATTGCAAAATGAAATTAGTTTGCTCATATTTCCATGTGAAACCTAAATTGTTGGCCAAGCCCATGTCCTTTATTTAAAGAAACAGACGTGGGACAGTGATCAGCAGCCAGGTTTGTCACCCGCCTCCCAGCCTGGTAGCTTCTTGGGAGGACTAGAGGGACGTCTTTCCCCACCATTTACTCTTTAGTCTCTTTGTCACGTGCAAACCCTGTGTTGGATGGATTCTTTACTGGTGAGAGGACCCTCACCTTCATTCTTGCAGGATATGAGATCTTGGTGATATTTCCACAGTCTTTTTTTGGCCAGGAAGTGGGGCAATGGAGAACAAAGAGGTATCCCAACAGATCCTCTAGGCTTCAGATTACTTGACACCCACCCTTTCCACTGGACCCCTACTCTAGCTAATGGCTCACTGATGTAAGGAGGCCAAAATAGACTCATGGGAGATGGGGGAGAAAGTGTCTCGGCTTCCCGTTGATCTGAACCATGCATGTTTTCTGCTTTGGCCCTGGACCTCCAAGCTCACTGAACCCAAGGTCATGGGCACAGGAAGAAAATCTTCTAGGGTGTTAAGAGATAGAATAGTAAACACTTCTGTCTCTACCCCTTGTTTCTCTGGCTTGTGCTCCTGGCTTTGGGGGAAGGTTGCTCCATATATTGATCATTGGTTTAACTCTTCAACTTTAAGGCAGGCATCCTACCCTATAACCTTATAGGATGTTTGCTTCCAGCTGGTGTTATAATTGGGCTTTAAGCAGACCCATCCTATTATCTACTGCTTCTGGGCAATAGGTAAGCCCAGGGAACTCTACAGGCATGATCCCACTGAGTCACTTCCTTTATTGTAGGTGTCCCTTAGTGGATGCTATGTGGGACACCAGGGTGCTGGCTCAGGCATTCTGTAAATCCATTAATGATGAGGCTGACAGAAGTGTTGAGGGCAGGAAAAGAAAATTCATACTTGTAATATGTGCTACCCTATGAGGACAAAGACTTGTCTCCTCTATAAGGAGAGGGGTCCAGTGTAATTCACCCATGACAAGGTAACCAGCTGGTCCCCTGGGGATGGATCCATAGTGGAGGCTCAGTGTTGTCCTCTGCTGTTGGAAGACTGGATACTCAGCAGCAGCTGTGACCACATTTAACTTGGTGAAGGCAGCCATGTAGTTGGGCTTTTGAGTCCATGTGTGACTTCCATCCTGGCCTGATGCCCAAGTCTTCTTGCCCACCTGATGAAGAGTGCCTCTTCCACTGTGACTGTCCACCAGTGGACATTTGCATGGCATATGAATGTGTCCACATTCTCAGAAGTCCTTCCACATAGCTCTCCTCAACCTCATTACTACCAGTTTTTCAACTTTGTTCTCTCAAAGCCCCTGACTAGTTGGCCAACTCATTGGCCCCTGGTGACCAGTCAGGGTATAGTCACATCTTTAGCCATTTTCCCCTCTACGTGAAAAGCAGATGTGCCCCCAGAGAATCTAATTTGAAAGAAGAGCTCCCTTCCACTGTCTTTCAGAGATGCTCCTGAGTGCTGCAATCACCTCTTCCAAGGTGTTCAGGTGACTGTGCAATCCCATCCCTGAATCAAGCTCATACTCTTTCCTCCTTCATTAACTGGCCATAGGGAATCCCCAGGAGGCCATAGTGCAGGATGATGGAGTGGGCAAGCAGACACTCCAAGAAGGCACCTTGGGGATCTAAACCACCTGCTCTTGCCGTTCATCTGTGTTTCCTATACATCTACTTGGATATGATCTCCAGGCACCATTTCCATTTTGTAATGGAATGCTTTTGTGCCCGTCCAGTTGTGCTTCCTGGTGGTTTGGTATATAAGACATCCAGTTCTTGATGGGTACTTGAGCTCACATTGCGTCTGTGCCTTATGGTTAGTCTGTCTGCTTCTACCAGGGCCGGGTAAGAAAGGAGCTCTTGCCCAGTGGAGATGATTATTGGCAGAGGGAGGTGGCATCTTACTTCTGCACCCTGGGGGCCTGTGCTGTGGACTCCTGTTGGAGCCCGTAAGGGGCTTCACATAGCACCCACTAGCTGCAGACACTTCCAGTATCATTGGGTCTAGTGGTCACAAGGTCCAAGTCCAGGGCAATGCTCCCTGCAGTCTCAGCCCTCCTCAGAGCCCTTCCTTGCTCCAGACTCTGCTTGAAACTGGCACCATCTGGGTTGATGGGGTTACTCTGTGGGTGATAAGTCTGGAGAAGCATTTTCAAAATGTGGTTTATCTTGCCTCTCAAATCCAAAGAAGCCTGCAAAGATTGTGCCTCTTTCTTCGTGGTGAGCAGCACAAGGGCAGCAACTTGTCTTATGTTACAGAGAAGGAATCTTGACCCCTGAACCCCTAGGACCTTCCAGGATGTGCTAGGCCCCTGAACTCTTGAAAGTTTATCTTTACTCTGTGGCACCCTTGTAAGAACTAAGACTTGTAGACTTGGCAGAATGCTAAGTGCCAGGATAAATGGGGAGGCCGTGCTGGAGTTGGAAGATTATCATCTTATAACCATTAAAGATTGGTTCAGGCAAAAGTCCTCAATGGTTGCTAAACTGAGGAGGAAATTTTGAAGAGAAGCAAAATATTTGCATGGTCTTACAGTGTCTCCCTGCAGACTGCCTGCTGTTTACAAGGGGAAAAATAGCAACTACACAGTGGAAAAATTGGACATTAATGTGACCAGGAGATAAAAATGAACATCCCCAGTGAGAAGCAGATGGATAACAAGGGCTTCCAGCAGGAAGGACTGGCGTCAATCATGACATGTTATGTCCTCGAAAAGCACAACCTGAATCCAGCCATGAGGGACCATAGAACAAACCCCAGGTGAAGGAGAGGCTACTATAAATAAATTGTATTCCTTAAGTGTGCTTTTGTCTGTGCTGCTTTAACAAAATGCCATAAACTGGGCAGCTTAAGCAACAGACATTTATTTCTCACAGCTCTGGAGGCTGGAAGCCTGAGACCAGGGTGCCAGCATGATCATGTTCTGGTGAGAACCCTTCTCCAAATTGCAGACTTCAGACCTCTTGTTGTGTCCTCACATGGTGGGAAGAGATGAGAGAGCTCTGCGGGGGCTCTTTATGAGGGTGCCAGTCCCACTCATGAGCGCTCCACCCTCATGACCTAATCACCTCCCACAGGCCGTCACCCTGGGGGTTCTTATTTCAACATATGAATTTTGGGAGGACACAAACATTCATTCCACAACAGTGTCAATATCATAAGAGACAAAGAAAAGCTGTGGGAAATGTTACAGACTGACAGAGACTAAAAAATCATGGCAACTAAGTATAATTCCTGAGCTAAGCTGTATTTTGTAGTGGAGGAAAAATTCTCAAAGGACATTTAGTTTTGGTCAATTGATACAACTGGAATAGGGAAGATAGATTGGATAAAAGTACTGTTTCCATGATACATTTACTGAGGTTGATAATAGTTGTGATGATGTAAGACAGTATCTTTACATTTAGGAAATACACATTGAAGCCATTGGGATTAAAAAGCTATAATGTGATCAGTCTTTTTTCAAAGGGTTGAGAGAGGCTGAGAGAGAAAAAGTTGAAGATTGTAAAACAAATGAAGCAACAAAGCTACAGTAATCAAAACAGCATGGGATTGGCACAAAAACAGACACATGGGTCAATGGAACAGAATAGAGAGCCCAGAAATAAGCCTATATACCTATGATCAATTAATCTTTGACAAACGAGGCAAGAATATACAATAGAGAAAGACAGCCTCTTCAGGAGGTGGTGTTGGGAAAGCTGGACAGCTGCATGTAAATAAATGAAGTTAGAACACTCCCCGACACCTTACATAAAAATAAACTCAAAATGGCTTAAAGACATAAATATAGGACATGACACCATAAAACTCCTAGAAGAGAACATAGGCAGAACATTCTCTGACATAAATCATAGCAACATTTTCTTAGGTCAGTCTCCCAAGGCAAAAGAAATGAAAGTAAAAATAAACAAACAAGACCTTATTAAACTTACAAGCTTTTGCACAGCAAAGAAAACCACAAACAAAAATGAAAGAACAACTTACAGAATGGGAGAAAATATTTGCAAATGATGTGACTGACAAGGGACTAATTTCCAAAATATACAAATAGCTCAAACAACTCAATAACAAAAACCCCCCCAAACAATCCAATCAAAAAATGGGCAGGAAACCTAAGTAGATGTTTCTCCAAAGAAGACATCCAGATGGCTAATAAGCACATGAAAAGATGCTCAACATCGCTAATTGTTAGAGAAATGCAAATCAAAACTACAATGAGGTGTCACCTCACACCAGTCAGAATGACCATCATCAAAAAGTCTACAAATAATAAATGCTGGAGAGGATGTGGAGAAAAGAGAACCCTCCTACCCTGTTGGTGGAAATGTAGTTTGGTGCAGCTACTATAGAGAACAGTATGGAGGTTCCTTAAAAAACTGAAAGTAGAGTTACCATATGATCCAGCAATCCCACTCCTGGGCATGTATCTGGAAAAGACCAAAACTCTAATTTGAAAAGATACATGCACACCAGTGTTCATGGCAGCACTATTTGCAATTGCCATGACATGGAAACAACCTAAGTGTCCATCCACAGATTAATGGATAAAGAACATGTGATGTGTGTATATATATGTGTGTGTGTGTGTGTGTCTGTTTGTATATATATATATATATATATACACACACACGTGTATATTATACATATATACTGGAATATTAGTTACAAGGAAGGGTGAATTAATGCCATATGTAGCAACATTTACGAACCTATAGATTATCATGCTAAGTGAAATAAGTCAGACAGAGAAAGACAAATATTATACGATAACACTTATATGTGGAATCTAAAAAATAGTACAAATGAACTTATTTACAAAACAGAAACAGAGTCATAGACATAGAAAATAAATTATGGTTACCAAAGGGGAAGAGGAGGGAGGGATAAATTGGGAGTATGGGATTAATAGATACACACTACCATGTATAAAATAGATAAACAACAAGGATTTACTATATAGCACAGGGAACTATATTTAATATCTTGTAATAATCTATAATGGAAAAGAATTGAAAAAAAACGGAATCACTTTGCTGTACACTGGAAACTTACACAATATTTCACATCAACTCTACTTAGGTAAAATGAAGCAAAATGTTAACAGTGAGAGATTCCGGGTAAGTGGTACATGAGCATGCTACGTACTATTTTCATTATTGCCACTTTTCTGTAAGTTTGAATTATTTTCAAATAAAAATTAAGAATAAACAAACAAGGAACAGAAAAATGCTGCAGGAAACATCCTTATGCACGGCTCTGAGCACTGGTGTCATTATTTTGGGGGGAAATTTTCTAGATCCTTGGACGTGGAATTACTGGATCAAAAAACAGTCACATGAAAAAAGTTTGGTTGATATTGCTGAATTACCAGGCAGTTTTTGCTGCACCACATTTCTTAAGATACAAATGGTTAAAATTAGCATCACTAATGGAGACTGACAATAGAACCGCCAGAGGGACGTGTTGGAGGCTGGTGGGGCCTGGGTCTCATTTTCAAAGGCCCCCTAAGTGCCCCCCATGTGCCTTGTAAGTTGAGCAGGGGCTGCAGGGACAGGCATCACAGGCCTGTTAGTGTGCTTGGGCTGCCGTGACGAAGTGCCACACGCTGGGGGCTTAAACAACAGAACTTCATTGTCTCACAGTTTCAGGGGCCAAACTCTGAGATCAAGGTGTCTGCAGGGTTGGTTCTTTCTGAGGGCCGTGAGGGAAGCGTCTGTTCTTCCAGGCCTCTCTCCGTGGCTTGTAGACGGCCGTCTTCTGTTTATTCACATCATCTCCCCTCTGTGTGTTTCTGTGTCCGAATTTCCCCCTTTTATAGGGACACCAGTCGTACTGGATCAAGGCCACCCTGATGATCTCACTTTAACTTGATTACCTCTGTAAGGACTCTGTCTCCAAATAAGGTCACATTCTGAGCTGCTGGGGACTGGGACTCTAATATATGAATCGGAGGAGGAGGGGTGGGCTCAGTGACCCACAGGCGGTTGGGGTGTGTCTGCTTGTGAGCAGTCCTGAGCTCCTCCCGGCTTACCTCCCATCTGCTTTGCGCCCTGTATCTGGGCTCCATCACTTTTGGCTGCATGCCTTAGCTTCCTTTTTATCTAGTTCTGCTCACGTTGGCAGCCTGGCTTGGGGTTTGTTCTCCTGGCTCTTACGAGGCATTCACTTCTGGTAGTCGCCCTCAGAAACACTGAAGAGGTCCTGCAGGCTGAGAAAGAGCTGAGGGCTGCACAGCTCAGCTGGTGGCCAGAGCTGGGAGAGAGAGACGAAACCTGCATCTCAACGGCACCTCTTTTCTCTGCATCCTCTCTGCTGCCCAACATCCATCACTTGTCACTATTTGTGAATCCAGTGCACGCTGAATATTGTTTTCTGTTCCTGAATACAGCCCCACCAGCAGATCATATCCCGTCTGTTCATTGCACCCCATTTACTCAGCCCCTGCTGGGAGTAAGGCACCATGGCAGGAACTCTGTTGAGGGCTGTAAGAGACAAAAAGGGAATCAGACTCAGGACAGCATCAAGCATAAAGATGATGGCAGACAAGGGAAAAGATGTGTGTGCAGATACGACATCAAATCAGCAGCGGTGAGGGTGTGCTCTAGGCTAGACCACAGACTGGGAGATGCAGTGGCCATCCTATTAAGAAGAATCAGTGAAAAAAGAGCAGAAGCCTCTGAAACAGCCCAAGCCAGCCCAGTCAAAGCTCTCCCCTTGAATCACGTTGGTAAATTTGCAACCAGTGATTTATGCATGTCACCGCTCTGTTGCCTCTTCCCTCTTAACTTTGCATTAAACTTTGCATTAAAACAAGCCGCGCTGAATCAGAGGAACGCAGTGCAGGTACTCAAAGGCTTTCTTTCCTTTGGGGCCTGTTACTTTATACCAGAATTCTGATTAAAACTCTTCCACTCAACTACATCTCCCTCTGGGCTAACTAGTGAGTCAACAAGTGGGTTTTAGGTGACATATCTGTACACGGACTCACACTCCACCACCTCCCAGGACGCTCCAAGTGTCCTTTAACACAGCTTGGCCTCGAGCCATCCTGTGGGCGTTGCTGTATCAAAGTATTTTCTTTCCAGCTGAAAATCCCAGTAGCTCAAAAATCATCAAAATGTAATGAACCAGATGAAAGTCTGATTTAATATCCATCTCTGCAAACTGAACACCTAGGTGAGGAGGGCAGGGGCTGGGGGATTCCTTCAGGATGGAAGGAAGCCAGTGACCCAAGGCAGCCACTCATCCTTGGACAGCAGAGGATGGAGGGCTGACACAGCAAAGGCCCAGACGTCACTCAGGATGTCGAGGGGGGTTCTCCTGGGGGAGTCTTAGCAGCTGAGGAAATGAAGCTATAGAAACTGGAATCACCCTTCTGTCCATCCTAGTCGCAATCCTTTTTTCCTGCCGCTCACCTTCCCCTCTGTACTGGGTTGAATCGTGTCCCCTCCAAGTTCATGTCCACCCAGAGCCTCAGAAGGTGACCTTATTTGGAAATTTGCAGATAGTTATGATGAGGTCTCACTGGAGTAGGGCTGGAGCAGGGACGCCCAGTGGCTGGTGTCCTTATAAGAAGAGAAAGTGGGTGCCCAGACACGCAGGGAGAAGGCCGTGGGATGATGGGGGCAGAGACTGGAGGGACACATCTATGAGCCAGGAGTGCTAAGGGCTGCTGGCAACACCGTCACATGCCAGGGAGAGGCAAAGAAGGATTCTCTCCAGACCTCTAGCTGGTGCACGACCCCGCTGACATCTTAATTTTGGATGCCTGGCCTCCAGGACTATGAGAGGACTATGTTGTTTCCAGCCACTCAGGTGGTTGTCATTTGTGTTGGCCACCGTGGGAAAATCATACAGCCTCTTAGAAGAGGTGCAGCTGTTTGGGGATAGTTTAAAAGATCCGAAATCTCCTTTTTCTCTTGGGTGGCCGTGGGAGGTCTCTTGGCTTGACCTTGTTTGCACTTACAGGTGAGTTGTGTCGCGGATCACAGGCCGGTTTGGGGACTGAGGCTGTGGAACTGTCGGGTTTATCTCAGAGGCGGTGGGTTAGTTTGTGTTTCTGTTGTCTGTGGGCCTCGCCGGAGCTGAGGCTCAAACGGATCCCGTGACAGAAGCAGCTACTCAAGGACTTAATGAAGTCCTTGGCCCCGTGTCTGGTGCCACGTCCTCATCCCTGCTGTTGGGATGAGGAGGGTTTGGGTGGGCGGAGATGTGCCGAGCAGAGGTAGGAGTGTCGAGGTGAGCAGGGACTCTCCACGTTAGGAGGAGGGAAACACCATCGGTGATGGGAGGCCAGGATGCGCGGGAGGGCGGAGGGCCTGGGGAGTCAGGAAAGATGCCGGAAGAGATACTGAAGACTTGTCTTAGCATCACTTTGCAGGCAGGTGAGGGGGAAGCCTGCAGACAGGGAGAAAGAAAAATCCACGCAGACAGCTGATTCCCCCAAGTTCTGTGACGCAGCTCCGTCGGCTCCTGGGAACATCACCCACAAGACAGTCCCAGCTGGAGAAAGGCAAACGGGGCCCAGGACCTTGCCGCTCAGGGTTCCGAGTTCTAGTTCTTGGTCTGTTGTTTCAGCAAGTCACGCCGACCTTTCCATGCCTTTGTTTCCTTCCTCAGAATAACAAATAAGCCACTATCAGTCCAGTTTCAAGCGGTGCATAAATGATTGTAAAGCAGGCTGGAAATGGAAATTACTCAGAAATGATAAATGGTGGTTCCCACGATCCTGCCAGCCTGGCCCTATCTTCCTGCTGCAAAGCTCTCCACTGGCTTTTCTCTGAATATTTGACAACAAATAGGTTTCACTTTTTTTTATTTGATTAAACACAAGGTTGATCTCTACGTGGAAGTAAAGATCCCGGTTTATTTTTCCCTCTTCACTTCCTTCCCAGCTCTCTCTTTGAGGACACACCTTCTACCGCTATCAGCCTCTCGGAAGTGGCAGGGAGTGTAGCAGTGGCGTACACACATAGTTGTGATATTTTGCAGAAATCAGATGCTACAAAGCTCTGCGGTCACGGGAAGGTGTGGAAAGACAAACTTGGACTCTGTGGGGCTGGATCTTGCTTGGGGATCGTGCCGTGGGTGTTATCATTAGATTGGTCTTATGCCAGCTGCCTCACTTAATTTTTGTTGTTGTTGACAGTTCTTTTATTATTTTCATTTTTAAAAATGGATGTGAGATTCACATAACATAAAGTGAACCATTTTAAAGTGAACAGTTCCGGGGCATTTAGTATATTCATGGTGCCGGGCAACCACCACCTCTGTCTTGTTCCAAAACATTCACACCCTAACCTTGCATATTAAGCTGTGGCTCCCACCCCTTCTCCCCTGCTGCTAGCATCCCCCAGTCTGCTTTCTTTCTCTATGGATTTACCTCTTCTTGACATTTCATGTAATTGGAGTCATACAAACTGTTGTGTCAGTGTCCTTTCTCTCAGCATAACGTTTTTGAAGTTCATCCACAGTGTGCCGTGTATCAGTACAGGCAGACCTCAGAGATATTGGGGATCTGGTTCCAGAACACCACAAAATGTGACTGTCACAGCAAAGTGAGGCACACAAGGGTTTTGGTTTCCCAGGGCATATAAAAGTTATGTTTGCAGTATAGATAATCTACACTGTAATTATACTATCGTATAATAATGTATGCAATAGCACTATGTCTAAAAAAAAGGTGCATACTTCAACGAAAAAATACTTTATTGTGAAAAATGCTAAGCGTCATCCGAGCCTTCAGCGAGTTGTAACATCAATGATCACCGATCACAGGCCACCGTAACAACCATAATAATAATGGAGAAGTGTGAATATTGAGAAAATTGCCAAAGTGTGACACAGAGACACAAAGTGAGTAAACGCTGCTGGGGAAGTGGTGCTGATGGGCTTGCTCGACACGGGGATGCCACAAACCTTCGGTTTGTAGGAAACCCGGTATCTGCGAAAGGCAGAAGGTGACGCACAGCAGAGCGAGGGGTGCCGTGCCCCCTGCCTGTCTGGGGCTGAGGACGGCTGCTTCGTGTAGCTCTGCCGCGTTTGGTTTACCTGTTCTTCCCATGTCGGACATTTGGGCTGTTCCTGCCTTCTGCTATTGGGACTACTGTCGCTGTGAATATGTGTGTGTGTGTTTGTGTGTGTGTGTATTTATTTCAGCGCCAGGTGTCAGTTTTGGGGGGGATAGACCTAGAAGTGGAATTTCTGGGTCGTATGGTAATTTTCCGTGTAACTTTTTGAGGACCCACTGAACGGCTTCCCGCGGGGCGGCACCGTTTTACACGCCTACCGGCAACACACAGGTGCTCAGTCTCAAGGCAGCATTTACTCTCAGGGTCAGGCAAGTGCCAACTCTGCACTTGAAAGACCCCAGAGCGAGCGCGTCCTTAAACCCACAGCCTCCGGTGCCTCGCTCTCCTCGCCCCAGGCCTGCCCTGTGCCTGCGGCCGCTCAGGCCTGTTCTCTCCATGAAGGGCCATTGTCCATGATTGAGGTGAGGCCCAAGAACCCTTTTGGTGCCTAGGAGGAGGTCTTTTTAATTTCCCACGCGGGTGTCCAAGCACCTACAGGGTTTACACAAAGGCTCCGGGTGTCAGAGTGTACCAGTGGGTCACCTAGTGACAGGGAGGCCCACCCTGAAGTGGCCAGGCTGGGGCTTCTCGGACTTCAGCGTGTGCCCAGCCACCTGGGGATCTTGTTAAAATGCAGTGTCTGGTCCACTGGGCCTGAGGTTGGGCTGAGATTCTGCATTTCTAACAGGCTTCCAGGAGGTCCTAAAGCTGATGCGCTTAGGACCACGCTTTGAGTAGCAAAGACCTAGGAAACAGGGAAAAAAATCACTGGCAACCTCATGTCACCATGAGAAGACTGAGATGCAGCTGGGTCTCCAGGTCTGACTGTCTTTTTAACTCTCTTTGCTTCCTACAGAATCCCCGACTCCCGTCTGTCACATTGTTGCTGTCACGCGGTGGGGAGGCCCCTCCGACAGCCCGAGCCTCCCTGTCATGTGTCTGCCCTCCCCGTCCACTCCCCCACCCCGGGACCAGGCTCAGGTTGGCCAGGGAGGCCCTGGATTTGCCCATTGTGGGTTAGGTACCCTCTGCGGAACAGTCAGCACGGACAGGAGGTGGGGTCTGTAGGCAGTTGACATCCCCCCCTGGAAACATGTGGTTGGAGTGAGGGGAAGCATCTTCCAGAATAAAGGAAGAACTTTCTCAGTGGAAGCGTGGAGGAGTGACGGGAAGACAAAACAATGAGCGTCCATCAAGTGGGGGAAGGCCCTCTAACCGTCGTTCCAGGCCCTGGACAGCCTAAGGCAGGCAGTCTTAGCGTGCCTGCTGCAAGGAGGGAAACAGGAAAACCTACTGCCTATTGGGAGCGTCTTAGCTTTGACAATTTGCTTAAGAGCATTTCTGTTTTCTATACAATTGACATGGGAATTTCCTCGGCTTATGTTATATTGCAACAGTGCTTCGTAAGCTCTTTCCACATCATGGCGAATGCAGAAGGTGACAGCGCTTGTACAGGCACTGAGGTAGTTGGAGGCGGCTGCCCATGGCCAGGGTGAGGGGTCTGGGCTCTGCGTGTTCTGGGACTGAGGGGATCCGGCCCCACAACCACCTTTAACCCATCTGCCAAATGCCACTGAGCTGTGGCCCCCCCACTTGGGAAGTTCTGTTTTCAAGGGCTGTTTCAGGTTCAAAATCTTTAGCTTTATTAAGAAAATCTGCACCATAGTATCAAATATTATTTACTAGTAAGGCAGTAATGCACGCAGTCCAAGTCTATATCCTTATGGAAAAAGTCATTATCATTGAGAAAGATGGTAACCTGCCTGCTCAAAGAAGTGTAATGACTAGACACAATATTTTGTGTTAATTTTTCAGATTTGTCATGGATCCAAACACACAATCTCCTATGGCTTTAATTTCCACTGAATCTAGTTCATCTGAGCAAGAGTTACCCTATAATGAAACGGTGTCTCCTCCTTACCTCAGTCACTTATTGCTTCTAAATGGCATATTAAATGAAGAATGTTGCCCACACTGCAGCCACCAGAGATGGGGAGATGATTCCTGTGGTTAGATGTAATGTCTGTTCACTGGTTTATAGATCCAGGGCACCACAGAGAGTTCCATGAATCCACGTGATCTGGGGGGCCTGGCGTCTGTATAATAAATCACAACTAACTGGAGAGGTTTTCAAAGCATCCCTCCCACCCCCATCACTGGCACTGGATTATTATCTCTGCTGCAGAGAACATTTCCTCTTTGGAAAAGGCACGGTAGATCTCCTTAGCAAACCCTTTTGTTTTTAGTGAATGAAGAGATAGAAAAGGATGGGGAGTCAGGTGCCAACACCATGAACCCCAACTTCTACAAAGTCCTGGGAGCAGGACAGGCTTTGATCTTTGTAAATCTTGGGTAAAGTTAGCTTATTGGGAAGGTGGGGGGACCCATGGAATAGTCACTAAGTCATCATCCCAAACCAGGGAGCAGGAGTCATCTGATTTGGAATCATGGCCATAGGGTATATGGAGTGAATAATAAAACAGCAAAGACTTGGGGAAAGTCTACTTGGGGAAAGTCTAAATAAAATAAAAGGCAAAATAAAAAAGTAACAGGTAACTCTTTGTTCTTATTCCCTAATATCCCTAGCATTGGAAAGAGTATGTGGAACCTGGTGAGGGCTCAAGGAACGTTTGCTGAACAGATCAATGAATGAACTCAAGCATTCCTCTCTGCCCCTTGTCCACAGCTTGGAAAAACATCCCACAAAACAGAGGCCAAAAATCTAACTCAATTCAAATCCAAGAACAAAATTGTGTGTTAAAAATGTGAAATATTTTAAAACTCTAGGAAAAGACAGCATCTAGATCAAAGGTAATTGAATAACAACTTGGTAAGGTAGTGGAATGATCACCAGGCTGGGAATCAGGAAGTCTGGGTTCTATGTGACATATTTTCCATGATACATTGATACATGATATATGATACTTTCCTCAAGGATGCATTGAACTCAGTAGGGAAGAGAAAGAATATTGAATAAATGGGGTGGGAAAAATTGGTAAGGAAATAGGAAAAATATCATAATAAGACATCAAGTCATACCATACAACAAAACAAATTCCAGTTGTATTAAAAAGTCAAACGAGAAAGTGATAAAAGTGGTAAGATGTAAGAAAATAGTGTGTACTTATTGAGCTCTTGGGAGGAAAATTTTGTTCAAACTTTATTTTGGAGTAGTTTGGTTTTAAGAGCTCTGGAACCTTATTTTCATATTTTTGTTCAAACTGTTTTTTTTTTTTTTTGGATTAGTGAGGAAATTGTACCTGTAAGATAAATTGAAAAACACACAGAAAAGACACAGGCTAATGTCCATCTGGACCAGGGTCCCCCAGCTCCCGTGCCCCTTTCCTGCCTTCAGAGGAGCCCTTTCTAAAGTCTTTTGGTATAAAAGATGTCACATCTTATAAATTACTTAGAGACTTGCAGTTTTCATTCAGCGTGGTGCCTTGGAGAGCTATCCATTTTTGTACCTACTGATCTGCTGCTTTTTTCTAGCCTGCTCCATGCAGAATATGAAGATAAACAGGGCAGCACCTTGAAAATCCTGAGGGAAAGTGACTTGCACCAGAACCACAATGGAATTCTATGCTGAAAATATCCATCGGTATCCACCCGCTTACAGGCATTTTCAGACACGCAAGAACACAGCATACTTTCCTGTGTTAGGAGTTAGTAAAGGGTGTGCTCCAAGAGTAATGAACAAGCAGGCAACAAAGTGGGAGGGAAACACAGGAGGAGGTGGAGCCGCCCAGGGGCTTAACCTGCCCTCTCGTTATATTGTTATTGTTCTGTCTCTCTGTCTCTGTCTCTCTCTCCCCTCTCATATTTCCTGTTTCCTCTCCTCTTCACAACCCTCACTCCTCATCTGAGGGTCCCCACAATGTCCCCTCACTTTACTATACAAAGCAATCCAGTCCTCTCTGTGTCTCCCTGGCCTGCCCTGGTTCCTCTCTGGGAACTTCCCCTTTACTTTCCTGAGTAGTCAGTTCCCTCTATTGGAAATTCTTTCCTGTCCCCACTGCACTGGATGGTCATTTAACATCGTGCAGGCATTTAAGTCCAAGCACTACTATAAAAAATGACTCAGCCACAGGAAGCTCTTCTCTGAGCAAAACCAGCTTTCAGATTTATTTTTCTATTGTTTTTCTGTCTTCTGATTTATTATTTTCTGCTTTTTAAAATAATTCTCCATGTAACTTTTTTAGGTTGCTTTGCATTCCTCTCCCTTTGTGGGTTGGATGCCTACTTCGTTTCCTTTCATTCTTCATTTTTCTTCTCTTTTTAATGGATAGAATTGAAGTGTTTTCTGCTGAGCTTTGCTTAGCTCTTTCCTATGGATTCTTACTTGTGTCTTACCTGGGACCATTTCATTATTGTTTTCCACATGTTATATACATCTGTTTGTCATTCTCTTTGACTCAAGGAGAACTTAAGAGCATTTTTTTCCCCTTCCAGATGGAGAGTTTTTTGTGTGTTTTGATTTGTTCTGGTGTTCCTGCATTGTGATCATAGAAAGTTTTCTGCCCTGTTTTTGCTTTCTGGGGATATTCTTTTTGGCCTGAGTCCAGTTTTTATGATAATTTCATGAGCACTTGAAGATATTTTCTTAATTTGCAAGTGTGAATGTATTTGTGTATATGTAAACCAGACTTACTTTATTATTTACTTAATTAATTTATTAATTATGCTGTTTTGGTCTTTGTAACTTATTTATTCACCCGCTTTATGTATCAAGAACAGACAGTTGTGCACAGATGTTTAGAACAGTTACACCTTTATTGCAAAATTGCACCATTTAATTTAATAAAGTGCTCATTTTTGTTTTTTAAAAAACACTTTGGGGTCTTCAGCCTGTCTTGAGTGATATTAAGATCACAACCCTTACTCTTTCTTAATTTGTACTTGAGCTTTGGAAACCTTTTATTCAAAAGTCAAAAGACTTTTCAGTCTTTGTGAAGTATTTTGTTTCTGGAATGGCTCCGTGTACAGCTTAGAGTTGGGTTTTGCTTTTGTCATCCAATTTCTTCTCTTCTTCCCTTTATTCCTCCCTTCCAACCTCTTCTTCCCTTTCTCCCTCCCTTCCATCCCTTCTTCCCTCATAGTTGAGTTAAGCTCCTTTACTGTCTCTTAAAAGATAGATTTGATCTTACTTTTTCACATTATTTTATATTGTTTTCAATTTTGATGCCTTGGTGGTCTGCTTCCTTTGAAAATATTCTTGAGGATTGTGATTTTATTCTGACAGTTACTTTTAACATTTCATTGGAAGTTTATACCCTTGGTCCTCTACTTTTCACACAGTATATGTTTGTTACCCAGAATAAAGTACAGTTGTTCCTCTGAATCCGCTGAGGATTGGTTCCAGGAGCCTGGGAAGATATGAAAATCCACCGATGCTCAAGTCACTTACGTAAGACGGCCGAAGACGTGGAACACAGTCAGCCTCCCGTGTCCGTGGGCTTGGCTTCGGTATCCATTTGTGGTTGGTTGGACCCTGGATACAAAACCCATGGATACAGAGGGCTGACGGTAACAATAGAGTTAGTATCTTTACTTTTTTCTCCTTCCCGTATACCCAGTTTTAGTCAGTAGTACCCATCTGTCTTAGTATTTATCCTTGTAAGGTAGATATGTTTATATTTCTACCATTTCATTTGTCAGCTGCAATGAGTGTTTGTCGTCTTCCAGCTCTTTCAAATGAGGCGACTGGCAAGCTTACTCTGCCTTTCACCTTCTCATCCTTTCCCGCCCAGGACTGTGTCTGTGTCCTTTCCTCACTGTGGTGGCATGTAGCACTTCATTCCGCGCTGTGGCCCTAGTCTGCACGTGTTTCGGTTTATTTTACAATTAAATATGTCCAATGCTCACCACCAGGTTCTCTGCCTGTTATTTTCTAATCGCCTTCTGGTTGGCTAAAGTTTGTTTTTCTAGGAGCTTTCTCAAGAAGGATTTATGATAATGATGTTTTCTAACTTCTTGCAATTAAAAAAAAAAGTACCCTTTATACTTGAAAGACAGGTCAAATTTTCCCTTTGAGTACCTTATAAATGCTGCTCCTTTATCTTCTGGTTTTAAGTGAATAAATCTAAAGACAGATTGATTTCTTAGTCTAGAATATTTTTCTTTTTCTAAAGTCCAGAAATTTTACTATGATTAAGTTTCGGTAGTAACACTCCTAGATCAACTTTTTCCCTAGTACACAGTGTACCCTTTCAATTTTGCAGATTACATTCTTCTTTTTTAATTTCATGAACATTTAGTGGATTATGTCATTAAACATTAGCTTTGTTACATTGCTTTGGGTTTCTTTAGGATTCCAATTACATACATGTTGAATCTCCTTTACCTGTTTTCCAGATCTATCATTTTTAACAAAAAAAAAAATCTTTTCTATAACTTTGTTTTATAATATTCATGTTTCTCATTATGATGTTTCTTCTTGAGTTTCCAAAGTATCAAGACTCATTTCTGCTCCTTCCAATATTTATCCATTTCTTCTTTCTTGGAGTATGCCAGCCCCTATTTTCTTTCTTTCTGTCTAATAATCACATCTTCCCTAGGTCCCTGTGTTTCTGGTCTTCCTTGTAGAGATAACTGCCACATTGAATATTTTAAAATTTGGTGAAACACTTTCTTGAAATTTTTATCTGTTCGATGGCAACATTTTTCTGGTGAGCATTCTTCATGTTTGATACATTTTGTTTCTCTTTTCCCCATTATCTCCCAGCTCATCTTTGTATTAGTGTTACGCTAATTCCACTTTCACTATTTATCATTGAATGATATTTTCCTTGACCAGCTGGTAAGTGGTTCCTTTTTGACGGTGGGTTACTGAGGCTAAGGTGACTTTTCAGAGACAGATTGTTTCTTGCAAATGTGGCTTTTTGTGTGATTCTTTACACCCACTCTTCTGTTCTGCCTCTTTCAATCAACTATGCTTCTGCCACTGACTCTGCTCACCTCCCATCTTTCACAACTACTGCTGTAGACAAGGAACATGTCTGATAATAAAGTGTCAGTGCTTCATCTTCAGGAAGTGCATCTTGGTGGCATTTTCTGAGTTCTGGCCAAGCTAGGTCCTCTTTCCATTCTCTGTGCTTTTCTTTTTATTTCCTTCTGTGTAACTTCTGCTCAGTTTCAGTTGCATTTACCAGTCTTTACATATATTTTAAAGTCTGTTGATGATACTTTCAGTGAAGTTTTTGCATTGTTTTGGTAATGCTTCTTGTTTTATGATTTTGAGGAGGACAGTGAGAGGGATATAGACTTAAACAACCATGTTTACACTTGAAGTCTATCCATGTTTTTGTAAATAAATCTTTGATTTCATTTTTCACATGTAACTAAGCCATAGGCATTTACATTTTTTTTGTAAAATATGAGCTTAAGGTCTGATGTATATTTTTTCTAGTTGTCCCAATATCTTTTATTGAATAATCTGATCCTTGTTCCTTGTTTTGAATGGTATATTTATCATATGCCACAATCTTGTATTTACTCTTTTTGGGATGTCTGTTCTTTCAGTTACTATTACCACAATATCTTAACACTGAATATTTATAATCTGCCTTTTGTGCCTACCTTTTCAGAATTTGCTATTTTTGCTATTCTTCTAGATTTAATTCAGTAAGGTATATTTCGAATCTCCAAAATGGGAATACAATATGTATTATATACTGTGTTTTTTGAAATATGGAGTTCTTTCAATAGGAGAATAAAAATTTCTCTCTTTTGAAGCTGATATTCTATAAAGCGTAGTTTGAGAAATGCTGCTATAGTATTTTAATGGTAAACATCCTGCTGGCTATTGGTTGGAAAGAAGTCATTTAATATGTTAAAGAAGTATTGGTCTATTCCTATTTTTCTAAATCTTTAAAAAAATCAGAAAGAAGATTAAATTTAACATCTATTGAGAAGAGTAATTTTCTTTCCTTGACCTGTGAATATAATGTATTACGTCCAGAATTTAATTCTCACTATGAACCATCTATATTTATACCCCTATTGTAAATGACATGTGTTCAGGGCATATTATTATTTCAATATATTTCTAGATTTGATATAATAGGATTTTTTGCATCTATATTTGTGAGGTTTAGTTTGCAGTTATCTTTGTCATGTTTTGATTTAAGGTGGTTCAAGCTTCTTAAAACAAAATGAAACACTTCTTTCTTCATTATTTTCTGAAACAGTTTAAGTCCGTGGATATTATCAGTTACTCAAGAGTTTGAAATAGCCTGCTGGGGAAGTCGCACTGCCCCCGTGCGTCCTTGGGGCTGCTCTTTGACATAATGTTCAATATCTTCCACACTGCAAAGGTAACAACAGTGCCAGCCACCGAACTGCCAGGGTCAAGATGCACCAATTCCAGTAATTAGGAGGTGGGAAGCTTCTTAATTTTTCTTAAATTCTCTGTCTTTATCTGAACAAACAGGCATAATGACAAGACCTACATCACAAGGTTGATGAGCAGATTGATTGAGACAGTACAAACTGAAGACAGCCAAAGAGTGTCTGACACCAGCAATGCTGGATAAATGTTAGCTGCTTCCTTATTCTTGATGTATTCAGATTTGCTTCCCTTTCAAGAGTCAGTTTTAGGAAATAGACTATTTCTAGACAATTAACCGCTTCACTGAGAGTTAAACATTTATTACAATACAGTGGTTCATAGTGTTTGCTTATGATTTTAAAAATCAGTTTTTACATCGTGGTTGTGGTTCCTTTCCAATTCTTAATAATGTGTATTTGTGCTTTTTACTCGCTTTCCTTGATTAGCTTTGTCTGGGGTTTGTTTTACTGGTCTTTTCAAATATTGGATATGTTTATCAATGCTATTGTCTTTCTGTCTTTCATTTCATTGATTTCTGTTTTTAGAGTCATTATATTTTTCGTCTTGCTTTTTCTGTTTTGCTGTTGTTGATGTTCTTCTGGTTTCTCGAGTACATTACTTATTTCATTGATTTCTATTCCTTCTTGTTTAGCAATAAAAACATGTAAAGTTAGGAATTTGTCTCTAAGTGCTTAACATTAAATTAATATAAAGAAGCGTTGGTAAACTAAGGTTACAAGCCAAATCCAGCCTGCTGCCTGTTTTTGTAAATAAACTTTTGCTGGAACACACACACCCCCATTCATTTGTGTGCTGTGTGTGGCTGCCTCACACCACCACCACAGAACTGACAGTTGCACAGACGCCTGTAGCCCATAAAACCTAACGTATTGACTGTGTAGCCCTTTACAGAAAGAGTTTGCTGACCCCTAATAGGAAGCATTCCATAGCTGTTGATATATAATCTTGTCATTATTTTTTTCCTAAGTAGTCTATAACTATAGACCCCACAATTTATCTATGAAAGTGTTTTAATTTCCATGTGGTTTGAATTTTCTTGCTTATAGTTTTGTTAATTTCCAGCTTTATTGCATTTGGCCAGAGAATATTGCCTGTACAACTTCTTTTTCTTTTCTTTTTTTCAGCTTGACTGAACTTTCCTTTTATCGCCTACAAGTATGGCCAAATTTTGTAAATATTCCAAAGACGTTGACAGAGGAAGCATATTCTCTATAGAGAACAAAATTTGATATTTGGTGGCCTTATTCATTATACTCTTCGAATCCTAATTCTTTCGTCTATGTAAAAATTAAGAACTCAGGAGAAAGCCATGGTTGTGTTTTTTGTTTCTTCTTATATTTTTGGATAGCTCTAGTTTGGCTTATTTTGATGCTGTGTTATTTACAAACATTCTTGGGTGCAAATATGGCAGAAGCACAGGCTTAAAAGCACCAGCCCCCCTGGAAGTTTGCTCTCTTGCGGCTCTGGGGACTCCTGCCACCACTGCCACATGGCAGTTCCTGGCTAGCCTGCTGGATGAGGACATACATGGGGCCCATCCCCAGTGCCCTGCTGACAGTCAGCCAACCCCCGCTGCAGACCATGGCAGCTGATTACAAATGCAGAGTGAGCTTAGTTGAGACCCTCAGAAGAACTACCCCGCTGAGCCCAACCCAAATCAGCAATTCACAGAATCGTGAGCTAAATGAATGATTGTTGCACTGAATTTTAGCATAGTTGGCTACATAGCAAAGACTAACGTCTTCACTGTGAATTTTTCTTCTCCTTAACATAAACTGACTCTCTGTCCAATGATAAATCTACCTATGTATTCAATTTTAACCATACTGCTTCACTTTCATAAAATTTTGAATTATATTTTAATTTTTTTTGTTGTTGGCATCATCATTTTAAAAATTAAAGTCTGAAAAAATTAAAATCTGCTTGATTTAGCTTTTTAAACATTTTTCTGAAAAAATTATACTTTTGTGTGTGTATATATATATATATATAAGGTGTACAACATGGTGATTTGATATACATATACATAATGAAACAAAAACTACTGTTGAGCTAGTTAACACGTCATCTCATAGAGTTACCTTCACCTTTTTTGGTTTTGGGTTACTTATTTACTTGTATTTTTGGTGATGAGTACACCTGAGATCTATGGTGGATGGTCTCTGAGAGCTGAGGGTCTCAGTCATCTAACCACAAGCAGCTTAATTCTGACAACGACAACCAGTGAGTTTGGAGAAGCCCCCAAGCCTCAGCTGAGATCACAGCCTTGGCTGACACCTTAATTTAGCCTAACGTGAGACTGAGCATAGGACCCATGGAAACTGAGACAGTAAGTGTGTGCCATTTTAAACAGCAAGTTTGTAGCCTTTGTCACACAGAAATAGAGAGCAATGACATCTCTCTGCTTCTAAATAATATGCTTTTGTTGCTCCATATGGGCTTGCTAATTTTAGGCATCATCCAGGGCTTCTTTCTCTGATGGGTGAAGAGTGGTTCACTTATAACACTCATCTCATCTCCCTATTTCTTCCTCATTAGAGTTTGAACAATGGGCTAAGCAGGCTACTTGATTTCTTCTTTGCCCCAAGAATGAGTCTTAACTGGGTTTTGTAGCCCAAGGCCTTCTCAGGTTTATCTTTTCCTGGTGGGAGATGAGAAACGGTTCTATTTTCTAACCTGCAAATCCTGGAATTTATGGCCTCTCCAAACTCTCTTTCCATTCTGCTTGCAAAAATGGCCATTTCTTCTATGAGCTTATTTCTTTCTTATTGTGCCTTGTCAAAAGCAGCCATTAGCAAATATCCAGTGTTACCAACCTTCTGCCTTCCCATTTTGCTAAAACCACAAGTTCATCAGTGACACTCTCTGCCTCCTGGATTATCTCAGGTGAGAGTTTTATCAAATGCATAAAAATTCTCTAATATCAGCTTTTTTTTTGGTCACTTGCCACTGCACCCATGCACATACATTTTGTGTTTTATTACAGTGGCACCTAACTTCCAGTATCAGTCTCTGAATTGTTATAAGAATCAACACCAAAACCAAATAATCAAACCTGTGGCTTATAATCATAAAGGTTAATGTCTGCAGAGGTGACTGTGGGCTGGTAGGGGGTCTGCTCCATGGGTCTCCTTCATTCTAGGATCCAGGCCCAAAGGGCAGCCCCTCTCTGAGAGCTAAGTACACAGTGGTTTCATGCCATGACTCTTAAAGCTTTACTTGAAAAGGTCACGTGTCACCTCTGCTTACATTTTATTGCCCAAAGTAAGCCACATGGCCAAGTTTGTTCTCAGTGGGTCAGGCATGCATAATCTCCCCTTGGGGAGAGGCAACACATACCTACCCCAACATCATAGCCAGCGTTGACAAACTGAGAGAAGACATTTGTGAAACACACAATCAATGAATGATTAGTTGTTAGAGTATTTAAGGAACACCTGTAATTCAACCAGGAAAGGCAGGAAACCAACAGAAACACAGCAAAGGGTGAGGAGAGGCAATGCAGGGCCGAGAAACCAAAGGCCTGTAGGCCGTCTCATCAGCAATCAGAGAAATGGAGATTAAATCAAGGTGCCCATCCCACTATCAAAAGCTATGGAGTTGGAAAATATCGAGTTTTTTTTTTAATTGAAATATAGTCAGTTTCTGGTGTACAGCATAATGTTTCAGTCATACATATACATATATACATATATATATATTTGTTTTCATATTCTTTTTCATTATAGGTTACTGCAAGATACTGAATATAGTTCCTTGTGCTATACAGAAGAGATTTGTTTTTTTTATCTGTTTTATATATAGCAGTTAGTATTTGCACATCTCGAACTCCCAACTTATTCCTTCCCACCCCCTTTCCTCCTGGTTAACCATAAGTTTGTTTTCTATGTCTGTGAATCTGTTTCTGTTCTGTAAATAAGTTCATTTGTCTTTTTTCTTTTAGATTCCACGTGTAAGTGATATCATATGGTATTTTTCTTTCTCTTTCTGGCTTACTTCACTTAGAATGATGGTCACCAGATCCATCCATGTTTCTGCAAATGGCATTATTTCATTATTTTTTATGGCTGAGTAGTATTCCATTGTATGTATATATGACAGGTTTTTTATCCAGTCAACTGTCAACGGACATTTAGGTTGTTTCCATGTCTTGGCTATTGTAAATAGTGCTGCTATGGACATTGGGGTGCATGTATCTGGAAAATATTGAGTACTGACTTGAAAGCAAGGAACTCTCTGTGTCCTGCTGGTGAGAGTGTAGACTGGGGCAGCTGTGAGGCAGATTAACTGGGAGGTAATAAGTGAAATGGGCACAGAGTGAAATGATGCATGCATTCCGATTGGAAAGGTCTAGCTCTGTGGGGTTATCATCACATCATCTTTCTACTTTCACTCCTCCCTCTACATATGGTCCTTGGCTGAGAAGCAGAGTTCATTCCACCAGATCGTAAGATCTGAAGGGGTGGGGCCATGTCTGGTTTTCTCACCACTGCATCCCCTGCACCTGGTACAGAGCTTGTCAGAGGTGGACACTTTATATGTGTTTGGTAAATAGAAGCATGTTTTTTTAAACATTTAAACTGAGGTCTTTCCTCCTCTAGGGCAGGAAGGCAAGGATTTGCCATAGTACCCTTGTGCTGTCTGAGTACTCCTTTGGGATCTGCTTCAGACTGTGTTTTCCCCTCCTCCCCCAATTAATATATTAAAACCCTGAGCGTCAATGTGACTGTATTGGAGATGGGGCCTTTAGAGAGGTATCTAAGGTTAAATGAGGTTGTAAGGATGAGGCCCTAATCCAATGGGGCTGGTGTCTTTATAAGAAGAGGACAAGACACTGGTGAGCTCTCTCCTTCTCTCTGCACAGACGCACAGGGAAGAGACCAGGTGAGGACACAGTGGGAAGGGGGCTGTCTGCAGATCAGAAAGGAAGGCCTCACCGGACACCAACCCTGACAGCACCTTGTCCTTGGATTTCCTGCCTCCAGAACTGTGTGCAAATAAATTTCTAGTGTGTAAGCCACCCAGCGTGCAGCAGCTTGTCACGGCAGCCCCAGCTGACTAACAGAGGATCCAGTGTGTTGTCCCATAGGAACCTGCCTCTTCTGGTGTGATGTGCACTTCCTGACAGTGACCGTACCCAGGTGGAAAGACATCCAGCTGCCCGGGTCTCTCCTCTGGATCAGAATTTGCTAAAATGGAAATATATTTTTGGAAGCTTCCTATTGGAGGTGAATGGGAACTTGATAGCACAAAGCCCACCAACCTGTCTTAGCAATGGTTTGAAGTGGTTGAATGATTTCAGGGTATGTAGGATGGGATAGGGAAGTCTCGGATCACCCACTTCTTGGCGGTTGGAGTCACGGCTGAATTGAGCAAACATATTCAGAAAGTCTCAAAGCCAATCTGAGAACAAAGCATTAAGTATTTTTAACATTATCTTAAAAAGTAGCACTGAGTGTGCCAGGCCCATGGTCCAGTGTTTCTTTGCCTGATTTGGGGGTTGGGCTCTTTTTGGTCAGGGGCAGCTGCTGTTCCCATGGTCCAGGATGCTTCCGACCCCATCTCCTCTGAATTCTCAGAGCACTGGTGTGTGTCCCAGTGTCTCCAACCAGGTGTGCACTGCAACCCTCTGGACCCTCTCTTGCAGATCCTGATGTATTTGGGGTGGACTTGGGCTTCTGTCTTTTTAAACAAACCTCCTAATTGATCCTGAAGTGGCACTGCAATTTGAGAACAACTGGGGTATAACATGTTAGCACTTAATTCTATTTTGTTGTGTTATTCTTGACTTGTTTCTTGTGTTTTAGTAATGAATTCTCAACCAGTTTTGCAATCCTTGGTGGGCAGATAATATATTTCGATTTTCTGTTTATCCCTCATAGCCCTTGTAACAGGCCTGTAACAGGCCCTCAGCAAATGCCCGTGAATGGATAGCTGGCAAGACTAGTCTAATGACTGAAAGCACTTTCCTTTGCTCAGAGAAACTCTGTCTTTCTTGTGGGTGCTGGATCTTTGGTCATACGTTTCTCAACTATTTCTTTTGGATTCCTTCTGGCTGCTTCAGGGTCCCTATCCTGATCTCTGTATCATCTGATGCACCCAGACTTTTCACAGGCATCACTGGGCTTTTTTTAGGTGGGCTTGAGTGGTCTGCAGTTGGCCCTGGCCGTCAAGGATCTTGGTGAACACTGAGGTGCTAGGACAGACAGAGATCATGTCTTTCTTAGACTGCCTATTGTCCAGAGCTTCGTCTGTCTCTGGTGCCCCATTGGTGGGCCGAGTCCAGACGTATGCTGTGCTTGGTCCTGCTCCCAGATTGCCTTTCTTCATGCATCAGCTGGGGCCAGGTCAGGCTATGATCACTCCTCACGATAGGAATTGCTGCCCTCTCAGGAATCACGCCTCCTTATTCCACAACAGCCTTGGTGGCCCCATCCTGGTGACTGTGCCCTTGATACAACATTTTCTTCAGGCAACTCTCATGAGGCATGGCATGGACTCCCACAATTTACAATGAAATCCTGAGTTTGTCCTAGGATGGCCGGTGACCTTCCCTTGCCTGTCTCCAAGCTGGGTGTTGGGTAAGGTAGCATTCCAAGAATGTTCTTAGCCTGCTCTGAGAAGCTCTTCTATTCTTCTAACTATGGTTACATTCACTCCAGCACAGACACAAGAAGAAACATACACTGAAGTAGCCTTGGGAAAGGGTTTGTCTACCAATCTCCCAATATTCAACAAGCCATCCAAATGATGATTATTGGGATAAACAGTTCTTCTGGGACAAAGTTACTTTTGTTATGGAGCTTTGTAGTAATGATATATCATATGTTTGAGCCCCCATTCAGATTAAGTCATGACTAGGAAGTATCAAATAAGATATTGATTCCCTATGGGAAACAGGGTGGGTCAAGGGGAGGGGAAGGTCTGGTCCTGGATTCTGCAGAACAGGGCACTAAGGGAGATGCTAAAGAAAACTTTCTTTTGGGGGGAAGTGGGGAAAGGAGTTAGAGTAACAACTGACCACCAGCTGCTGTCGACCAGAATCCAAAGGGACTGGATAGAAAGGAAGAAGATATGCCTGAGGTATAGAATTTGAGCCACCAGGGTAGGAAAACCAGGTTCCAAATGGAGTGTCCACCTGGAGAGTCTGCCCAGATGCAGACAAGAAATAATGGGCTACAGAGCATGTGGTCCTACCTACGGCTGGGAGGTAGCTCTGCAGTCTTTCCAGTGCTTACGTACGATTTCAGTTGATTGTCCCAACATGACAGTGAGGTAGTTGGGGCAGGTAGTGGTGTCCCTGTATAGCTTTTGCTGGTTAACAATCCAGTCTGAGTTATTTATTCTTAAGGTTGCCTTTGCTCATCTCAGTTACATTTGTTCCTGTGGAACAGGAGTTGGCTTGAGAGATGTGGCTGGGCACACTTGGCTCTGCTCCATGCAACTCTCACCCTCCTCAGGGGGCTAGAGCCCAGGCGTGTTGTTCCCATGGTGACGGCAGAAGCTCAAGAAAGCAAGTTTCCGGAAACGTGCAAGGCCTCTTGGGCTAGGCCTGGAACCGATGCACTCTGTTGTGTTCTTCCTGTTGTGTTATGTTGACCAAGGCCAATGGCCAAATCTAGAGTCAGACTGGGAGAGTGTTATCAAGTTACTTGGTAAAGGGTGAAGATACAAGACGGCTGAAGAAATGGGTCATCAGTGCACCAACCACTGCCCCCCATTTTACAAATACCAAAACAAAGGCTTAGAGATGAAGTGACTTCCTCAGGGTCTACAGCAGCTGGTGGTCAGGCTGGGATAAAATCCTTGCCACCCACCTATCTAACGTGGTCTTAAATTACAAACAGGACTCATACGGGAACAGTGGGCTGCTTATGGTTCTGTTACAGTGCCTGGTGGCCGTGAGCACTTGAATAAATTCTCTGGAAAATAAATTCAATTTAAAAAAAAGTATTGGCTGTCAAAATCTGATTTCCTGGTTGAATGAAATGGCTTTGTTGTTCAGATCCTTTGGGTCTAAATTTATTTTACATGAATTTATTTGAGAAATTGATTACAATTCCCCCTCCATTTGGTTCTGTGGGTTGTAAAATTGGAAGCTTAGAGAGAAAAGACAGAAGTGACTTTAAACGATTTACATATCCCACTATAATTTGTAGAAGGGTAAAAATAAAGGAGGCTTTAGGTAAGATGGGCTGCATTAGACTCTTTTTTAGGTTTAACTTTCTTTGTTCTTTTCTGACGCCAATGCCCATTGGGCCTTTTATCTGTTACTTTTGAAAAACAAACTCAAAGGGCCTTGGCTGCTTGCTGCTCCCCGCACCACCCCCCCCCCCTTTACAGGGTACAGCACACGTCGCTCTAGCAGAAGTTTGAGGCTGTGCGCGATCTTCGCCACGTGCCGTTCCAGATGAATCCTCCTGTCCCTCTCTGTGTCTCTTGCTGTCAGTGATGGAGATATCGATACGGTCAAGTTTCAGGTTGTTGTCAGATGATTTTCACTCACTCAAAACCTATTAGGATTTCCAGTCCAGAGGAATGTCTTTGGGGATTTGGGCCAAATCTCTGGCACCAGAACATCCCGAGTGCAAAAGTTATTACCTGGGGGGCAAGCACTCCATTTATAACAACGGACAGAAGACAACATTTGGAAAATATGGACTTAAAAGTGAACTTATTGGAGATGGACCAGGCTGGGGAAATGACGAATGATAAGGGCACCTGTGACACTCAGGTTTTGGGTTGAGGCCCCTGGGAAAGTGTGGCTCCTTCCACAGGGCAGCCGCGGGGCGGCTGTGGCAATGTTGTTGGCTTCCAGACGTGTGGGCCTCCATGTTGCTTTAGAGAAATGAGCTCCTTTACTGGTCAGAGTTCTTTAGTACCAATCAAGGCCATCAGCCTTGGTTCTTGGGACCCGCAATTCTACTTGTCCTTTTCTATGTAGTCTTTATGTTATCACTACTGCTGTGGTGATAGTCAGCATGAGTGTACATGTATGTGGGAGGAGGGGAGTGTGACATAGCACAAGCTTGCCATTTGCAGCTTGACTTCTGAGCTTTTTTTCCTATTCTGTCCCCACTCCTTATTCTCTCGTGCTTCTGGCTCCCCCATTTCCTGGCGGGGGGAGCTTTGTGTCTTGTTTCTATACTTTCCCTTGGGCTTAATGCGTGGTCCATTTTCCCGACCATGACTTTGTCCCTCCTGGCAATGACTCTGGTCACGCACCCTTATCTCTGCTGCCATTGGCTGTCTTGCACAGCCACACCCCCTGCCTGAACAGATAGGGGACCCTCCCGATTCAAGGAGGTGTTCTCATTAGACCCTAATGTATCCAGGTCTGGTGAGGCGCAACTGGACATCTCTGATCTTTGTGTCCAAAAATGGTCCTTGTCCAGGAGCCTGTAACCCCAGCATTCTTTCTTACATTTCAGAACCCACTTTGCATCTTTGCTTTGCACACACACCCTATTATCTACACTTACAGTGTAAAAAAAATAAGAAAACCCAAACAAAAAAAGAATAGAAAAATCATTTTCAGATTAAAGAATTGTGTCATAGACATACTCAAAACTTGAAATTTTAGCTTCCAAAGAGACCTTGGCCATTGAATGGAATCTGTCTTTCTCCCCATTTTAAAGATGAGTTAACTGAGCATCAAAGAGATGTGCAGGGAGAAGCTCCCAGCTCACAGAGTGACTGTTGGCAGAACCTGGCTCGGACCTTGGCTCAGAACAACTTCAAGAAGTGTCCTTCCCCCCATACCACAAGGCTGGACCTATAGAAAAGGCTTTGGTTTGACCTGCCTGTTTATTGTATATTTGAGCATGAGCACATAATAAGGGAAAGATGCCATCATTTTTTAGGGTCTGTTTTTATGACACATACATGTATTAATTGAGATGCTTTCCTAAATAGAATAGTGTTTTTCTAATCTTAGGAAATGACATGTTGAGGCTCTTTTCAAGCAGGACTCCTCCAATGCTAAAATCGTATGTAAACGCTTGCTGAATATTTAATATCAATGGTTAATTTTTAACCATCGATTTTTAGCTGCTATTAATTATCATCATTATTTATTTAAAGAGCATTAAAGACATCTAGGATAGTTTAGGAGAAGTCAGAAGTCATTATAGAAGGTCAAGGGCAAGCTGGCTCCATTCCCTCTGGTTATGTTCCAAGTGTGCCAGAAGGTATGCAGAACTGAGTTATCCAGAGAGACAAGCATTCCAGGGGAGTGGCCATTGAACCCGTAGTGAGCCGCCCATGGTTTAGTTGACTTTGTTGAATTTTTAGAAAATGAGACTTTAATGAATTCCAAATGGGGAGATTATTAGTCCTTCAATGTTTTACGTCTTCTTTACACGAGCATGTGGCATAGCACTATATTTGGGTTCTCTGGAGAAACAGGATATATGTATAATTGGAAAGAGATTTAATATAAGGAATTGACCCACGTGGTTATGGAAGCTAAAAAGTTCCAAGATCTGAAGTCAACAAGCTGGGGACCCAGGGGAGTCTCAAGACTGGCACACTTGAGACCCAAAGGGAGCAGATGTTTCAGTTTGAGTCTGAAGGCAGGGAAAGAATGATGTCTCAGCCTGAAGGCAGTCAGGCAGGAAGAGTTTCCCTTATTTGAGGTTAAGATCAGCTTCTTTGCTCTATTCAGACCTTCAACTGATTAGATGAGACCCACCTACGTTAGGAAGAGTTATCTGCTTTAGTCAGTCTACCAATTCAAATATTAATCTCATTCACCTTTTTGGACACATCCAAGATAACATCAAGGTCATTTGAAAGTGACCTTAAGTAAGGTTTCTCAATAGCCACACCTCTAAAATGCAGTGATTTATACCTATAACCTAATGTGTAGCACTTCTGCAGAAAATTATTAGCTAAAGAAAATAAAATATACCAAAAAGATGAAGCTTTCTATACATTTTAGATAACGTTTAAGTCTTAGCTAGCAAGACACTTCCATTAGCACAAAAAATAATGGCCCTTTTCAACAAGATGACTGTCAAAAAGAAAAAATGTAGACAGTCAAATGATTTATTTCCCCATCCATATTGAGTTTATTCATGGGGAGATTCACCTTGTGAACTAATAATTTTCTGGGCTAAGAAAAAGCAGCAGGCATTTTTCTTTTTAGGAAATGTCTTTTTTTTTTTTTTTTTTTTTTTTTACAGTGGGTTTCTTTTGGCCTAAAAAAAATTATCTAAGTCTACAGCTTTGATATCAAGGAAAAGGCTTCTTTCAATTGCTTTAACCTTTTTCAAAAAGTGACCTGTTGGGATAAATGTTCTCATGCTGAGAGTCAGGGTTTTATCTGCTGTCTGTAGGAGCATAGGCAGAAGGAGCAGAACCCTTTCTGAAGTGGTTTAAGAAAAATGTAAGATCTCAGACTGAGGAAAGGAACTCTTTTGAAAGGTCAAATTGAAGACCCATAATTTAAGCAAAAAAGAAAAAGTTAAACTTCACTCTCGTGTCAGATTGTGGGTGACACCAGAACAGGGGGACCAGGACAGAGCCAGGAACCCAGGAACCAGCTAAGAGGGAAGTCGCTGGCAGATTACTTCTTTCCTTTTGGGCAGACAAAGTGCCAAGTTCATGGAGGCCAGTTCATGTGGGGAGGTGTAGGCAGGTACATGGGTGGCTCTGGTTGCAGGTCTCAGTGTGCAGGGGGTTGGAGAAGTCAGGGAAGAACGCATATCACTGAGGTCCCTGGATTTCTGGTTAGCAGCATAAGTAAGCCTCTCCTGCCTGCAGTGGGTCCTCAACAGTGATTCTCAAGGGTGTCTGCTTGGGGAGCAGGCACCCCTGTCTCCCATGCACCTCCAGCCTCTTCCACTGCTTCTTTGCCTGACTCCCCCTGCCCTGCACTCACACGGCCTCTTGCCTTCGGCCCCTGCTGAGGGTTTAGCAGCTCATCTTCTGTCTTGACCTTGACTTGGGCTCATATTTGTTTTCCAACCTCATTCTACCTCCTCTTGACTGTTGTCACCCACCTGTACCTCCTGGACCCCGACCTTGGCCAGGAATGATTCCTAGATTTTTCTGATTGCTTCTCACATGTCAGTGCCTCGGAATGACAATAATATTAATGATAAAACTGTATTTCATATCTTCCAGGTGGTATGTATAGTCCAGAAGGAGTGCCATGAATTCCGAAGCATCTGTAATCCTTCAAAGAAGAAATCTTTGGGGATTCAGGTGTGCCAGAGGGGATGGGGAGCGGTGGGGAGGGTTGGGGGCACCAACTTTGTGACAAGTCCCAGACACATATCAAACCCAGACCTCTTCCTTCCCAGGGCAGAGACTGGCCCCACTCACCCAGGCTTCCCTGCAGGCAGGATGGGCCATGGGACTGGCCAGAGGTGTGGGCAGAGGTGGTGAAACCATCCCCTGCGGCCACCTTGCTGGATGCGTGCTCGGGATGGCATACACAGCTGCAAGATGGTGCAACACCGCCAACTCAAGCCAGACTCCAGGAGCCAGAACATCTTCGTGACATTAAGCCCCGTGGAGAGTCTGGGTTTTCTTCTTGTGTGGCACCACTTAGCTCTAACTGAACTCCTCACTTTCAAGGTTGGAATCTAAACAGGGCAAGTGCGTTTCACCATGATCGACTGATACATTCAGCTCGGTACTGCAGCTCTGGATTGGGATTTGGAAATCTGCACCAGTGCCCACGATGTCCTTGCCTGTGTCCCCCCGGTGACATGGGCTTAGCACTCCTGTGGCCGCGCTGGGCACTTCATTTGGTTACTTGTGTCATTTGCCTTTTTTACTAAAACCGTCTGTTGGTACACACGTTTCTCAGCAGCATGAAAGCAGGTCGGGATGGAACTTAGGGCAGGTTCTTTGACATAAAAGGTCTGCCCAGGGAACAGACATCCTTAAAGTACGGGAAACTCTGAGGCTGGGTTTGATGACCACCCCCTCTTCTCCTTCCCCATTTTGGGGATCCAGAATTCCCTTTTTGCCTCTAATGGGGATTTTGGGTTGCACTCACCTTGTGGGTGAGGAAAAGAGCTTTTATTTGGGGTTGCTTGTTTAACATGTGGGAACAACCAGGGAGAAGTGGTTCCTTTACTGGAACCGGTTTCTTGTCCAGCTCGTCTCCTTGTGGCTCATGGTGGGACTTTGGATGTGATCTCCTGGCTTTGGTGGGTTTCCCCTGTCGACTCCAAGGAGGTGGCTGTAGCTCTCCTTAGCTTGAGCAGCTCCTCCAGAGCTGAGAAAACTTGCCCTAGACCCTCTCCCATGAAGCTTACAGGCACCGGGTAAGGAGACCTACGCCGATTTGGCCACCTGTGTCTCTTGGGCACTTTTGGGACCGTTTGGGTAGCAGCTATACAAGTTGGAGGCAGGTCAGGACTGATTTGTCTTTTGACTTTTAGCTCCTCAGTTTTTGTGACAGCAATTCTCCAGCCAGCTTCAGCCACACACAAGACATTGATTGAAGAAGCATTAATTTGCCAGCAGGCCCCCAAGTGCTCATCCACGTGTTCTGTGAGCTTTAAGGAAATGCCAGCTCCCTGCCCCATAGGTGCTCCAACTCCCACTGGACAGAAAGAGCCTCCAGGCAAATGCCAAGACTGCAGAGGAGACACTGTCACCCTGATAGCCTGCGTTGGGCAAGCAAAGACCTCCATTTCCAGGTTGCAGGGGGTGTTTAGGGAAGTTGTCACAAATGTTCCCACAGGAAAGGGTCCAGGCATCACTGGATTCATGCACCGTCTTCCTGCAAGGGTGGGGACATTTTCTTAAATATTTTAGCCATTGCACTTACCCTGAATGCCTTTAACGTCACCCATGAGAGTTCATTTCTAGCAGCCATCATGGTAATTAATAGGCCGCTAACTGCACCTATAGGAACCATTTTTGACATTCCGTCAGCCTTGTCTGATGACAACAGAAGTGCCTACAGTAGCGCCCCGGTGTCCGGGCTTCCCGAGCGGAACAGCAGCGGTCTACCCTGAGCTCTGCTCTCTTGACGAGGATACTGGCAACACACTTCACATCACTTGGTCCATCTGGAGTATTTTAAAGTGAAGTCCAGACGTGGAGATGGTTAACAGATGACATCGGGCGAGCTGAGCCTGTGCTCCCAGCCCCCTCTGCCACCAGAGGTGACACCAGTAGCAAGAGCGGCAGCTGGCGTGTGGGGCGCGCCACTGTTCCCTGTGTCCTCCGCTCATCATCTCCTGCAGTCCTCACGATAACTCAGCTCATTATCTTCGTCTTTCAGGTAAGGAAATTGAGGATCCAAGAACTTCTAAACTCTCCCAAGGTCAATAGCTAGTAAAGGCAGAGATATTGACCCCAGTGACCTGAGCTTAGAACATCTTTGCTGCCCACTGGGTTGGACCCAAAGCAAACTGCTAATCAGCCGGTAAGAGCTGTGAAACAACTCTTGGCATGGCAGGTTTCAGGAACTGGCTGCAGGTGTCCTTGCTCGGGTGGTGGCTGGACCTCACCAGACTGCTGGTCCCAAAGATAAGAGGCCAGCGTGGAAAGTGTTGACACAGGTGCCTCAGCTACTCAGGGATCTAAAGCAGGTCTGTCCGGGTGAGTAGACGAGGGTCAGGTGTAAGTCATCTTACAGCTGCCCCAAAACTGTGGTCCAGGCTTGTCCTCCAGCTGTGCCCCCGAGATGAGCCCCACCCTGGATGGGCCATCCGGGAGCTGTGGGCAGGGCGCTACCCTGCACGCTGGGATCCTCCTTGCCTGCCTGGACCGCCTGGACCGCCTGGACCTGGTCTTGGCATGTTCTCTTGGGGGCTTTCACGTTCCCTGGGTCACTCTCACAGACCCTGAGGAAGGCTTTGCTTTTTGTGGGCTTCACCTTTTCCTCTGTGTAACAGCCATTTCTACCAACGCAGTTTATGCTTGAATTTGATGAACTGCAATTCATTAAAAATTCCCATGTAAGTCATCATTTACGAGACTAACACAGCACATGTCAAGCGATGGTATTGGTCAGGGCACACAGCATGGTGGCTGAGCACCCAGGCTCTGGGGCCAGGCGGGGCAGACTCCGGCTTCGCCACTTGCTGGCTGTGCGATGGTTGAGTGATTGATTTGATGTCTCTGTGCTTTTTCATCTTAGAATGAGGATAAAATTTTTGGTGGATTAAGTGAGATAATCTATGTGAGGATTCGCTCCCCAGCCAACTCAACGGAATGGAGTTTTGTTGTGACTTAGGTAGTAATCTTCTTTCCTGGAGTTCTGTTTTTTGCCACGTAATTTGCTGGTTTGACACTGCTCACAAATGTGGGAAAGGTCCCTTACTAGGGGGGGATCCGGGGGAGGCGGATGGATAGGAAGGACCCATTGGAAGTGGCGTGAGGAGATGCCGCATCAGGAAGTGCTGAATGCAGTCGTGAATTTTTAAGCAATTTTGGTGACCACCTTAGTTCTCACCATCTTTAACTTGGGTTTTACTTTGCTAAGAACTCTCCATCAATTTTTGAATATGTGAGCTATTCGAGGTCGCTCACTCAAGGCAAAATGCTGAAAGTAAAAGCGAAATCAAGGAGAGCCCTGGGGCTTTGAAGGCTTTTCTTAACTCGTGGCCATTTTCCGCCTTTAAAAGCACTGGCTTGACTTTTACGGGAGCCTGTAGAATAATCTTACAGAAAATGGAAACCAAGAGCACAGTCATTCCTTGAAAAATTTTAAACTGCATTCGGATGTGCGTTTTTCAAAGATCATTTCCTTGACATTTTCTGGGGGTATATTTCTTGGGAAATAAAATAAGTATGTTTGCTGGATGCTCATACCAATTTATTTAGAGCTATAAATAAGATTTAAAAATGCCTCCTGTCATTTGTACTAGAAAATAGAAGGATTAGAGGGATATCTTAGGAGGTCGGGGCAAAGGATTAATGATACTGTTCAGGCCGTGCTGAGGTTGGCTGATGCTTCGAGCCGTTTTAGCTGATCTCCCTTGTGAATTATTCTTAAGGATGGGCATGAGAGAGCCTGTGGCCCAAGTGAAGGCCAGAGACACAATGCCCCAGGCCACACACGTCCTTAGGGGCCACTGAGTGGAAGAATCCGATTTCCTGGGTTTCTGGTCTATGGATGCCTCACAACCACCCCAACTGTTCACTAGATTATCTGGTAGCCAAATCCCCCTGCGTGCTTCCCAGAGGCCAGGAACAGCCCTTAACAGGTAAGAAATCCAGTCATTCCATTTGGAGCCTAGGCTAGGCATGCAAGGTTCCCTGGAAGAAAGAGCTGAGGGACTGGCTTGCTGCCGTCTCCCAGCAAGGAGTCTATTCATGCAGTGAATCTGTTCAATCACTGCATTGCTGCTGCAGGACATAGGCTGGAGATGGTGTCCCTTGGGGACTGGCTGGGGAAGGAGGGATATGCAGGAACCACAGGACAAAGTATGTGGCTTTAGGGAGAGAAGAGGCCCCCAAGTCTGGGTTGGGCAAAGTGGGCTAGGGGGAAGCAAAGGGGCCAGAGCAGGGGTCCAAAGGAAGGGAGGATGTGACCTGGGTGTGGAGGAGGGCAAGGTATCCATGGCAATAGGACGAAGGCCAGCACTCTGGGAGACAATAGAGGGAAAAGTGGCTTCACTTGACCCTGGGGAGAAGCAGGAGTGGGAGAGGTTGCCAGGTAGAAGGCACCCAAGTTACAGCCCTCGGACCCCAGGAGTTGAAATTTGAAGGCAGCAGGAAGCAGTAGGTGATTTTTAAAATAAATCAAATCAGATATGAAATACCTCAGAGGAAAACAATCTTCTAAAGAACTGTTTTGTAAATCCTTTAAAAAATGAAGAGAATCCTTTATCATGTAAATGCAGTGAAAAAAACTCAGTAACTTTCAAATTTACTTATCTTGTAAGTTTAAATATTGTCTATGGCTTGTTTTCCTGAACTAAGTGAAGTACAACTCTATTTCTTTTATCCCATCACCAAAGTAACGTCATCCTGAAAGAGAAGCAGGATATGGAGAGAGAAGGGGGAAATAAATATTTAGTAGAAGAAAGAACAGTGCCATCAAGTACTTATTTTATTTTGAGTTTTGTCTCAGGACTGAGAGCAAGTTTTTTAATTTCTTCTTTTCACTTTTTATGTCAGTGTATTTAGGGTCCAAGTCACTGAAGGAATTTGGGACTTTTTTAAAATTTAGAATCACTGATAGGAAGGAAGATATAATGGTGATGGCTTATGAGCCTGAGTGAGACTCATGGGATGGTTGGTAAGTGGCTTGCTGGCTGCTATCCCTTATTCTTCCTACCTAAGAGATTCCTCATTTTAAAATCAGAACTCAGAATCTGTTCCAGAATCCTTCTTAACACAGGGCTCTTAGGCAGTCACTCCCAACTGAATTGTCAATCAGGTGGAACCAACTCGCCTCCTGACTTTGAATGTGGTAAGAGATGCTCACCCTTCAGTGGGCATCAGAAGCCCCTGGAAGACTTGTTCCAACCCAGGAACTGGGCTCCACTCCTGATTTAATAGGTCTGGGGTGGGGCCAGAGACTTCTGTCAATGCTGCCTGGTGGAGAGCACACTTTGAGAACCACTATCTGGATTTTAGAACAGCCATCAACAGACGGAAACTCGGTTTTCCATTTTGATGAGGATTGGATGGGTGAAGAGAGCAACTGTTTAGAATTTCCTTACGTTCTCTCTCCCCTCCTTGTTCTCTGCAGTTCTTCCTTTTTATTCCTTAATTAGCTGGATTTACAAACCTATGACCTTAAGTCAAGAAAAAGTCATAGTCCAGGACACTCATTTTTTGGACATTCCAGTGACCATTCGCTGGAATGCAAGTTAATGTTTTAGAACATGAAATGGGCAGTTTCAGAATGTAAGAAGAGCTGGTGGGTGGCCAGAGTAAACCAAAGAAGAATGTGCTGGAAATTTAGGGAAAGTCCCAGTTTTCACTCCAGGTCAAGGGTTTCCACCAATGGTGATGTGTGGTTATTGGAAGTTGGTTAATGTTTCCAAGAATGGCAAAGGGAGACCGTATTTGTTTCCTAGAACTGCTCTACCACGAACAGGGTAGTTTAAACAACAGAAATTTACTGTCAGAAGTCTGAGATCAAGGTGTTCCTTCTGAGGCTGTGAGGGAAAATCTTTGTGTCCAAACCCCCCTTTTCACAAGGACACCAGCTTTACTGAATTAGGGGCCACCCTAATGACCTCACCTTAACTATTTACATCTGCAGTGACCCTGTTTCCAAATAAGGTCACATTCGGAGATACAGGGGCTGGGGATGCTAGGATTCAGCATATGAATGTTCCAGGGGCACAGTTCAGCCTCTAACACTGACCCTGAGCTTAGTTCCTGCTCAGACTGTTTGCAGGAGACACAGCCACCACGAGGAGCCTTCAGGGGCCTCAGGAGAGCCCCTCAGGGGCTCCGACACCCACCTCTCCCCTTACTGGCTCTGGTGGTTGGTCAGAGGTGCCACAGCACATATCCAGGAACATGTTCGTGACCATAACATAAACTACTCCATGGGAAACCTGCATCCATTCAGGTCCTAGCGTTGTCCTTTGGATTGCTGCCCTTTGAGATCATGCCATCTCCAACTGGAACATCAATTCTTAGGCTTGAAGAAGCATTGGTTTTAAAAAGGCAGGACCTTGTTATAACTGATACTGCAGTTAAGGAATCCTGTTAACTCTTGACTCCAGGACAAAGGCTTGAGTCTTCTGAGAGGAGATGCCTGCCAAAGTCTGCCAGGGACAATAAGGGCAGTAAATACGTCAGTGCCTGCGAGGTGTCTGAAGGGGACGCGGTTACCTGCACTGCAGCTCTGGTGCCAAGGCCAGTTCCACGGCTGGAGTTTTGATCTGAGGAGCTGCTGCTTAGCTCTATGGGGTGAATCTTTCTCTGTATCTGTCAAGAGTATTATCTTGTTCATTAATGTGTCACTAAAATTTAAAATGCCACATTTCTGCTTCTTAGGTAATCATTGCAGACAGGTTTCATGCATATTGTGAAAAGCACGTTTCTCAGCAGAACCAGATCCAACAGAATGTTGGCGGGAAGTGTGCTCAGGTTGTAACTCCGGGCGTTCCACGGGTAACTAATTTACACAGCACATAGGTCCGCAGTGTGCTTGCTTCCTCCTCATTTCCCCCTTGTGGGGTGTTTTGTTTCACTAGTTTTCGAGTTTGAGTTTCTGTGTACTCAAGTACATGGACTCATTCCTTCCATGGGTCATGATCATTTTGCTTCTGTTACTTTAGAGCTTTTTCTCCATTGCAATTGTCCATCACGCTTCCCCCATTTTGGGGTGGGGGGCGGTAACTGACACCTCTGGGCGTCTGCTGGGCAGAGAACTTCAAACCCCAAAGTGAAGACCTTAAGATACGTGGCTTGAGGTTCAGTGGCAAATGGAGAGTTGTTGACAGCTGGCTGTTCTTTTTTTCACCTTTCTCATCAGATTATTAATTTCATTGTTCTTAATAGACTCTTAAAAACTATAAGATAGAGTAAGGATGTCTCTCCTACTCTTTTATTTCTAAATTTGTTTGTGTTTCTTGTTTGTTTTGTTTTTGTTTTTGTTTTGGGCGGGAGGTAATTAGGTTTATTTATTCAGTTAGTTATTTTAACGGAGGTACTGGGGATTTAATCCAGGACCTCGTGCATGCTAAGTATGTGCTTTAACCACTGAGCTACACCCTTCCCCGCCATTTCTAATTTTTATGATGACTTGGGGAGCTCCATACTGGCCCAGCTTTCTTTTATAAATCTTTTTGTTGTCTCCTTTGGAAGCCTGTTGAGAAAGTCCTCTTGTTTTTATCATGAAATATACATGTTGTGGAAATAATACTTTACAGAAACTGACTCATAAACTTACCCACGTGTAGGATGGGTTTTGGACTCAGGTCATTCTTTTAGACAAGGTGGCAGAAAAACAGCACTTCAGATTCTCACATCCAGGTGCCACAGTGATAGGTAACACCACGTTTACCTACCTTGCTTTACTGTGTTGCTTGTTTTTATAAGAATTCTTTTTAGAAATGTCCATAGAAGTGTGGAAATAGATGAAGACCAACCAAATGAGGACAACCACAGCTGTTTATCCTTCACTTACTACAGCAAGGGGGTCAGTCACCTTGGCAGGCACTCAAAGGCAGGTGGGGACCAGGAAAGGTTTACAGGGAAAAAAAAGGGTGGCTTCAGATGTGCCCTGATGGGAGGCTGTTGCCCTTGAGAAGCTGGGGCCGGCTAATGAGAAGCAGGACGTCCTGTGTATTGGTTGGGACTGCACATTTGGCTTTTTTCTGATTGGTCCTAAATTGGAAATGGGGACAAAGATTAGGGAAGCTGTCAGTTATTAACCAAGTCTTGATCCTTTTGGCCAATTGTTACAGGAGTTATTGGTTGGCTTCTGGGACCAGTTACTAGAGATAGTGGTCTGACTTCCTAGAAGTCTGACTTAAAGAGAGCAGGCTGGCTTCCTGGGCTGGTTACATAGAGAATGAGTTGGTTTCCTGGGCTAGTTGCTGCAGGATGTGGGTCAGAGTTCTGCTTTCATGTATGGTCTGGCCACTGTCCCTTTATATATTCAGTCTCTCAAAACAGTAATTAGCACTAGTGGCGACAATTAACTTTATTAAAATGCAGTTGAGCCCTGTTATCCTTCCTTTTCTCATCAGACCATTTCAGATATATCTCCAGTGAAATACAATCCACAGATTCACATACAGTATATAAGCTGGTTACTCTTTAACAGTGGAAATGAGTCCTGTGCCTGGAATTGCATATTTAAGGAATATATATCATTATGTATAAAATGTGAATGAAAAATGTTGCCTGCCATTTCAGCAAACAAAGGATGCTGTGGCTATCAAGCCAGCAGCCACTGCAGTCACCCCCAGACTCGCACCCTGAGAGGACTCAGGATGGGAAAGCACAGGAGATTGGCCCGAGACAGCTAAGGTGCATATTATAGGAATGATGCCAAGGAGCCAGGCTCTTGCATCTCTGCATACAGAGAAAAGCACTAAATTCATTAACTTGAGATGTCTTGTTTCCTTTAACTAACAACAATCTTTTGAAGTTCCAGCTACCTGGTGTTTGTTGCAAAAACTCCTATGTATCCTGGCTCCTCCCTTATCAATTCAGAGCAGTCCTGCAGAGCTGCCTCCCAGGCTTGAGATCCTCAGAAAGTTTGCCAAATAAAACATAATTCTCAAGGGAACCCTCCTACACTGTTGGTGGGAATGTAGTTTGGTGCAGCCATGGAAAACAGTATGGAGATGCCTCAAAAGACTAAAAATAGATTTACCATATGATCCAGCAATCCCACTCCTGGGCATATATCCAGAGGGAACCTTAATTCAAAAAGATACATGCACCCCAGTGTTCATAGCAGCATTACTTATAATAGCCAAGACATGGAAACAACCTAATGTCCATCAAAAGATGACTGGAAAGAAGCTGTGGTATATTTATACAATGGAATACTACCCAGCCATAAAAATAATAAAGTAATAGCATTTGCAGCAACATGGATGGACCTGGAGATTGTCATTCTAAGTGAAGTTAAGCCAGAAAGAGAAAGAAAAATACCATATGATATCCCTTATATGTGGAATCTAAAAAAAAAAAAGACAAATGAACTTGTTTACAAAACAGAAACAGACTCACATAGAAAACAAACTTATGGTTACCGGGGGGAAAGGATTGGTGAAGGATAAATTGGGAGTTCAAGGTTTTCAGACACTAACTAATATGTATAAAATAGATAAACAACAGGTTCCTACTGTATAGCACAGGGAACTACATTTGCTATCTTGTAGTAACTTATGGTGAAAGAGAATATGAAAACAAGTATATATATGTTCACGTATGACCAGAGCATTGTGCTGTACACCAGAAATTGACACAACATTGTAAACTGACTATACTTCAAAAATATATATATATATACAAAAACCCCCCACACAAAACCCCCCATAATTCTCAACTTTTAGGTTGTGCATCTTTTCAGTCAACAAAACTATAATCATCATTCTTAGAAATGGAATTTTTTTAAGGGAAAGTAGTTTAAGTTACTATTATACAAAAAATTTTGTAATAATATTTCAGTCATAGATTAATTTCAACAGTCCTTTAACCCTTACATACTAATTTAAGTGCCATTTAACTAGTGTCCTCTTCAGGCTCTTTGGTTTTAAGGAGAGTGACCTCTTTGAGTTACTCTAAGTATTTAGGGTGTCCTTGTAGGACACACATCCGCTGGAGCCTTGGAAAGGGCACCGCCCACCCTGACAGTGAGTGTGCAGGTCCTTCCTTGTTTCCTCCACTCACTGGGCCACCTTTGCTCTCTTTGGGGATACTCAGTACTCCACCCTTGAAATTTCACATCTCTGGCTCCTGTGTTTCCCCACAGGCCCCAACATTCTTGTCAAGCAATATGTTCTATAGTGTGTATTATGAAAACAGCTGGTGTTACTTTTTTTGGCCATACATTTCCAACTCTAAACTACATCTTACTGTCCTTTATCAAACTACACATCCTCTCCAAGTCCTCTGCTGCTGAGCTTCTGTCTCAGGTCACATACCAGTTTGCTGATTGGCTGTCCTTGGGCCAGATCCTCACTGGCTCAATCGAGTTATTCACAGTGAAGGGGGTGCAAGAAATACTTTCAAGGTTATTCCTTTCCTAACTTCCTTCTCCAAAGGGAATAGATCCAGACACTTCTGTTAGAGCCTGCAGGTCAGTAGGGAAGGACACTGCGTCATCCTGAAGTACATATGCTCCAGGAAGGAGGAGACCAATAAGGATGCATTTCAGGCCTGGAAATGAGCAGTGAGGATTCCACCTCTGTGCTTGGCAAGAGCTGAAAGCCAGAATGGAATAGAGCTGATGTCCTTCTGCACCAGCACCCTGTTCTCTGAAGGGCAATCAAAGACAGGGAAGGAATTCTGGACTCCTATAAACCCGGAGAGGAGGGTACACACGTGTATGCATAAAACAGTAAAGAACAGTTAAAAGGGAAATTGCCAGCCATTTGACCTTTATATTAAGGGGCATTTGGAACTTTAAGGGATGGGAATTAGACCTGAGGGCATTTCTTCATTTGTATAGACGATCACAGAACTTCGATTTGGTTCGCCAGGTTCTCTGTAGAGCCCTTGCATGTGGAGAGTGATTTATACATTCGCATCTGGTTTGTTCTTTAAATCATCCTTTCAGAGCAGCGTTTGTCCAGGTTTCAGGAGATCAGACACCTTGTCACACTTCAGGTGTCTATTTCAGGCCTATTTCATAGTCATCCCTCAGGTCTAGTTCCTCTGTGGCCCCTTGTCATGTTGGAGATCCTGCAGTGGAAGAGCAACACATGTGTTTCTCTGAGAATTCATTCATATTGAAATCACTTCCTGAAGTTTCCTGTGGCATCAGCCTCTCTGCCGTCATTGTAACACTCAATTTAAATTTGAATCCTAATGGTTTTAGTTGTTCATCCTCCTGTAACATGGAGAGGATAATTGGTTTGTGGGCTCTCTTCTCATTACTTTTGGCAAATTAGGAGAATTCCTTAGAACCAGCCGTAGGTGAGCACAGACATTCCCAGACAGAGTTAATAAGCTGTTCTCATCGCATGTGTTCGTTTCCCCCTATTTGAATTGTGCTGCTGGTGGCGCCAGCATTGGCAGCAGAAAGAAATATGATGTTCAGCTAATGGCTTGAGAAGGGGCGGGAAGGACTCAGGGTCACCTGTGGCATAGCCTATTTTGAGCTGAGCCAAAGGAGATTAATGCTGTCACTTGCTTGATTAGCATTGCCACTTGCCTGGCTCTCGACTTCGAAATGGATTAATTCCGAGAGAACAGCTCGCTTGGAGTTGTTCACGTTTGCAACTAACCTTGTAAAATCCTACGCGGTGGGCGGACTGGAGGGAAAGGCTGAGACGCGGCAGAGCCTCGCTTGCCTTTTGTTTGCTTTTGTGACAAGGGCTTTCAAAATAAGGCTAAATTGCTTAAGCTTGAGCCTGCAAAATAATTGGTGTTTTGTGTCTCAAGTTAAACTTCTTTTCAGCAAAGAGTTCTAGAGCAAGCATCTTAAATCTATTCAGATGTGTACATCCATTTATTCATGTGAGTGTCAGGAAATTTTTTGTTAAGATAACCTTCCTGAGTACACCATTGTGATGCGAATTGGTAATGTGTTCCTATAGTCAGAAGTTATCTGTGCTTGGGTTTTTAAATGCTCAGTGTACTGTCTCATTTGGCCGGGAATGATCTGGGTTCTGGTGTTCTGCAGGTCAAAGGATGACTTAAACTGCTTAAACATTTTCCATCCCGTTTGCCGATAGACTGAACATAGTTTTGCATCTAAAGTCTATTTCAAATTCTCCAGATATACTTTCCTTCTTGTGGAAGGCTTGAGGACCTGGTAGGTTCCTGATCTTTGAAGCTGATAGATCTGAATTCCAATCCCAACTCTGGCACTTTACTGGGAGCAATGATTTTTTAAGTACAGAAAACATTGTGAGTGAATGGGAGTAAATTATATGTGCTGTCACTGAATAATAGAGTATGAATTAAAAACCCTTCTGATGTATAATGCCAACTTTTCCTTCAGAAACTTTATGCCAATCTTACACTCCAACCATGCTTATTCTGAAATTCATCGGATTTATCATTTAATAATCCTACCCAGCATACAGGAAAATTGTTTTGTTATTGTTCTTAGGTGTGCTACATTGATGATTTGTGGAGTTAAACACATTTTTTTTCAATAAATACAATATTTATTGGCTTTTTACTGTTTCTCTTTTGACTTGCCTGATCATGTATTTTGCAGGTTCCCGTTCATTCTCTCTTCCTCCATACAATGAAATAGTCATATCAATGATAAAGACATCATACTTCTTTGGGCAGTTATAACAAAATCACCACAGCTCTTTTTTAAAAATACTGGGTCCAAAGTATATTGTAGGAACCTAGTGTCTCCAGGAACCTGCACATACAAACCTACCCTTCTGCATGTGGGGTTTCTTCTCATGTCCTGTTTCTCTCTTTTTTTTGTCACAGGTAGTTTCATGGGTGATTTTTTCTCTTTTTTTCTTCTTATTTAGCTATCTTCTCAAACTCCTTGATATTTCCCTGTAAGCCACACTTTCCTGCCCGTTAGTAGATTAGGATGGTCCAGGCAACAGTTCTCTTTCTTTCCTGGCAGAGATTCCTCACCTCTCAGGCAGCCCCCACTCCCCAGAGTCAGACTGTATTGGTGCCACGGGGCCAGATGCAGAACTGTTCCTTCGGGTGAGAGCAGGAGGTGAGGGTGTGAGAAGCATTCTTTCCTGCAATACGGTAACTGTTTATTGAGGGAACACCATGCCGAAGCCCTGTTCCAAATGCTTTGGGTAGGCAGTGAACCAAGCAGATAAAATTCTGTCTTCATAACCGTCACCGCTGAGAGTGGGGAATTACACTGCAAACAGGACTCAAAATGCATAGATGTCAGGAGAGGGTACTGCTACAGAGAAGGCAGGGGCTTGGGGCCAGGGTGGGGAGGAGTGTTGTGGCTCTGCATGGAATGGCCAGGGAAAGCCTCCTCGAGGAGATACGACCCGAGGGAGATGTGGGAGACGTCCACGTAGACATCTGGAGGAGGAAGGTTTGATGCAGAGGGAGCAACAGGTGCCAGAACTCTGAGTGGGGAGCATGCAGGGACAAGGGAGATCAAAGAATGTGCTGTGAAGTTGGACGGAGTGGTACCAGGGAACCAGACCATGGGAGGTCTTGTTGGGCATTGGGTGGACTTTGACCTTTGTGCTGGGTGAGATGGGATAGCTAGCTGTCCCATCTGAGCAGGAGGGGATGTGATTTCACATAGCTTTTAAAGGGATGACTTGGATTCCTGTGCTGAAAAAAGATCGCTGGGGAAGAGAGGGGGTGAAGGGGGAGGGGGAGACCAGGTTAGGAAGCTACTGCACTAATCAGGGCAAGGGATGATGGAGGCTGGGGGCAGGGTGGTGCAGATAAGACAGAAGCAAAGAGACTTTTCAGAATCTCCCCAACCACTGGGTAACTTGTCCGCTTGCAGCAATGAGCCACATACACATGGCTACCCTTGAAATTACTTTGAAATCCACTATCCCCTTCCATCCCTTTCTTGTCATCCTGTCACCACTTCTTTGATGAGCATCTTCCTTTCCTTCAATGTTTTATTGTGACATCTTTGAACAATTGCATGGGATTGTGATCTGTCTTCACTGGAAGATGAAACTGTTCAGGGTAGACTACATCTCTGAGCTCTTGGTTTTTCCTATAGTGTTGCAGAAAGAATGTAGAATAGAAACAGCTCTGAAACCCTTCAGCGCCCAGGATGATGATTCAAGGTTCTAGTTACAACTGGAAGGGTCTGCCAAGCATTCTAACGGCATTTTGGAATTTTCCCATTACTGTTAATTAAACTCACACTCTTCTTTTCTAAGCTCCAGAATATCTTCCAAATAAAAGCAGAGAGAACCACATATCACATCAAATGTAAAATAACCACACAGTGGTTCTTTGGCCTTTATCAAGAAGTTCAATTGCAGTTTGGCTTACAAATTTCCTTTTTTTAGCATGGATTAAACATGCAAAGTCCATGTGCCCAATTTGTGTTTTCTGGTGCTGGTACTTAGAATTCGGTCCTGAGTATATAAAATATACGAGAAGAACTAAATTTAGTGATTTTTTTTTTTTGGTGCTTATCCTAATAAAGATCCAACTCACGAGGGTGTTTTTAAAATCCAGCTGTCCCGAGTATTTTATTTTGCTGGACCGTGGGAAAGAAGATTTTGGCTTGGAAAGCACAGGGACTGAAGCAGAAAACCCTGTGAATTGCTTCGATACAAATGAGTTCCCACATTCCAAAGAAGAAAAGATCCCATTAAGCCGAAATTAACCCCTTACGCACAGATGCAAACATTAATTTCTTCCTTGGATGGTTGTGGTTAGTTGCTCATATTCATCTGTTAGAATTCTAATGAGGATTCTATATGGCCAGCTCACCCAGTCAGACACATTATTTTGCTATAACCAAATTTATTGTAACTCAATGATAATACAAATACGTATGTATTTAAAAATCTTTGTTACTGATTTTTAATAATTGCCTAGTGGTCTTTAAATCCTTTAAAATGTGTTCAGACTTGTTCTACAACCAGTATATTGTTGATATTTATAAATATTTTGTATATGCCTGAGAAGAATTTGCATTTCCCTTTTTTTTTGGATGCAATATTCTTTATGGTACCTTAAATAAATCTTAGTGATTAAGGTCAAGTCTGTTACAGCCTTAATTATATTATAGCCTTCATTAGGATGATCATTTGTTTAATTAAGCAAATTAATTTGACCAATCAGTTGCTAAAAAGGGTATGTGAAAATTTCCCATATACTTACTGATTTGAATTTTTCTTCCATAGTTCAGTCATTTTGGCTTTGTCAATTTAGAGTCTATTTTATAAGTTGTATCCAAGTTTCAAATTATTATATCTTCCTGGTAAATTAAAATTTTAATTTTAACTCCTTGTTTAGAAATGCTTTTTGCCTTAAGGTATACATATCTAATAATGTAAATTCATACGTGTGTGTATCTGTAAGTGTATCTCTCTATCCATCAGTTGAATGCCTAGCAGAGTGATACCAGCTCTTTTTTGTTACTCTTTTCCTGGTCTATCTTCTCATATCTTTTTCCTTTGAACCTTCATGTGTTCTCTCATTGTACATGTGCCCTCTGTAAACTACATGCAACTGAATGTTTTAATTGAATCTGAACATTTTTGTCTTTAAACTGAAACATTTCATCCATTTGCATTATTGCCATAACATATATTTGGGTTAATATTTATCATATACTTTTATTCTTGTTATTTATTTCTCCTTTTTTCTGTCTCCCCCCCCCAATTCAGTATCCTCACTAATAGTTTAGAAGTTCTACACTTTTTTTCAATTCTTTTTAGTGTCTATCTTAGAAATTTTAACTTGCACACTGAAGTTAATTCTCTAGCTCCTTCTTTTCCTTCTTTAGGGGTGGGGCGCTTTGGAAGAGTCTTTACTTTTTAGCTATTTCATTACTATATTTAAAAGATGTTTTTCTAATTATCAGAGAAATGTGAGCCAAAGCTATAATGAGGTATCACCTTATACCAGTCAGAATGGCCATCATTAAAAAGTCCACAAACGATAAATGCTGGAGAGGCTGTCGAGAAAACGGAACCCTCCTACACTGCTGGTGGGAATGTAGTTTGGTGCAGCTGTTATGGAAATCAGTATGGAGATTCCTCAAAAAACTAAAAAAAGACTTACCGTATGATCCAACAATCTCACTCCTGGGCATATATTCAGAGGGAACTTTAATTCAAAAGATACACGATCTCCAATGTTCATAGCAGCACTATTTACAATAGCCAAGACCTGGAAACAACCTAATGTCCATCAACAGATGACTGGATAAAGAAGTGGTGGTATACAATGGAATATTACTCAGCCATAAAAAACAATAAAGTAATAGCATTTGCAGCAACATGGATGGACCTGGAGATTGTCATTCTAAGTGAAGTAAGCCAGAAAGAAGGAAAAATACCATATGATATCCCTTATATGTGGAATCTAAAAAATAAAAGGCAAACAAACTTATTTGCAAAACAGAAACAGACTCACAGACATAGAGAACAAACTTATGGTTACCAGGAGGAGAGAGGATTGGGAGGGGATAAATTGGGAGTTCAAGATTTGCCGATACTAATATATATAGAAAATAGATGAACAACAAGTTCATATTGTACAGCACAGGGAACTATATTCAATATCTTGTAATAACCTTTAGTGAAAAAGACTATGAAAATGAATATATGTATGTATATGCATAACTGGGACATTGTGCTTGTACACCAGATACTGACACATTGTAGCTGACTGTACTTCAGTAAAAAAAAAAGATAGATGAAAGATGTTTTTATGTTTATTTATCCAGGATTTTTAGTTGAGTCAGTGAGAAAGTCGACCAGGGTATCTAAGTCTTTTACACTGAGAAAAAAGGAAATCCTGAATGAGTTTTATTTTCTATTTAACTATAATTTCATTGTTGCAAATGCAATAAATGAATATCCTTGGAAGTTAGAAAATGCAGAGAAATAAAAGCACCTTATTCCTATCATTCAGAAACGATCACTTTAAATACCTTAGGGCATATTGTTCCATGTGTGTGTAATATTATATATATATTACACATAAAAATTATTTTTTATATGTATGTCTCTGTGTGCTTTTTAAAACCAAAATAAGACCATACTACCCAGGCTGTGTAATAAGGTGCTTTTTCAGTTAATAACCTCCACCTTTCCACGTCCATCCATTTTTGCTTTATCCTATACACAGTCCTGATTCAGGTTTTTCCAATTGTCCCCCGAATGTCCAGTGTAGGTGATTTGTTCAAACTCAGCCCAACCCAGGACCACTCACTGAATCTGGCTGTTGAATGCTCAAGTCTCCTTCACTCAGACGCACTTCCCTCTTTGTTTTCGCGACCATAACTTGTTGAGATGGCCAGGCAACTTCCCTGCGAGATGCCCACTTCCTGGATTTGTGAGATTTGCCTTTCATGGTGCCATTGAACTTGGTCCTCTCGCCCTTCTGTTTCCCATAAATGAAGAGTTATTTCCACAGGATTAATGGATCCGATTCACAAGTTTTTGATTAGAAACCATCACAGGTGATGTTGTGTGCCTCATTTTGCTTTGGGCACATAATATCTTATGACACCAGTAGTGAGTTTGGCCACTAGATTATGATGATAATGGCTTGATTCCTCCATGACAAAATTACTGATTTTTCTTCTTGATGTTGGCAAATAATCTGTGTGTTGCTTCTTGGGCGCTATATGAATGTCCAATTTCCATCAGTCATACACAATAGTTTTAACATCATTTGACTATCCTTGCCTGCCCAGTGGCTTTGTAAAGCTTTGCAGAGTGCTGATTTCTCAGTTCCATTATTTCTTCTCACTGTTATCTGTCATTCTTCTGTAAAGCAGAGCTTTCCTTCATCAACCAGATAATTGATTTCTCTGAAATACTATTTTTACTGGGAAGGTTTGATAAAACCTAAATTCTTTCATTTTAATCACCAACTTCAAAGTAAGTTACAGCAGATTGTGACCTAAGAAATTTTTCTTGATCTCTCCTTTTTTTTTTTTTTTAGTATCATTATGGACTAATCTATTCTCAATGATTCATTTTTTCAATCCACTCTAATTGGTATTCTTTTTTTTGTGGTTCAAATTGTCACAAATTTGGATAGTAGGAGCTCCTAGGCAATGTCTGTTCTCAAAACTAGGAAGTATATTTTACATTTCACCAAAACTAAGCCTTCATTCATTGTATGTTGCATAATTATTTTACGTAATATTGAAAAAATAGATCACAAGATGTAACAAAAAAGGTGACTCAGATTCAACACAATATCTTATTTTAAAATGTAATGTACAACATGGTGACTATAGTTAATAATACTGTATCGCATATTTGAAAGTTGCTAAGAGAGCAGATCTTAAAAGTTTGCATCACAAGAACATAAAATCCTGTAACTACACGTGGCGATAGGTGTTAATGAGACCTATTGTCGTGATCATTTTATTATATATACAAATATCAAATCATTATGTTGTACACCTGAAACTAATGTAATGCTGTATATTAATTATACCTCATTTAAAAAGACCCATGAGTTCATACCGATAGTTCCAAGTTGATTTTAATGACAGTATGTACACTTAGTTTCTCTGATGTTCGTAATTGTACATCTTTCCTCTTACCCTGGAATTACTGATTCCTAACATCATGATCATGATGTATGGTGTTGTATGAGTTTCCCGTGGCTGCTGTAACAAATTAATTATTACACCTTGGTAACGTAAAGCAATAGAAATTCATCCTCTTGCAGTTCTGGAAGCCACAAGTCTGAAATCAGTATCATTGGAGTGAAATCCAGGTGTCATCAGAGCTGTGCCCTTGCAGGGAGCTTTGGAGGATGTCTGTTCCTGGCCCCTCCAGAGCTGGGTGGGTGTGGGCTTCCTGGCTCAGGGCCGTGTCATCCTAATCTCTGCCTCTGTGATCGCACAGGCCCCTCCTCTGTGGGCCTGTGTCACCTCCCTCTGCCTCGCTCTTATACATGTGACTGCATTTAAGGGCCACCTGCATAATACAGGCTAACCTCCCCTCTTCAAGATCCTTAACTTGATCACTTCTGCAGAGTAATTTTTTTCTTTCATTTAAGGTGACATTCACAGGTTCCAGGGACTAAATCACGGTTCTTTTTGGAGGGCCGATATTCAACCTACAGCAGTTGTTAGCATACTTACTTATTACTCGGTCATATAATACAAAGTGAACAGCTTCAAGGTATCTGTGCACATATTATTACAAACTATAAAAATACCAAGTGAAGTTCAACTTTAAGACGTCATTTTTTTTTTGGTCCCTAGAATGAAAACTTTAAGAATGTGCATTCAAAATGTTGTGTTGCAAACTCACTTGAGAAAAATCCTTTCTCCGTTGTTTAGGTTTGTTTGTCTCAGTTTGCCTTCAGTTTCAGGGATTCAAAAAACAACAGTCATTTTAAAATTAGGTGATGCAGTTCATGATTCAAGGCGTCTTTCACCAGTTCACTAACTGGGGCTGGGGGCAAAGTCAAGCTGAGGGCAGCTGGGCCTGGGACACAAGGCAGAACCTCTCTGTCCTGGACCCAGTGGGGGCTCCACCTCTGCCTGGCCGTGGGGGCTCCGTTTGTCCCCCATCAGTGTGCTCCCCAAGATGTCTTGGTTCTACTCTCTGTTGTGTGGTTAACCCACTTTCCTTCCTTTCCAGGAATTTCCCCTTCCTTCTAAACCTTTCTGTCCATCCTCCAGGGTGTACTTTCCTCCCAGTCTTACAGCTTCTTCTTCACCTAACATTGTGCAATTTTTGCAAAGATGCTGAAAGTGAGGTGGGAAGGGATTAGGGACCACGTGGAACTCAGTCGTTCTATGAGGATGCAAGTATTTTGTTCACTTTCTGAGCTGAGGATTAAGGAGGCCATTTCTTTGCTCAGGGAGGAACAAGACCTGTCTTATTTCAGTAGCCTCAGAACATAGCACCTTCGCTCTGTAAAACATATCCACACCTGTCCTTTGATATTTTCTACTGCTCTGTTTGCCCTTAGTTTTCTATTAACTATCCTTTGGAGAAATATCCAAGTTGAATCATCTGAATCAAGGAACAAATAGATCCTTCATGCTCGAGAGGTCAGGATGTCCCTGGCGGCCATCAGTGGTCCTAGAGTGACCACCTTCTAGCTAGAAAACTCTATTTTCTAGTCTATTGGCAGTTGGGACACAGGTAGTGAGAAGCAATGCTGAGAGTGGGACAATTAGGGACAGTTGTGACTTTTTCCACTTTTGTCACCCAGGGTGATTCTTGACACTATGACGTGGTACTGAATCTATTTTCTTAAAACGCAAGCAACTGAAGGCAGCCCAGAAATGTCCTTGCCTGTTTGTATTTGCATCTTGGTTCAACAAACTTAAGTCTTCTTGGGAGATATAATATAATTCAAACTCTTTTTTTCCCCCAGCTTGTCTTGATTGTGTGACTTGGTAAAGGAAATAAGATAACTAAAAGGAGAGGAAAATTTATGTTATGGGAACTCTGGTTATTGCTGAGACATTCTTGAAATTACACTGTTACTGCTTTTAAATATTAATTCCGTTTCCTGAAAGAATGAGCTAAAGAATTCAAGCAATTCTAAAGTCCATGGAGGGGAAACTAAATTCTCAGGAAAAGAAAATTGCTGGAAGGTGAAAGGTGCAATTTGACAGCGTGCATACATTATATTGTTATAAATGCTTCAGACTGTTTAACATCAAACTGTAGGATGTGTTTTGACAGAGCATGTAGTTTTGAAGACAAGGCAAGTGATTAATGTAGTACTTAGTGGGATAGTTTCTAAGAAATGAATTAGATTTCTTGGATACGGAAGTGGTTGAAGGTGTGTGTTAACTATTTCGGTTCACCAGGGTAGCATTTATCAAGTTGACGCAATAATGGAATAAGACTCATTCTGGTGAGTTTAGAGAATTAAAATTCCATGATAAGTTTGACTGGAATGGTTTCAGGAATCCCTTAGCCAGATTACTAGGTATGTATGATAGACAGACTGGGACAGCTGCCCACCTCACGGTCATCTTTTGGTGGTCATTTCTAAGCCACCCTTCTTGTTGGAAGTCACTCTTTTCCCTGGTCCCACATTGTGGGTCGTGAATGGGTCCCAGCTGTCATCCATGAAAGGGCAGACACCTGGCCTAGATTAGAGTGTTAATAACTCACCTCACTGGCTACAGTAATTGGTTTGGAAGTAGCATTAACTCTAGGGTTCTACTAGCTCAGACTTCCCCAGTTTCAAAATGGAAAGCTCCACATCCCAGGAACCTCCCCAGTCCCAGGCAGACTGGGACAGTTGGCTACCCAACATCTAACCTGAACTGGCTGATCAGAGTTCTCCCCTGGGAGATACGGACTGGATACGAAGTCTTCCTCCTTCTGGCCACCAAGCTGTGAATACGAAATGCAGAGTAGCTGGTGGCTCTGCTTTCAGCCTCAGGCCTCCTGGGATGATAGAGTCAACTTCTGGAGAACGAGCTAGAAATAGAATCCTGAAACCATTTAGGTCTTTGGTTCCATCTCTCCCCACCTTTCGCAAGGACAACAGGCTTAACATGAGCCAATGGACCGCCAGCTTTTGCCCACACTTTTCTAATTGGGTTTCTGTTAATTACAAGTAAAGAATTCTTATACAATGTTTGCACCTAGACAAGTTAGGAGTTTGTAACTTTTAATCTTTTTAGTTATAATTTTCCCCAGTCTTATAAAACTTACAAAATAAAGAGTAGAAACATTTTTGATAGTAATTAGTGTTTTGGTTGGAAAAGATCTTAGAGAATCCAGAAGCTAATCTAGCAGATAAGACAGAATTCCTTTCTACAAAATGCCTGGAACAACTTGGTAGACTTCACCCTTCTCTCTAGTTACCGAGTCCAGTGTCATCATAGCTTCTGAGGCATCTCACGTTGGTGGCACATAGAGGCATGCTGGCCCTGTGAACTGACTTACTGTTGGATGGATGCACGTTTTATTGAGCTTGACTCAGTTGTAATGATCCTTTAATCTTAATTTTACATTTGGATTTTGGAAGAGAATCTTAGAAAATTATAGAATTAGATTATTAAGGATCAGGGGAACATTGATAGCCATGGTTTATCATGCATATTGGGTTATACAGATCAAATGAATTTTGGCCACTTATGTTTTATAGTTTCTCTTTTAGATGTTTAAGAAAGTGGTTTTATTTTGACATCTGATCAGGTAGAGGGTATGCTAGCCATGCCCAAAATTGCTCTTTGGAAAAATAAAATTTTCTGTTGTAACTTTTGTTTTTCTGCTTTGAAAAAGAACCATCTGTTCATGTAGTCAATAAAAATTTACCGAGTGCCTACCCTGTGCATAGAGGTTCGAGGAGCTGGGAACCTCCAATCACCTTGCAGTGTGTCTAGGAGATGGAAGATATATTAGTTGGACCCTGTAGTTGCAAGAAATAAAAAATGCTACTCTAACTGGTCTAAACACAAACAGGGAGTTTCCTGTGTATATAACAGAAAAGCTGGACCAGGCTCCAGGGCTCCCACTTTGTTACCCTGACCTGGTTTCCCTCTCCAGGTATGAGTTCTACTTCCTCTGTGTGAATTCTGTCTCAGAAAGTCCCCTGCCCCACCCCAGGGTGGTTAGAGGCAGCCGCAGCCTGGGCGTCGCCTCATCTTAAGTTCATGTGGGGATGGGAGGGGAAGAGCACGCGTCTCTCTGCGAACAGTCCCAGCCGAGGTCACCTTGCTCCCTTGTTCTGATTTCCTGTGTGGATTTATGCCCCCCCCCCCAATCAATCGCTGTAGTTTGAGGGTTGCAATATGCTGATAAATTACCTTAGGCACCATCATCCTGGAGTGCGAGTGGGAACCCTGGAAGTTGTGAGAGGAGGTTTCCCATAAGGAGGAGAGAGGAGGCATGGCTGGTAGATGGAGAAACAATTAAACAATTTCTACAAAGGACATCAGGCTGAACTGCATTTGGGGGTGTGAAGCCTTTTCCCACTGAGTGTGAGTGGTATAAGACTGAACTCTATCAGTGTAAAAAAACAAACAAACAAAAAAAACCAAAACCAAAAATACAACCAAAACCAACTTTGCCTGAGTGACTTGCTGGCTCCTATACGTGCGCTGAGAACCTGGGATTTCTTACTCCACGTTTAGCTGATGCTGCAGTCCACTGGGGGGCGGCAGGAAGCGGGAGGCAGCTCTGTGCAAGAGCTGGGCCGAGTTGGACTCTGGGAGGAGGAGTTCAGGGAATTTTAAACAAGTGCCCAGGTGATTGTGAAGGGCAGGAAGGGCCACAGTGTTGACTCCTTTTGTCTGGAGATTCATTCCTCCTCTCCGCAGTCCAGTGTCGCCCACCCACCCTCTACCAACCAGCTCACAGGCCGCCATCTGGGGGACGCCCCCCGCCTCTCGCAGGAACACCGACGAGCTCTCCTCTGTAACGCCACCTTCGTTTTGTCTTCAGTGTCCTGGCACTTCTCCTCTTGCAACATAGTGATGTTTGTGTATCAGTTTTCTCACCAGGTTCTGAGGGACTCGTGGGCAGGAATCACATATCCCAAGTGCAGGACTTTGTGACAGTGGAGGACAGGTGAGGGACCGGGGAGTATCTGTCCTCTCCTGCCAAGGGGGCAGGTTCTGGGCACCCAGGGCTATTGGAATGGATGCAAGTGGAAAACACTGGAAGCAACTTTTCTATTTAAGAATTCTTATTTTTTTTATTGAAGTGTAGTTGATTTACAGTGTTAGTTTCAGGTGTACAGCAATGTGATTCAGTTATATAACATTTCTGTTTAGTTTTACATGAAATTTAAAATTTTTATTTCTGAGTATAAGGTATATCATATTATATATCATGTACATAATAAGTATATAAATACAAGTGATACATGTATAAATATACATCTATTGAGAGTTCAGTCTTCAAAAAATCTTAAAGGATGAAGTGTGAGATGAGAAACCACTGGACACTATTTGTTTAGATCATGTTTTCCAATTTTTTGTAACAACCACCACCTCAGGAACCGCGCGTGGCACAGTGTGATGCCCGGAAGTGTGTGGGTGGACGGGCATCAGCTGGGAGAAAAGTTTGAAGAAACGGTATTTACCAAGGATCCCGTAATGATTTCTGACACCTGCAATTGTATTCTAATTTGTGAAAAATGCTTCTCTCACTCTTTACCTAAATTGACTGCAACCCCTGCACTGGGGACCACATCCTACAGCTTGGGACACGTGGATGTGGATAACGAAGGAGAGGCTGGGAGGAGGGCTCTTGATTTGGAGCCTAGAGCCATGTCCCCCGATGAGGAGCCTGTAAAAGTGCAGCCTCCCCAGGACTTAGTCCCGGGAATCCCTGGGGTCTGAGAACTGTGGGATACACGTGATGGTTTGACTGTGTAGATGATGAGGGGTGGGCCTCTAGAAATTTGTGGAGGACGCTGGATGATTGTTGTTTATGAGAAGTGAAGCTCAGTAACGAGGCCTGGGCCACAGATGCAGAACTTTGGCCGTCCAGGAAGCACTTCCAGACAAGGCGGAAGGCGGTCACTCATCCACGCTATTAAGTCTCAGCAGCCTTACCGCATCAGTCACCTGGAAAGTGTGAATGCAAACTCCTGCCGGCCAAATCTGTGGGCCCCAATTAACTGGGGCCCCGAGCACATGCTGTGGGAGGTGGGTCTGTTGTGCTTTATCCCTCTTTCGGGGTAGCAGTTGGGGAGGTATGTGATATCGCCCCGTCACCAGGGGCTGCGATTCCCCCCGGATGGATTTGCCACCAGACAGCTCCAAGCCCTTAGGCCTTACCCAGGAAGGCGGTGGGTGCCCATTTATTCTGGACCTGGATGATTTCTCCTCCAGCCAGGGATGGGTGGCAGCTGAATGGAGATGAAAGCCTGTGCTGGATTTCCTGAAATTAATGCCTGGGTGTGACCTACTTCTGTTTTCCTTATCCACTGTTCTTTTTCTCTCCTGGTGATTGCACGAAAATGGCAGAAAGAGAGATTTCCTCCCAAGCTCCCCCACGGCCGCCCAACGGCCTGCTCTGCTTTTAAATCACCCTGAGTTGGGTCGTTGTTTCATTTCATGGGAAATGCCTGGGGGCTGAGACTTGCCTCCAGAAGCAATAATACAAAAATAATATTCCATTTTGGACTTAACCAGGGCTGTACCTTTTAAGCAGACTTAAAATCATTTTGTAGTCATAGCTCTTGCATGGCAAACCATGTGTGATCTTGAGGCTTTCCGAAATGAAAGGCTTGACTTTTAAAATTGGGTGCTATCGCTAACTGGCCCGGCAAGGCTGCCAAGGAGGTGTTTGAATGGGGTCTTAATGCTCTAGTTTTCATTAACTAGCCACTGTGGCAGGAGTTTATTAAATTGCAAATCAGAAGCTCTTGGTTAAAAGTGCTGGCTGTGATCCAATTAATATATTCGTTTTTAATAGTGGGGCCCCAGGCTAGGAAAAGGCACTAACTCAGAAAGGCATGGGAGCGCCGTCTGGGTCCTAGCTCCTGCGTTTTGAAGTTAACCTGGAACCTTATTGCCCTGCTTGGCCAGTGCCCTTGGGTTCACCTCTGATAACTTCCCAGAGGAAGGCAGGGGGAGGCAGGGGGAGGTTTGCTCTTTTCTGTAGTCCTCAGGATTTTCGCCATCCCCAGGGTGGAGACTTTCTTGCCAGTTGACCTTCTGATTAGCCAGGGGAGGTAGAAAGTGTAGTGTGTATTGATTGGCTTTGACTTTCGAGAAATAAGACAAAGGTGCTTTGTGCTGACGGCTAAAACCAATTACAACATGGGGCTGCTGGGCTTTCAGCATCTTAAACAAAGCGATGCCTTAAGGCCTCCTAGGAAATCAGAGCATCTAAGCGCGAAGGGAGAAGTCAACATGGAGAGAGGTCCTTTTTATGCCTTGTGCTTATTTGACTTCTGAATTACTGACATATTCCTTATAATCGTCTTCCTTTGGTGACACAAGGCCTGCGGAGTGACTGTGCTCACGCCCAAGCCACTCTGAGGCAGGATTTGGTGTTTCTGAGCAGCCCTCAGCACATCTGATTTGACTCTGCGTTAGTGATGGAGGGATGGTTGGCTTCCTATTTTCTGGAGCGGCGGTGAAGATTACTCACATCGCTGGCTGCACAGCAGAATTGGAATCCAATTCCCAATGGACAGCTCTGATCGCTGTCAACATTCCTCTTTGCCTTCCAACCCCAACGCACCCTCGAAAGTTCCCCTCTATCTTCTGGATCCCTTTTGGCTTTGGCTGGCAACCTGCCTGCTCACTCTGCAGAGCTGGCGTGGGGGAGCTGAGCCATGCCGTCCGTTCCCGCTCCTCGGCACGCCCCAGGTGTACGGGTTCATCTCCTCGTTTGGCTGAGTCTGCATCCTGAATCAAACTCCTCCTCCCGTTGTCCCGTTTTTTGGGTTGCACCCTCCATCAGCGTTCAGCCTTTTTGAATCTGGGGTTTGAACCAGGATGCCCTGGCTGTTTCCTGCCAACCCTCGCCTTCTAACTTTAGGCTGTGATCTGCTTTGCTGCAAGGTCAGGGGGACTTGCGGATCCCCTGAGAATTGGTTAAATGCTCAGTTGAACCCACGTTTCATTAGCCTTGTTGGCCCCGCTGCTCTGATCCTGCCCCAGGGACCGTGAATGTACTTTCACCTTGTTCTTGAGGCCAAGTTCCCACTTGTAACTCAGTCTCATCAACCAGCCCCTGCTTTGTTCCCTAGGCCTCCATTTTTGCTATGATGACACACCTGTTAACCCCAGTCTCCCCAGCCTGACACCCTGCTTTGCTCTTGCAAGACCATTCTAGATTCTTAAGCTTCTCCCTGGTATTTGAAGTCCTGCTACCAGTTGCCCTCTTCTCTGATTCTGACAGATTTCCCCTCCACCTCCCCGTATTATCGTCCCCAGATCTTGTGTGGTGAGCAGAATAGTCGCCACCACCTTTGCAAAGATGTCCACGTCTGAATCCCCAGAACCTACAAATACGTCAGGTTATGTGGAAAAGGGGGACTATGGCTGCAGATGGAATTAAGTTTGCTAATGAGCACATGGGGAGCTGACCCAGGATTAGCTGGGCCCATTGTCATCCCAAGGGTCCTTAAAAGTGGAAGGGGAGGCGGGAGAGGAGGTCAGAGTGATGCTGTGTGAAAAGGACTGGACCTGCCCTTGGTTGCTGGCTTTGAGGATGGAGGCAGGAGCTACCGGTCAAGGAAGGCAGGTGGCCTGTGGAAGTTGGAAAAGGTGAGGTATAGGCTCTCTCCTGAGAGCCTCTGGAAAGGAATGCAGCCCTGCTGACACCTTGATTTTATCCCAGTGAGACCTTCTCTAGACTGATGACCCTCAGAATTGTAAGCAAATTGGTAATTGTAAGTTACAATTATGTCAAATTATTGTAAATTGTTGTAATTATTGTAAATAACGATTGTCGTAAATCTGTGTTGTTTTAAGCCACTATGGTCATGGTAACTTGTTATGCAAGAGGAAACTCACACACTTTTTCTCACTGCCCAGCTCCCTGACCCCGCATCTTCTGCCCCTCCCCACTCTGACCACCTGCCTGGACCACACCTGCCATTTCCCGCTGTGCTAGCCCTTCCTAGCTCACGTTGGTGAGCACTCAGCTCAGTGCCTGGCATGTTCCAGTGTGTGTCTTCAGTCACCATCTCACTTAACCCGTCCTGTGCTGATAGCAGGATCCCCCTAGGTCGTGAGCTGGCCTGAGCCGATCTGGGTAAATATGCGAAGGCCCTGGAGGTTTGCAGATGATCACCAGGGAGGAAGGCAGGTATTGTCCCTTTTTCTTTCCTCAGGCTGTAAGCCTTGCCTTGCCACGGGTGGCAGAAACTGCCTTCTCATAGCAGCTTAGTGCAGGGTCACGAGCCCAAGGGGTTCTGGAGCAACCACCTGCTCCTCTGGTACAGGCTGCTGGCCCCACCTGATTCCTGTGCCCCCTTCCTACATGTGCCCCACCAGCCACTAATCTTAAATGCCATTAATTTCACCAAGGAGACCCTAAAGAATTGAAATAAGGAACTTGAACAGATATTTGTACACTGATGTTCATAGCAGCATTGTTCATTATTCACAAGAGCCAAATGGTGGGAACAGCCATTTGACAGATGAATGGATAAATGTGGTCCATCTCTACAGTGGAATGTCATTCAGCTTTGTGAAGGAAGGAAATCCGGTCATGTGCCACAGCACGGACAGACCTTGAGGGCGTTATCCTAAAGTGAAATAAGTCAGCCACAAGGACAAATATTGTATGATTCCACTTATGTGACATGCTTGAAGTAGTCAACGTGGTTGACTAGAGGCTTGAGGAAGAAAATGGTGGTTGCTAGAGGCTTGAGAAGAATAGGAGTCCGTGTCTAACGGGTACAGAGTTTCAGTTTTGCAACATGAAAGAAGTTCCGGAGATGGCTGGTGGTGATGGCTGCACGGCAGTGTGCAGGTGCTTAACGAACTGACACCTAAAATGGTCAAAATGGTAAATTTTATGTTATGTATATTTGTCACAGTAAAAAAATTCTTAACAGCTTCTAATTCTGAAGACTAAACTCTCTGGTGTTGCTTTTGATAAGGATCTCTTATATGCTAATTAAGCACTGCTTGAGTATGTATGAGGGTATACATTTGTGCAAACCACATGCAGTTTATTTCAAGGTTTGTTTTGTTTTTTTTTTAGTAAAATATGGACTATTTCTTTATTTACTAAAGTACAATGAGTTACAATGTGTCAGTTTCTGGTGTACAGCTCAGTGTCCCAGTCAAGCATATATATACATGTATTTGTTTTCATATTCTTTTTCATTAAAGATTATTACAAGATACTGAATATAGTTCCCTATGATATATAGGAGAAACTTTTTTTTAAAATCTATTTTTATAGTGGCTAACATTTGCAAATCTCAAACTCCCAGATATATCCCTTCTCACCCTCTTTCTGCAGTAACTGTAAGACTGTTTACTATGTCTGCGAGTCTGGCAGGCAAGAATTCTACCACTGAACCACAAATGCCCAGCTGTCTACGAGTCTGTTTCTGTTTTGTAGATGAGTTCATAGTGTCCTTTTTTTTTTTTAAACTTCTAAGTATATATCCAGAGGGAACTCTAATTTGAAAAGATACATGCACCCCAATGTTCATAGCAGTACTATATACAATAGCCAAGACACAGAAACAACCTAAATGTCCATTGACAGATGACTGAATAAAGAAGTTGTGGTATATTTATACAATGGAATACTACTCAGACATAAAAAATAATAAAATAATGCCATTTGCAGCAACATGGATGGAACTGGAGACTGTCATTCTAAGTGAAGTAAGCCAGAAAGAGAAAGAAAAATACCATATGATATCACTCATATGTGGAGTCTAAAAAAAAAGGAAAAAAGAACACTGTGAACTCAAGGGGTTTTAATAGGTCTCAAGGGGACCATGTAGCCCCCTGACATTCTGGAACATCAGTGACTGAGCCTGGACCCTTCTCTTCACTCTCACTGATGACCTGATGTCTATGTCAACACCTGTTCAGGTGTGCCTTGTTCTACTGGTTACTGAGCCTCGAGCTTCTGTTCTAAGACATTCAGCACATCTCTTTCAGTAATTGTATTTTTAAAAAATTATTATTTATTTATTTTTTTAATTGAAGTATTGTCAATTTACAACATTGTGTTAGTTTCTGGTGTACAGCATAGTGATTCAGTTATACATATGTATATCTTTTCATATTCTTTTTTGTTATAAGTTATTATGAGATGTGGAATATAGTTTCCTGTGCTGTACTGTAGGTTATTGTTGCTTATCTATCAGGAAGTAATAGTAAGTATTATTATCTAACTAGATGCCAACAAAATTTGCTAAATCATGTAACTGTAGCTAAATTCATTCACCTGTAGGTGAACAACATAGACCTTGCAGAGTGTCAGAGATCATCTAGTCCACAGTCAGTTTCAATGGAACCATTTCAGATATGTTGGCTCTTCCCCACTTTGTGTGTGTGTGTGTGTGTGTATATAAAAACATATATATATACACATATATAAATAAATATATATATTTAATTGAAGTACAGTCAGTTTACAATGTTGTGTCAATTTCTGATCTATAGCACAATGCTTCAGTCATACATGAACATAAATATATTCATTTTCATATTCTTTTTCACCATAAGTTACTACATGATACTGAATGTAGTTCCCTGTGCTGTACAGCATGAACTTGTTGTTTATCTAGTTTATATATATAGTAGTTAGTATCTGTAAATCTCAAAATCCCAATTTATCCCTTCCCACCCCCTTTCCCCGTTGGTAACCATAAGTTTGTTTTCAGTGTCTGTGAGTCTGTTTCTGTAAGCCAGAAAGAGAAAGAAAAATACCATATGATATCACTTATATGTGGAATCTAAAAAAAAAGACAAACTTATTTTCCTCACTTTCTAAGGTTTTCCAGAAGTTTCTCCATATGATATCTTTGGGCAGGAGGCCAAGTTATAAGTACCCAAACCTGGACCATAATAGATGTGCAGCCCCAGAAGGTCAAAAATGATCTTCTAGTGCCAGGCAGACAAGATTAGCACAACCCCCATGGTGTGACCTGTGCCCCATCCCGACACGTGCCTGGATCATGGCCCACAAGAAACAAGGCTGGGAGTGCTCTGATTTTGCTTGTCCTAAGCGATAGCCTGTGGCTTCTTTTGTTGGGAGTGCACTGCCTTTAGCCTTTTTGGGACTAGACGGCAACAATCCAGTTAGGCTCTTAGGAACGATTCCTTCATTCATGAGCTTTCCCTCTGTGACATGTCCTATATTGCAGAACATTCCTTTGCATTAACACAGAATCTTTCTGCCACAGTATATGCTCCTTAATTCAAATTCAATGGGAGCTAATAATTTCTTGTTGTTATTTTCAGTGCATTCATTTGATCATTCATTCACTCATCAATTCATTTACTGATTCATGTGCTTCAGTAAACGTCGTAGAATATCTACTTAGGACAGACATCATGCTGCCTGTTAGGATATAAAGATGAATTAAGACACAGACACTTGCTCTAGAGGACTTGATAACCTAGTGGGATGATAGACACAGAAGTGGTTACAATATGATATTGTAGATGTAACTTATACTAACAGGGACAAGGCTGATATACAAATTGTATGCTCTTCCAGTGGTTCTGTCCCTCATGGGTAAGTAATCATGGGCTTAGGTCTGTTATAGAAGCAGGGTTTTTCTCACTCACTGGCCCAGTGCTGCAGCCAGCATCAGCACTGCTTGACCAGTGCCTAGTCATTAAGTATCTTGAGAAGCACTCCTGGATATGCTTGGGGCTCCCCAGCCAAGGAAGGACAATTGTTGGGGAAGGTGACACCTGCTGGGATATTAAAGGGTGAGTAGCTAGGTAGGATATGGTCAGGTGAATGGGAGATAGACAGTGTGGGATGAAGACAGATGATCCAAGGGAGAGTCCAAGCAAATGCAAGGAGGTGAGAAACAACCTGGGGGATTTGGGGAACCAGAGCAGGATAGGGGTGCCACCAAGGGGGCAGTGGGAAGCCAGCAGTGGAATAAGGAGGGGCAAGAAAGGGCTGTGAGCACCAGCGTAGGGCTCTCGGACACTCTCCTTCGTGTTTTAGAATAGTGGTTCCATGTCTGTGGGAAGGCTGGACTTGAGAGAGACAAGATAGAAGCAGACATGGCGGATATTTTGGAGGAAGAATCAGCAAGGTTTGGTGACTGTTTGGAAATGGGAAGTGAGAGAGGAGGAAGGAGTCCAAGGTCACTGCCAAGTTTTAGATGGCTGGAGGCATGCCATCTGTATTAGTGTCCTGGGGCTATGTGACAAATTACTACAGACTTGGGGTGCTTAAAGCAACATAAATTTATTGTGCTACAGTTCCGGAGGCCAGAAGTCCACAATCAGAGTGTCGGCAGGATGGGTTCCCTCTGGAGGCTCTGAGAGAGAATCCCTTCCGTGGCCTTTCTTTCTCTATCTCTGGTGTTACTGGCAATCCTTGGTGCTCCTTCAATCTCTGCCTGTGTTTTCACTGTGTCTCATTGCCTCAGACCTCCCTCCATCTCTCTCTTAGAAGGACATCAGCCATTAGATTTAGCACGCACCCTGAATTCAGGATGATCTCATCTTGATGTTCCTAACTTAATTACATCTTCAAAGACTATTATTCCAAATAAGATTACATTCTGATGTTCAAGATGGACGTATCTTTGGTGGGATACCATTCAACCCACTGTATCATCTGAGCAAAATAGAGAATACCAATGAGGAAGGAGTCTGAGAGAGCGTGACAAGGTTTAGTCTGGGGCGTGTAGAAGTGTCTGTGGGACATCCAGGTGGAGGTGGGCACGAGGTACATGAGTTGGGAGCTCAGGAAAGGGGTTGGGTATCATCATCTATGTTTGATGCACGAATGTAGGTGAGAATTTTCAAGGAGAGCATGCATAACAATAAAGACCGTGACTAAGAGTGAATCCTGAGGAATGCCAGCGAGTAAGGGGACTTAGAAGAGTGCGGGTCCACCAAGGAGACCGAGAAGGCGCGGTCACAGGGGTAGGAGGAGAGCATAAGCCAGTCCTGTCATTGGGACAAAGGAATAGAGAGTTTCAAGGAAAGCCCTCAAGCTCAAGAATGGCAGAGACACTGACTAAGACACTGCTGGGTTCTAAGGGATGTGGGTTATCATGTCTGTGTGGACGTGAATTAAGGAGAGCCCTGTCTTTTCTCCTGCCTTGCCTGCTGAGGCAGCTTGTTTATTTCTGTAATGACAATTGTTAGTAAAGTGCAACACAATAGATGTGACTGGCGTGACTCGACTGTGAGTAGGTGCTCTCAATTCTGGTTGTGGCATTCCAATTTCAAGATAATTACCTTGACTGGGTAGGGCAATACCCTGAACGGCTCTAATTTCTCCTTACAAACATCTGCCCTATTGCTTCTAATTATCACAATTATGAGGTTGTTTGAGGGAAAAGCGACAAGGAATAAAATGATAGGAAATTAGGTTAAAACCATGTGCAGTTCAAGGCAGAATGGTGGGGGTGCACTTTCGTGTCTTGTCTGAGACAAATTATTGGGCTGCATGGACCACTGCTCTGACTGTGATGATGTCTCTCATGAAGGCTCGAGGCAGTGGTTGGCATGCTCTGGGTTGATCAGTCCGGGTTTGTTCATCAAGTCCCAGATTAATTGGCAGAGTCACATGTGCTTTTATACATCCAACTCCCTCTGAATTTGGTTGCCATCAACTTAAAGTTCCTGGGACTTTCTCTTTCCCACTTATGAAAGAAGCAGAAATCCTGCTAATTGAAAGATGGCTGTAAATATCAAAGGCTGTCTGTAAGCCTTTTTTGTTGGCTTTAGGTCTAAGTTTGATTCATCTGGAATTTAATTGAGCAGATCGAGTGTATCCGTTGGATGAGGCTGGGTTTTGCTACAGTAAGAAACAACCCCAGCAGCTCAATGGAGTAACACAAGAGTTTATCCTCACTCACACTTGGTATCCAACACAGTGGGTAGACGGCTGTGCCCACACAGTTGTCAGGGGCCCTGGATGATGGAGGCTCTGCCATTTTTGGGCTGTGCTCTCTGGAATACATGGACTTCTAGGTGGCAGCAGAAGGGGAGGAGGGACTGGGGCTCTTTGCTAGCTCAGGCACCCCATTGGTCAGCAGCTAGTCTCCAGGTCCCTCAGCCCCCAAACACAAGGGCTTGAGATGTGTGGTCTCACATTGGCCAGAGTAGGAAGAGAATGGGGTGTCGGCAAGGACTAGTGATGTCCACCAGGGGTGGCTGTAAGGAGCATCAGTGATCTGCACTTTTCAGCACCAGCTAGTGTCTAGCCAACCTTCCCTCTGGACTGGAGTACCAACTGACCTTCCACAACATCACTGGTTTGCCAGAGAATCCTGGTCAGTGAACTATCTAGTTTTGGGTATGTTAGTAAATGTTTGACAGTCCTGATCATATTAACCAAATGAGCCCATGCCACCTTCACAGAAAGTGTGCGGGAGGTAGCCTTGTTTTCATCCAGTGACCCTATACCCCTGGACATTTCTGATTGATCCAAAGGGAGGTAACGGCATTGGCCAGGTGTGACCAATCAGATTCTCTTTCTCATAATTATAACTGGATGACACAGCGGCTGTCATTGGGCTGCGGGTGGAATTCTGCTAGGTGGATCCAAGATTCTGATTCTCAACCCCTCATGTCAGAAAGCCTGAGTGCTTTAGGAGACTGCATCCCCAATCAGTCCCACTTCCTGGACACAGGTCCTGGCAGCGGAGCCTGGAGGCCTGACCACCAGATGTTGGCAATGCTTGTTGGCTTACTCTTGCTGTATCAAGCAACACCCAAATGATGTTATGGAGTTGCATCCCCCTCTTCCCTGGGGGTTGGGGTGGGGATGTGCATGGAATGTAGGTACAGAGCCAGCTGTGGCTCTTTGTAGGCTGGGTCAAGGCTGAGGCAAGGGAAGGAACCCAGTACTGGGGTCTGCCATCTGAAAGGCGACCAGAGGCAGATGCCATGTGTCTTAGTTAGCTCTTGCTGCTACAACAAAGTGCCACAGACTGGGCAGCTCATACAGCAGAAACTTACTTCTCACAGTTCTGGAGACTGGGCAGTCTGAGATCTGAGTGCCAGCATGATCAGCTTGTGGAGACAGCTCCTTTCCTGGCTTGCAGCCACTGCTTTCTTGCTGTGTCCTCCCTTGGCGGAGAGAGACAGAGGTCAAGTCACTTCATCACAGTAGAGGTTAAGGCTTCCATGGGTGAATTTGGGGCAGGAGGACACACACATTCAGTTCACAGCACCAAGTAAAACGTGGTAACGGATCCTCTGTTGCTGGGCAGCCCAGAGGAATGTTTCCCAAGGCTTGTCCCTACCTCCTGCAGCCTTGCATGCTGGATTTGAACATTGGTTGGGGCATCTCCACACTCTACATCAGAACTTTCAAGTATTAGAACTGAAGGTCATGTGGAGCCGGGCTTGAGAGGAAAAGGAGAAGGCTCGCCTCCCGTGGGGAGCAAGAGAATGGAGCATGCACAGAGAGAAAGGACGAGAAAGGAGAGGGGGAGAAAAAGCTTCCCTAATCCTCAGTCATTTTCTTGTCCCCAAGTATGGTTCCTGAAAAATGTGCTGGACCTTCTTCTATTTGTAAACACCCTGCAATGAGGCAGTTTATGTGTCTGTTCCTTTACTGCAGTGAAAAAGGAGCAGAGGGTGGTGCATCTTCATTCTTGCAACCAGAATTGTTCATACACTGTATGCTCATCCAACAAATGTCTCTAAACCTCTCCTTGCACAGGGGCTTCTGCTGCGTCCTGGGAATAAAATGGTAAAGAAGACACAGCCCTTGCCATAGGGGGCCTACCACAGTCTAGTGGGAGATGCACACAGGCAAACAGAAGCGAGGAAGTCCATGTGAGAGGGGGTCAACAGGAGGGGTGCAGTCTTGGCAGGCTTCCTGGAGAAGGTGAGGCTTTCAGTGGGACCCTGGAGGGGGAGGAGGAGTGCACCAGCGGGGGCCGGTTAAAGGGCAGGAGGGGGGATGCTCCAGACCCAAGGGCAGTGTTGGAGACACAAGGCCGTTTTGGGCTCTGTGGCTGATAGTCCTAACTGCAGAGATGTTTTGTTCTATTACCTACAACTCATGCTGAGATAACAAGGGTCAGTTTTCGCCCTGCTGCCTGACATTTTGGGCAGTTCAGCTGTCCTACAGATTATGAACCATTCTTAATGAAATAGATTCTTCCAATGATACCTGATGCCTGTACTAACAAGAATTTTAAAAACCATTAGCAGGGAATTGCTAACGATTTCTTTCTGCAGGTCTGGGTTTTAAAAGGACTCTGTAAGGAACACATGATTTCCCATGTTAAAATGTCAGCCCACCAATTATGGACGTATTCCCTCACTCTGTGTGTACTGGAAATGTGTGCTGAGATACTGTCACAGGCTTAGTGTCCACTAGTATTTGATTGATCAGATAGTCTTCATTAAAGTATCTATTTTCCCTCCAAATTCTGTTCTGTTGCTTATGACAAAATGCTCTTTTTCCTTCCAAGGGAAGATATTCCTTGTCTTAGTCTCAGCCAGTCAAGGACTTTCATCACTGCTGGTCCCACTCAAACGCATTGGCAATGATAAGCATCCGAACTGCTGAGATCGGTTGGCAACACCTGTTCAAGGGCCATGATAGAATGTTCTGGAACAGGGCCCAGAACCCACTTCTCCCTACTCCTTCTTTGGTCATCTCTCATTTTTCCCCTTAATTATTATTCTGATGATTTCCTAATGGATGGAAATGATCTGATTTTTTTTTTTTAAACAGGAAGAATCTATTGGTAAGAACTGTGTGCTAATTGAGGTGCTGGCTTACTGAAGTGTTTTGATTTTAAACAGCATTAACTTTTAGACCCAGAAGGTCCCCTAGAGGGGTCTCACCCCCACACACCACTTCCAGGGGTTTACCTTGAGCCTCTCTGAGGAGATCTAGGTGCCACTGGGGAGTTATCAGTGCTGTCAAGTGTGAAATTTGGGGATTAGACTTGATTATCTAAGAGGATTCCAAGCCTCTTATTTCCAAACTTGCATCGATTCTTTACAATGTGGGTGAGAGAGAGAGAGGGAGGCAGGCTGAAGAGTTTGCCCTGACTTACACAGCTACTAAAAAGTGGGACCCTGGCCTCAGAATTGCAGAATTGTTAAGTCCAGTGTTCTTTCAACTTTCGAAGTTGTTGAATAGTTTAAGAGTAAACTCCTATCTAAAGCATTCTTTTCATTGTTATTCAAAATGCAATTCAAATCAATATTTGTCAGATACAAAGGGCAACATGAGAAAAATGATTTTCTAAAAGGTCCCTCGACTATCAGCACAAGTCCTGACGAGGGCTATATTTAGAATACTCTCGGGCTCCATCTGCTATGATGACATCTCTCTCTTTTTTATGGTGACCTTCATATTTATAATAGATATGGTTCCAATATTTTTTATCTTAGTTAGTAGCACAACAATATAAATTAACCCATTTATCCCTGGAGAAGGTGCCGAGATTTCATCTTGGGGAGTGAATAAATAGATACAGCTGGTCTGAAATGTTTGTGGGGAGCCTGAGGGACACAGAGCTGGTGGGTGGGGGTGAGGGGAGGTTGGAGATTGCTGGCCAGGGCGCTTTGAAGGAACCGGAGAAGGGCTGGGCTGGAGCTGTAGTGGGTAGTGGGCAGCACAATTAGGGTATGAATTTACTTCCAGAAAATCTGGGTTCCTCTACACAGAAAGCCGCGATGACTTGGAATTTGTGACTGTGTGGTGGGGAAAGATGGAGCTCGCTTTCATTTAAGTTGACACTTCAGAGCACAGGCTTTTAGTATGATCTTGGGGCAATGGTCAGCCTGTGTTTAGAGGGCCTTTCTTTGGACCCCCTTCCAGCCATGTGCCTCCTCACCAGGTAAAGAGTCTGTGGACAAAAAGATAGTGGCCACTCTTAGCCCTACTCCACTTCCTAGACCTTGAACTGGGTGTCCGAGGCCCTGGAATTCCCAGTCCAAACAGTCCTGATCCCGCTGTGTAGGCCTGTACTGGTGTCTTCCTCAGGTTTGTCCTATGGACAGTGGGCCACCTCATGGGTGCATATGTGCCCAGGCCCCAAGGGTGGCTGAGGTTTGGATGGTTTCAAGAATAAGGGTTGGTTGGAGCTTGGATGTGAAGGTAGGGCTGTTCACCCACAAACACATGAACAACTTTAAGAATTGAAAGGGATTTTAAACTTGAACTTGGCCTTCCAGTTCACTTGAAGGTGTATTTGACAAGGTAGCAGTATAGAAAATAACATTTAAAAGTTTGTTGGCTTATCCTTAGAAAGTTCACAAATGATAAAAGCTGGAGAGGGTGTGGAGAAGAGGGAACTCTCCTACACTGTTGGTGGGAATGTAGTTGGTGGGAATGTAGTTTGGTGCAGCCACTATGAAAAACAGTATGGAGGTTCTTTAAAAAACTGAAAATAGACTTACCCTATGATCCAGCAATCCCATTCCTGGGCATATATCTGGAAGAAACTCTTAATTCAAAAAAATACATGTACCCCAATGTTCAGTAGGAGCACTATTTACAATAGCCAAGACATGGAAGCAACCTAAATGTTCATTGACAGATGACTAGATAAAGAAGCTGTGGAATACACATATACAATGGAATACTACTCAGCCATATAAAGTATAAAATAATGCCATTTGTGGCAACATGGACGGATATGGAGATTGTCGTACTAAGTGAAGTAAGCCAGAAAGAGAAAGAAAAATACCATATGATATCACTTATATATATATAATCTAAAAAAAAAAAAAAGGACACAAATGAACTTATTTACAAAACAGAGGTAGACTCACAGACATAGAAAACAAATTTATGGTTACCAGGGAGTAAGGGTGTGGTAAGGGATAAATTGGGAGTTTGAGATGAGCAGATACTAACTACTATATATAAAATAGATAAACAACAAGGTCCTACTGTGTAGCACAGGGAAATATATTCAATACCTTGTAATGACCTATAATGAAAAAGAATATGTATGTGTATAACTAAGTCACTATGCTGTACACCAGAAGTTAACACAACATTGTAAATCGACTATACTTAAATTTAAAAAAAGTTTATTGCTTTGATGAATAGCTTGTGCATATTTAGACATAGGACTTATGGGCCTCCCCTGTACTGTTGCCTTGGGACCTGCAAATAGTGTGGGGGGTACGGTGGGGTGTCCTAATATTCAAAATCCTTAAAAGGATAAAGGATCTTCAGATGATCTTTCTTGCTTTTTAAGTGCCTGTTTGCGTGTAAACAATCGACGTAGTCATCACAAGTGCTATCAGCCAGTCATTAAACTGGACTCTTAAGGCCCTCTCTGTCATACATGTTTTATCAGCCTATGCAGTTTCTATCCAGACTTGAAAGTAAAATAGCTCCAATAGGATAGACTGGATCCCCAGGCAGCCTGTGTTCTCATCCTGCCCCGCTGGTGGGATAGTGCGGAAATTAGTGCTGTGTGCACCGGGCTGGTTCTCAACTTCCAGCTTCACTACTATGTCTGAGTCTTGGGAATTTTCCTAAAATTTTGTGGTGGGAAAAGGGGAGTAAAGAGAATAGCCAGCACTGACTGTGGGCCAGGACTTGTTCTAAATACTTGATATAATGCATTTAGGGCACCGATACAGAATTTATGGTACCCAGGTCAAAATGAAAATACTGGGCCCCTTGTTCAAAAATGATTAGAGGGGAGGGTATAGCTCAGGGGTAGAGCTCATGCCTAGCATGCACAAAGTCCTGGGTTCAATCCCCAGCACCTCCACTAGAAATAAATAAATAAACCTAATTACACCCCACCCCAATAAAAACAGAAAAAAAAAAAGAAAAGAAAAGAAAAAATGATTAGGAATCTCACAATGATAACAGCAGAGCATTAAACCAAGCCAGGGGTGGGGTGGGGAGAGGGCCCTTCTATGCATGGTTGGAGGGCAGTAGTGGGGAGTGGGGGCCTGTGGGTCTGTTCAGGTCACAAGCCCTTGAAACCTGCCTGTTGTGTATTAACTCTTTAATGCTCATAACATTTTGAGGAATTACTGTCCCCATTTAACAGATGGGAATGCTAAGGTCCAGGATAAGTGTGATCAGTCTGAGGTCACAGGATGAAAACACAGCACAGCTAAGATCAGAACATAAGGGTTCTTGGTTCCAATGTGAGCCCCTAAGCAGGGACCTTAGCTGCCTCTCCAAGGAGGAGAGGGCTGGATCCCTACCTACTGTAAACTTTCAGAAACCCCTCCATGAGATAGCCAGACTCTTCTTCCCAAGTTCCTTTTCTGGTGTTGCTAGCTGCCCCTATTCTTAGTCCCCCAAATCACAGTCTCCATTCTGAAAACAAATCCCCAAAGCCAAGAATAAACTGCCCCCCACCCCAGTGATTTATCAATTTTATTGTAATTTAAGCATACTCCCTGGGGAGCCTCCTCCCCACAACCAAGAAGCTTAATAAGGTTTGAAGTCAACAAAAATCAATCTTGTCTGTCCTAGGAGAAATTTTACTGCTATGAAAATAAGATTTTCTCCATATGGCTGTAGTAACAAAATTACATTTCCTTTCAAATATTCCATTTATTTTTTGCCCATTTATGCACTTTTATGGTTCTTTTCCCCCATTAGCCTAAATTTGTGAGTTTGCATTCTAGATTGTTCCAAATTCCAAGCACTCACGATCAAGTGTCTTTTGAGATCCATTTTGATTCACTTTATGTTTCTGTACACTTAACACATAATGAGAGGGTCACTCTGTAGAAATACCTTCACCTGTTTTCTGAAAATGAGTCCTTTCCAATGTGTTTCACCAAGAAGTTAATCTTAATGTCAAGAAATATTATTCAATGAGTGAAAAAAATGTGACCCGCTGTCCTCTAGGAGGGCACCTCAACAACACTCTCCTCTAGTATTTGAAATGATGCCAGATTATCATGAAAGCAAACAATTGATGAATTTTGCATCATTCATATCAGAAAACTTCAGTGTTAAATGTATCTTCCAATGAAGTTGGAATTTTGGGTTAGTGACTCATTAGAATGATGACTTGGCAACTGGAGGCTCCTTTCCATGACTAATTACAGGATAATAAAAGTGTATCTTATGGTTCCAAATCTTCCTTCCCAGACCTTCCAGTTCCTGTCTAAAAGGTATCTACAAATCGCCTTGAAAGTTGAGGGACTGGAAGACGGAGCAAAGATGGAAGGAGGAAGGAACTCTCCGTGGGGAAGTTTAGAATAAATTAAGTAGATTTGATTAGTAGAAGAAGATAGCTACGTTTCAAGAAGATGTTAAATGTTTTGTACATATCATTTTATGTTGATTAAACAGTACGCTGTAATTTCTTTTCTAAATTGAATGGGCTACAGTGAAAAATGGTATTTGGCCTACCCTGAACAATAACTTCTCCCTGAAGACCTTTACTGCAAATTGAGAATTTTAAATTAGATGAAGAAATAACAATGCGTGATGTTGCTAGGCAACCACTATATGTCTGTTAGTAACAGAGATTCCAAATGGATAAGTTTTGGGCCACATTCAGAGAACAAATAAACTAATTACCTGGGGCAAAATTAAACGAATTTCCATAAAGCTAAACCTAGGCCAACATCATTTTGTTCATACAATTGTGCCAAGGAGTGTGATTTTCATGATTATGAAGCTTCGTGACTTGGGTTGTGACTCTTGAATCTTGGTGGCTCAGAGAAGTGGCTTTGGTTTGGGAGGGTGGTGACGGTGAAGGCAGGTCAGGAACTGGGGAGGTTCTCAGCTGCAGATGGTCAGTTGGGTCTTCACAGCTGTCTGTTTTTGTGGATACTGGTTGCTCCCAAGAGCAAAGATGGGTGAAGGTTCTAGTTTTCGTCCTCTAGAACCTCATCACCAAGTGTTGACACTGAAAGCAAGTTCCAGAATGAATTCAGCCAGCACACGAACAAGCTTTGTTTAGCCAAGAGCACAAAACCTATCCTTGGAAGTACAGGGAGGTCTCAGCTGTCTGTCCTTCTCCTCTCTGAAGGTCAGACCACACAACAGAATCCTTAGCAATTTCATAGAATCCAAGACTTGATGAGGTTGTAGGTGTGGTGTCAACCTGCTGGCCAGACTCTCGCACACTGCTCGTATCTGGACAGCAGTACCTGGAAAATATTTCTAGCCCCCAATTCACAAACCTTGAACACCACTCATTTCACCAACAAAAAATTATTTCTCACACTTTTTGTGCTAATTACCAAACCCTCTGATAGGGTCAGAGTGTGATAGTTGAAGACTGTGTTGTGGGTTTCTTTCTTTTTTTTTTTTTTTTTTGGTATATATATTTTTAAATTTATTTTTTAATCTATGCATTTTTTAATATAATTTTTTAACTTTTTAAATTGACTTATAATTATTTTACAATGTTGTGTCAAATTCCAGTGTAGAGCACAATTTTTCAATTATATATGAACATATATATATTCATTGTCACATTTTTTTCTCTGTGAGCTACCATAAGATCTTGTATATATTTCCCTGTGCTATACAGTATAATCTTGTTTATTCTACATTTTGAAATCCCAGTCTATCCCTTCCCACTCCCTGCCCCCTTGGCAACCACAAGTTTGTATTCTATGTCTATGAGTCTGTTTCTCTTTTGTATTTATGTTTTGTTTGTTTGTTTGTTTTTGTTTTTTTTTTTAGATTCCACATATGAGTGATCTCATATGGTATTTTTCTTTCTCTTTCTGGCTTACTTCACTTAGAATGACGTTCTCCAGGAGCATCCATGTTGCTGCAAATGGCGTTACGTTGTCAGTTTTTATGGCTGAATAGTATTCCATTGTATGAATATACCACATCTTCTTTATCCAATCATCTGTTGGTGGACACTTAGGCTGTTTCCATGTCTTGGCTATTAGTTCACCATTTTTAAAGGTTACACTTCATTTATAGTTATTATAAAATACTGGCTGTATTCATTGTGTTGTACAACACACCTTTGTAACTTATTTTATACCTGATAGTTTGTACCTCTTAATCGTCCACCTCCATCTTGCCCCTCCCCCTTCTCCTCTCCCCACTGGTAACCACTAGTTCCTTCTCTACATCTGTGAGTCTGTTTCTTTTCTGTTATACTCACAAATTTGTTGTATTATTTTTAGATTCCACATGTAAGTGATATCTTACAGTATTGTCTTTCTCTGTCTGACTTATTTCACTTAGCATAATGCCCTTCAGTAGAGTCAGAGTGTGATAGTTAAGACTGCATTGTGGGTTTCTGAAAAGGATCTTTCAAATATGAAGGAACTGCCCCTGGAGTGTAGATTCCTGATTAGGATGTTTAATATGTTGGCAAACCACTCCCAGATTGTAAATTAAAACTGCTTCACACACACACTTGTGTATTTTATCCAATCTCAGATGCCATCACTTGTAAGACGTGCCTTTTTATGTATCACTAAGAAAAGAAATGCTGCCAATAAAACGGATACAGTGCTTCTCAATCACATTAACATTTTATTTTACATTTGTTGAAAGAAGATTGGACTTAGATTTTTACCATATAGTGAGCATGTTTCATAGAGTAAGAAGGAAAAAAAATACATGAAGAATTGCTACAGCTTTCCTTAGAAAATCTTCCCATCCAAAATTTGACTTTTTAAAATCACTTCCTTGACAAAGAAAGTCTTGTGTGTGTGTGTGTGTGTGTGTGTGTGTGTGTGTGTGTGTGTTATCAAGGACAGTGAAGATGCATGCACCTTTTCTTAGAATAACTAAAACTGTTGGTGCTGGCTCTCACCTGGCTCTGTCAACATATAGATTTAGCAGGGATGGACCTAGGTGATGGGGGACTGAAGTTTATAAAATTTAGGGAAGGAGGCTTTCAAAAAAAGAGCACAAACTCATAAATACAAAATTAGGTATGATCATTAACGAGAAATTTAGAATGAGAAAATAAATACTACAAAATACTAACAAATTTGCAAAGTCAAATTTTTTAATCAAAAGCTGTCAAATACCACAAACGTTCCAAAATACCCCCCAAATAACATAAATACTTTCATTAATTGACTGCTTGACCTGCCTCTGCGATGTTCTATTTCCTGCTAGTTTTGGCTGCATGCTCAGTGGTTGCTGCGTTGTATTGAGTTACGACGTAGTAGTTATCAAATTGACTTATTGTTCCTTGTGAGAAGCAGTTTTCGTCATTGGGACCCTCGATCCTCCAGACTCTTTCACTGCTTTGGTTCAGTTTTCCATGCCGTTTTATAGGAGACTGCCAGATTCCATCAGGACAAGATGCTGTTGTTACACTAAAAAGCCGCCTCAGGTACTGGTGTGTCTGAAACTTCGCCCACAGGGATGTCTGCAGCTCTTGCCGTTCAGGGCACCGTTACATGTCTGTTCTCTTAAAACAGAGGAATAATAATCACACAGTAAACTGTGTGATTTTCATAAAAAGATGAGGTTTGTTTCCAGTTGTACACATTTCTTTGTTCAGTTTCCCTAAAGAAGAGCACGTCCACGTGGATTTGGATTGATGATAGCCGAGCGCTCTGCTTACAGTTTTATACCTTTGATGACTGGAAGAGACGTGTGCGGACTAGCTTTTGGCTGGTCCATTTGTAAGCTTGTTTTCCCCTCACCCGCCCCCCATGCTTGAGGCATTGGAGCTGTATTAGTTTGCTCCAGCGGCCATAGAAAAACACCACAGAGAGGGCAGCTGAAACGCCAGAAACATATCCTCTCACAGTTCTGGAGACAGGAAGTCCAAAATCAAGGTGTCTGCAGGTTTGGTTTCTCTTGCGGCCTCTCTCCTTGGCTGGCAGACCACTGCCTTCTGGCTGTGTCTTCACGTGGCCTTTTCTTTTTGCACAGGTATCCCTGGTGTCTCTTCCTCTTCTTACAAGGACACCAGTCCTATTGGATTAGGGCGCCACCCTTATGACCTCATTTAACCTTAATCACCTCCTGAAAGGCCCACACTGGGAGCCAGGGCTTCAATCTATGAATTTGAGGGAGTTGGGGAGGGACACAATTCAGTCTGTTAGCAGGGCCACCTCTGGCCCTACATCGTTGTGCCAGGATGCTGAGAGGGGTGACACAGTGGGTGGAGGGGAAGACCTGGAAGCATTCCTATAGAGGGATGACTAGTGATGACTGAGTTAAACTTCCAAGTGACCGTGAGCCATGTAAACCTCATCAAACCTCAACTACCACCCGTTTTTCCTGTTCAGCTTCTCCTTAACAAGGTCCCTACCTGACATGAGGAGAATGGAGATGGGGACACGTCAGGGTAAAAGGAGACCATGGTCCTCACCACTACTGGTTGAATATCTAACCTTTGCAGATTTTACTCATGCGATTATACTACTAGGCTACATCTTAGGTCCTCAGTAGGGTCCCCTGCAAGTGAGGAGCCCAGAAGCTTAAACGTGATTAGTTTCATGGTAAATCCATCTCTGAGAACTCACTTGCTTTTGATGACAAGTTTGGGAAAACCCCCAAACACATGAGATTTACCATCTCAAACCCCTCCTGACAACTATTTGGATCCTAGGGGTTAAAAAGTATCCTACTTCATCTGTAGGCTTTTCTTCTAAACGGCTAACATCCAACCTGAAAGTTTTTTTTTTTTTCCCAAATGAAACCTCTTATTTTAAGATAATGGAGATTCATATGCAGTTGTAGAAAATAATATAGAAAGATCCAGTGTCCCCCTTACTCAGTTCTCCCCAGTGGCAGCATCTTGCAAAACGATGGTGCAACATCACAACCAGGACAGGGACACAGATACAGTCAAGACATAGAGAATTTCCATCACCATCAGGGCCCCTCCTGCTGTCCCTTTTTAGCCACAGCCACTTCCCTCCCACCCCCATCCTCTCCTCAATCCCTGGCAGCCACTCACTATTCTCCATTTCTAAAATTTTGTCATTTTGAGAACGTTGTATATAGTAGTACCCTCTTACCTGTGGTTTTGCTGCCTGTGGTTTCAATTATCTGCATTCAACTGCAGTCTGAAATTATTAAAAGGAAAATTCCAGAGATAATTCATAAGTTTTAAATTGTACACCCTTCTGAGTAGCATGAGGAAATCTCTCGCTGACCGTCTCCATCCTGGCTGGGATGTGAACCATCCCTTTTCCCAGCATATCCATGCTCTATACACTAGCCACCCATTAGTACAGGATAAAACATAACGTATATGGGGTTTGGTACTCTCTGTGATTTCAGGCATCCACTGGTCTAGGGCTGGTCTTAGAACATATCCCTGTGGATAAGGGAGGATCATTGTAAATGGATCACATAGTATGTAACCTTTTGAGGTTTTTTTTTTTTTCCACTCAGCATAATTCTTTGGAGATTGATCATAATTTGCCTGCCTTCTCTTTACCATTTAGAGTCTCCTTACATTTGTTTTAAATTTAATGTCCAGGGTTTTAATTTTTACCTACTGAAAGGAATTGAAAAAAAACCTGCATCTATTCCCTTTTGGAAGCAGACGTCCACCCTGCAGGCTTTGATGCTGGTAGTTTTTTGGTGTTTGCTCCTATGCAGTCACTGGCGATGACACAGGACTACTGCCCAGCCAGGAGGTGAGTCAGAGATGGTAATGTGTGAAAAAAAGTCTTTGCAATACGATGTTATGTAGCCTATGATGAGTATTTTTCTGGCCTGTCACAGACCATCTAGCAGGGAATCTCTCAATTATCCGTACTTTAAGGCCCACCGGAATTCTGGTCTCCTCACCTTGGTTTCCCAGTCTGAAGATGCTAAAATCAGAAGGATATTAAACTTGGCTAATGTTGAATAAAGCCACTGAGGGGTTTGTGCACATAGTTTGTGGTACGGTTTGAGTTTCCAGGAAGCAGTAGAGTGTGTAGGATGTTTACTTAGGGGCACTCGAAGGAAGCAGGATGGCTGTGGTGGCCACAGCCAGCCACGTGTGGAACTTGGGTGCTGGATGACCCTTCAGATCTGTCCAGAGCTGGACCCAGCTGGCCAGTCCTTTCCACACCCGCTGAGAAGAGTCTCTGGATGGGGGCTACTCTGAGGGGCACAAGCAGTCAGCCAGGAGGCTCTGTGCAGCTGAGACATCCCTGAAAGATCTCACCTTTCTGGACCATCATCCCTGAAAGGTCTGTCTTTGAGTAGCTGGACATCGAGTCCTTCACCTAAGAGAGCTCCTGGCACTGTCTCTCAGGACCCCGTGCCTCTGCCCACGGTGTGTCAATAAATATACATATTCCAAAGATATATTTTCAAGTGTTTTCCTGTTAGGGGTGTATAGTCAAAAAGTTGGGTAACAACTGTCCTTGAAAGCTGATTATTTTTGTGGGAAAATCATGCCCATATTTAAGTGAACAACAATTCATAACTTCTGATTTGTTGATAAGAGTTTTTTGGTCTTTAAGGTGGCTTTTTCCCCCTAAAAGGGATGGCTTACATTTATTTGGGGTTTTAGATTAACATTCAATTTATTCAAATAAAAAAAGTACAAGTTTTGTTTTCCTTAAGCTTGTCAGCCCTGCTTATAAATCTTATTGTTCTTTTTATAAATCCAGTGAATTTTAACAGTCCTATTCAAGGGTGCTTTTATTAGTGTTTCAGTTGGACAGACCAGACTACCTTAAATAATCAGCCCTGTTTACAACTTAGTTAATTAAATTCCTTTAAACATTTTTACTGCATTTCTAAATATAATATATTTGATTTTGCCTCTGTAGTTAAAGTCATAAATTAAACTTATGGATATAGTAAATCTCAACTTCTCTTAAGCATTCCAGCCCTGTTTACAAACCTAGCCAAATTCTTTTAAACCTTTCAGCTTAAAATCTCAAGTCTAAAATAAGATGCACATTTTAATGGAATCACCAAGGGAATCCATTGGTTCTGATAGGGCAAATTATCCCGAAACACTTTAAATACCAAACACTCACAGGATATTCCTCAGTATAACATACAATGTTTATTCCTCAGTGTAGCAAACAAGCATCTGTACTCTAACCTTCTTTTGGGAGCTGGGTGTCCTCTGATTGTCAGAAGCTCTCAGGTATTTTTAGGTGGATGGTGATGGTCCAACCAGGTGATAGGAGCAGGTCTCAAACCTGACTCTGCCCTCCATATGGATATTTATTAAACAAACTCCTATGATCAAGCCTGTGAGCTCATGAAGTCCCATTTCTCTATCTTGTGGGTGGTCCGACCATGTTGCACAGAAGTTCACCTGAGGAAGATACGATGTTATCCACAGATGTCTCCCAACTTGATGGTGGACATGGGAGTCTTAAGATATAAAAAGTTGGTGACATTATTTACTGGCCTCCTCTATCCTGTTCATGAAGTGTGGGGATTGTTACTAACATATTTTACTTAATCACATTAACTTGCATACCACTAATTTTACTAACAAAATCCCCTTCAGACTCTTTCTATGTTAATGAGAAAAATCTTGGGTGTTGATGGAGATTTGGGTCTTTTGCTGTAGCCTTCTTGGTGTACAGTGGGCTTGTTGGTAGAATGCTGACCTCAGGCTGGGGTTCTCCATAAGGCCACTGACTGTGCCTAAGGGGTCACTTGAACTGACACATTGCATTGCACTATTTCAAGATAGATTATATACATCTTAACATCTTCCAAGAGTAAATGAGGACACTCACCAAAAAAACAGTTTTACAGTTTGTTATGGACTGAATTGTGTCCCCACCCCTCAAATTCATACTTTGAAGCCCTAATACTCAATGTGATGACATTAGGAGGTGAGGCCTTTAGGAGATAATTAGTTTTAGATGAGGTCATGAGTGTGGAGCCCTCAAGATGGGATTAGTGTCCTTTAAAGAAGAGATACAGAGAGCTATCTCTCTCCTTCTCTCCTCTCTCATCTATGTGAAGACAAAGGCATCATCTGCAAGCCAGAAAGAGGGTCTTCACCCGTACCTGACCATGTGGGTGCCTTGATCTTGGACTTCCATCCTCCAGAACTGTGAGAAATACAAATCTGTTCTTTAAGTCATTCAGTCCATGGTGTTTTGTTATGAGAGCCTGAGCTAATACACCATTCCAGATGTATGGGGTTCACAGCCTTAGCAGAAAGATGTCACTTCTCTCTAGGAGAATTTCGTCTGAGTTCCATGCTCTGGATGCGCCAGTCTTCTGGTGCTTCAGGTGGACATATGGAGCCTTTTAATAATCATCCATGGGGAACTACTGGGACTCCTAGACCACACCCTTCCAATGGGATGAACTTGCACCCCGTGTCCTCCTGGGTCAAGTTAACTCTTACCAGTTACTGAAGTAACTGTGAGTTGAGTGAAGCCCTCAGTCTCGCTGAGATGGCACTGACTTCCCTCCTTACTTGGTTTGATTTTGCATTTCTTCAGTTCCCTTAAATAATTTTAATGGTTTCCGTTTTCCTTAGCAAAATTAGCCCATAATTCTTTCCCCTCATTTGAGTCTGCAGTGAGTCCCACCCCACTGCCTTGAAATAAATCTCTTTTGGAAATTCTCTTTTTCTTGCTGTTTTATTCTCTAACATGGATTATGAAATTTTGACCCATGTAGGAGAATGTATATAGTGTACGTGTATCCTATGACGCACAGTGATGCGATAAACACCAGGAATACCTTGTAGAATCAAAGGAAGATGGAGCCACTGGGCCTCGGGAGGATAGGACTTCTAGTTCTGGGGATCTTAGAAACAAAAGTTTCCAGATGACCTCTCTAGTGTATGGTTGTCAATCCGATGATTCAGCTCCAACTCCCCTCTCTCCTGTGTGTCTCCTTCAAGGGTGAGTTCCCAGGAAGGAAAACCTGTTTGACCTAGATTGCTCACATACTCAGCTCCGTGGTTAGGGTGTGGCAGATCCTATCACTGGGGGACACAGAAGGTCAGTATAGTTCCCCCAACAGAAAAGGTGAAGTAGGTAAAACAAACATTCACTTCCCACGCGCTCCAAGCCAGGAGCTGCGGGCGGGGCTTCGCCGGGGCTCTCTGTCCTTGTTGCCACTTGCTCCCATGTGGGTTTCACCTCATTTGGCAGTTGCTGGCCAGAGCATCCTGTTCTCTGGCTGGTCTCACTTCATTGTATTGCATGAAAAATCCTTGAATAGCATTTGAATGTCATTTTCAACCAATTTTCTCGCATTGATGTGTAGATTTTCTTTGTTACTCGTTGCTGATTTTGAGGAATTAAATTCCATGCTTGACTCATGTTTTGAACCATAGCGGATATTTCAGGGGTAGGTCGGCAGGGTTTGTGAACGGGGTGAGAGTAGTGGAGCAAGAAAGAAGATGAATGAAGTTGCATATAGCAGTTCTCACTAAGGGAATACATGAATGAATTATAGGTAGAGTTTTAAACCTTAAGAGTTTGGAGGAGTCTCATAGGTTTCTGCCAATGTGGGTTGGATTGCCTGACCTCTAGTCCACCTGGCTGTGGTTTTCCGCTCACGCCTTTACTCTCAAAGGTTTGGTTTTTCACCATCTGCTTCATCTCTGCAATCTTGTGTGCCCACCTTAATAAAAATAATTGCAAAAATGATAGTACCTACCCTTTTCAAGAGCTTATGTACTAGACATGCTTAGCACTTGATGTATATGTTTAGCTTAATTTTCAGACCAGCTCTGCAAGGCAGATCTTTCTATCCCTATTTTACAAGGTGGGGAAACTGGAGCTTTGTGAGGTTACTTCTGCTCAGTTTGACTTGAATTTTTGTCATCGGCATCCACACTGCCTGGTGGCAGCTGACTGGAGAGGCAGGATGGTCACAGGGCCAAGAGGAGTCTGCCTGTCTGATTCGGATCTTATTTCCATCATTTACTAGTTGTGTAACCTAGTAAGTCCCTTAACCATTCTTGGCCTCAGTTTTCCCATCTGTATAGTGAGGAGAATCACTGAACTTACTACTAAGGTCATTGTGATAATTAAAGAAATTAACATATGAAAAGCACATGAAACAGTGCATGGTCTTTAAGGGGCTCAACATAAAGGTTGTTTATTGTTATGTGTCCGTGGGTGGTGTATAGAAGGGAGAATTCCTGGGAGTCAGGACGATTAACTAGCTGTGGGATTTTGAGTCAGGTCATTTTGCTCTTTGAGTCTGCTGACGTGACCGTGGAATTAGGAGGCAGATGGAATGTTCTCCAAGGGCCTCTCAACAGTAAATTGGAATGAATGAGGGGCTTTTTGCACTTCCTGAAGTCCATGCCATTTCCCCTAGGAGTAACAGGTTGGAAAAGAAGCCATGAAGGGTGACAATAAGGTCCTCCCACCTGGACAGGTGTTCTGCCCAGAATGTCTCTTGCCAAACAGAACTGGCCCCACACAAGCAAGCCTGGGGTTCACAGGCTGTAAACCAGGGCTCCCTGAACTGGGGTACTGAGAACAAAGGAGCCAAGTGCAGGGTTTCCAAGGAGGTGGTGGCAGCAGTGATGATTCAAAGACATACACTTTCAAGGCAAGAATCCTTAACTTTCTTTGTCCCTTGGACCCCTTTGGCCATCTGATGAGGTCCATGCAACCTTTCTGCAAATAATATTTTTAAATACACAAAATAAAATACATAGGATTATAAAGAAAACCAATTGGGTTAAAATATAATTACCATATATATAATTATACATGTATAATATATAGCTGATATACATGTATGTGTATATATAAAGTTGGTGATTCAGTAATATATGGGCTTCTTTATTACTGTATTAAATAGCCAGCTCAAGCTCCCATGGCAGGTCTAACAGCCACCTAAATTTTGAAATAGTGATGAGAGTAAATATTTTCAGATACCTGCACAACCTTAATGTGATGTGAAAATACTGGTGATTTCTCTTGGTGATAAAGTCTCCGAGAGGACAGTGGTTGGCTGCCTGCATTCCCATTTGAAGGAAGTGCTAAATTTCAGTTAGAGGTTAGTGAAAACAAAGATGTTAATTTTTTTCCCATCCAAGTTTATAGATCCCCTGAATTCATGCCACCCCAATAATGTCTGTGGTTCTATGACCCAAAGGCAGATGCGTAATGATACGTAGGTTGGAAGGCCTGCCCAGGGTTAGGAAAGAGGAATTTCTAAACAACAGCCACAGCATTCCTGATCTGTCAGCGGGAAGGTCTAGAGAATGTGGAAATTAGAAAATCCCTTTCCAAAGGGCAAAACGTTCACTCTAGAGGCAACTTCTGTGACATAAAGGATTGAGAGGCAGCATGACATTGAATTCTTACGCCCCCGAAGGAGGCGAGGGTTGGCATAGGTCATTTTTGGCCTGGATTGCTTTCAGAGGTTCTTACGGAAAGCCTAGGGTGTGTTTCCTATGCAAGTGCAATAGGGTTAAACATGTGAAAATGCTGGCTTATCACCCACAATGCAATGGACCAGTGGGATGATTTAATGCAGCTCTCAGTGGGACAGTGAAGATTTATGTGGATAATCATCCCGATGCTGGGAATGATAAGTTATCACATTTATCATTTGCATATAGTAAGGCCTTTCATGAATTCTCTGGGTTCTCACAATTCAACCCTATGCTTGAGAAGAAGGTGAATAGCTTTTCGATTTAATTAGTGAGTACCAGAAAGGTAAATTGAGAGGGTATAAAACATCAATAGTAGACCACGTATTAAGACTGAAAGAAAAAAATGGAAGCTATTTGTTCTCTGACAAACATTATGTGTTTCTGACCTACAGTTTGTTTTCTGCATTGGCAAATCCGGTGTAGACACAGTAATCTCTGAAGGTTTAATGCGAGCCGTGAGCGTGTTCTAGGATGTTTGCACAGGGGCCGTCATTTCTGGATAATTTTATGGCTCTCCCAACGCAGGATCTGTGGAAGCCAGCAGGTGGGAGCCAGACTCCTGAGGGGCTGCGGAATTAATGAAAAGACCAGTGAGCCTCTCTCTGCACATGTTCTACATTTTTCCAACCACATGAGAGTTCTCACTAAATTTCTTGGTACTTAAAAAGGATCTTTGAAAAAGTTAGGAATCATTGCTCCAGAGGATAGGCAATTACTTCCATGGAAATGTGATTTCAAATTTATTCTTAGCAAATTTCAAAAGACATCAGCAGGTTCAACTCCTTACAGACACGTTTCAGAGGCATGACTTTTATGAAACAGCCTACTCACCTTCATATACCAAACTTTATTTCCTTTTTTATTTCCTTACTTATAAGTCTTTCTTTAAAAAAATTAGAATCTCAGTTTTAAAGTTCTATTTCAATATTATTTTAAAACTTACATTCGTAGATAAGCTTGAGTTTGTAGCTAGAAACTGGCTATCAAAGTCTCTGGCTGCAACAGTTTTTAAAGAAACCACTGCATTTAAA